>NC_080787.1:155483031-155783031 GCF_028018385.1 Neofelis nebulosa
CTGTAGAGCACTTTCCGGGTCGCGATCCCAGCATCTTGATCTTTTCCTCCGGGACTTCGTCTCGGCCACATGGCACGCTGGGCCCCCAGATGTTAGCAGTGACACTCACTGCGAGCCTGCCCAACACGTAAGTGCCTTTTCTCTCTTGACGCTTGGAGAAACGGAGGCCCAGAGGGTGCGCACAGCCCTCGGCCGCACGTCAGGGGCGGTGGTGCCCAGAGGGACGTGGTGGAACCCGGATGGCCCCGGGTGACCGGACGTGTCCTTGTGCCGTGTTGCGAAATGAGTGCCACCTGCAGATACGGCCCCACGGTGGCCAGGCCTGCATGCAGAGCATACCTGCCCGGACGAATGTTTCAGGAGGGGTCAGATTCCCCGGCTCCCAGGGACCCTCACACGGCATCCTGCCGATGCTGCAGGTGTAGCCGGGAAGGACCTCAGCCTCTGAAACAGATCCGTCACTGAAAAGACAGCTTAGATGAGGTGCATTTCCCAGGTGACCGAGGACACTCCAGCAGGGCCGACCCTTGTCTTTCACAGGAAAGAATTTTTCTAAAATGAAAACACATCTGTTTACATCCCAGGCCAATTACAGTTCATTACTCGGACAAAAATGCTGTAAGGCTGTTAATGGGGCTTAATGAATGAAAAAGACTGAGTTTCACAAAACTTATATTTTGCACTACAGGTTTGCCTCAATCTGCACCTTTTGTGGAGGCCTGATTGAGACAGAAAGCTGATCTCGTAGAAACTGAGATTAATATGTTTTTGTCACGTTTCTTTTTCAGCTGGTTGTTACATGCAACTGTGCGTTTACAGAACAGGGGTGAGGTGAGCAGAGCAGTCACAGCGACAGGAAGGTCAGGCCTCTCCCTGCAGCCCCTGCTGCTCTCCTTGCCTGCAGGAGGGAGAGGCCTGGGCGGGCGGTGGTGGTGGGGTGGCCACAGAGGAGGGGGCCACGCGGGGTCAGGTCCTCAAGGTCAACTCATCTGGCTCCGAGGAGCCCGCAACACAGACCGGACAGCCAGGCACACGGACACGCTCGCCTGGCGGGACCTCCTCTGCTCTGCCGGCTCTGGAAGCTTCTAGACGCTGAGGTCAGGGAGAGGGAGTGCCCAGCTCTTCTCTTCTGAGAATCAGGCCCTCTCAGGACACTATCGTCAGCAGCCCCGAAGACTGGGAATTGGGTGATGTTTTCAAAGGAACTATTTTAAGCTTAGGGGAAACAAGGCCTGGGGAGCCCTTGCGAAATGAGGGAGGCTGTCAGAGGTGGGGCTTCGATGGCTCCAGGGGCTGAGCCCAGTTTCCAGGGCGGGCGGGAGGCCCAGCTCCTCCAGCTCCGCCCAGGCCCTCACTGACGCTGGCGACTGCTCGACTGCTCGGGAACGGCCGCTTCCTGCCAGACAGCTGCCCTCTGCTCTCCCCCCCGCTCAGGGCCCATCACACGCCGTCCTCTCTCCAGGGTCCCAGGTCGTGGTGTTCTGCTGGGCACATGTGCATGTTCACGTGCACACACACACGTGCAGACGCGGGCACACACTGTCGCAATGCTTACCCATACACTCGTACACACACCTGCCCACATACACACGTGTGCAGACACACAGGTGCACACTCACACACCCGTGTGCACACACACCACCACCACCAGGCTCTCATTACAGGTCCTGAAGGACAGGCAGTTCCTGGACCCCACAAGGACAACCTCCCAGCCAAGCGCCCGTGTCCTCTCCCGTATCCTCTCCCGCCAGAGCTGCCCTTCCAGGGCCTGCTCCCTTTCCCCTCAGGGGATGGTGCCCGAGGACCTGTGCCCCCCAATGCGGGGGCAGCTGACCTCCCATGACTCCTTCTCTAAAGGGGACACTGGCCAGGAAACAAACCGGGTAGCAGTGAGGCCTCCAGGCCGCCGGGGCTGCAGCTGGGGCTCAATCTGCTTGGCACCTGCTGGGCCCCTCCCCCCCCTCGCAGGGCCCATCCCTGCCAGGGCAGCCCCCGCCCCATCCATCGCCTCCCTGCGGCCAGGAGGCAGAGGCCCAAGGCAGGCCTCCTCCCTCAGATGCCTGCACTCCAGGCCACCTCTTGATGCTTAATTTTCTGGAACTTGCCACCTTGTTTTCTAGCTTGTTCTGTGATGTGGCAACAGCCCAGCGGCCCGGACAGCGGGTAAATATTTACATGAGTTGGCTTGATGGCGCTCGCCTCTCTGCAGCTGGCGGGGAGGAGGCCGGCAGCCAGCCCCGCATAGACCCTCTTCCGGCGGAATCGGCCTGGCTGGGGAGGCCGCGGAGTCGGGGCTTGGAAGACCAGGCGGCAGGGGTGGGGCGGAGCGGGGGGGGGGGGGGAAGGGGGGGGTCTGCGGCTACCCTCGAGACAGGGCCCTTAGACTGCAGGCTTTTTCCCGAACAACACCAGGGCCTGCCTCCCCACAGCCACGAGGTCCCCGAGAGGCCCTGTGGGCCTGAGCGTCTCCTGCCAGCACTTTGCTGTCCCGCATCCATCGTCATTCCCGCTTCGGAACATTCTCTGGTTCTCACATTAGTAATGTCACCTTCTCCCCCGGAGCTGCATTCGGAGACACCTCAGAAAGGCGCGTGTTCTAGTCTGCCAGGGACCTGTGTGCCGTTCCCCGCCCCCCACCTTCCCACCAGTGCTTTACTCCCTGCTGCAGAGCGGGGCCTCCGGGCCCTGGTTTGTGCTGAGGTAGCTCCAGGGAGAGCCCTCTACCGTCGGCCTGTGAACCCGCATTTACTGGGGCATGTGGGACAGGCGTGTGCACGGGGCCCCGTGCATTGAGTGGAAAACCAGTGTCTGTCATCTGTGAGGGTGGTGGTCGCCCTGTCACTGGGACATCTGGAGGAAGGCCTCGAGGACACTGGAGGCCACCTCAGGCCCCACCGGGCAAGGGAGGAGGGCAGTCTCCCCCAGGCTGGACGTTGACCAATGGCCCAGGTCTGTGGCTCTCTGTCCAGGTGCGCCTAGCACCCAGACCCAAGGGGATTGCTCATGGCATCCAGAGCTTGAAAGAGAGCAAGTATTTGGGGAAAGCAGAAGAATCCCATCAGGCTGACAGCTGCTGCTTGTGTGCAGAAGGAAGCAGGCTTAGGACCAGACACGTGGGGACCCAGGTGGGCGAGGGGCCACCATCGCCGAGGCCTCCACCCGCCGCTCCCAAAGAGTGCAAGTGTCAGGGAGGAAGAAGCCGGAGGGAGGGGACAGCCTGTCTCCCAGGCATGACCACGTGGCCAGCAAGGACCCAGAATATTTTGGGATCTGGCCTTCTCCTGCAGTAAGTCAGGTAGGGCCCCACAAGCACTAACTTCCACTCGGAGAAATAAGGTAGGACAGGGGTATGGCCGGGCCCAGGAGGGGCTGCAGCTCCTCACCAGCTGTTTCCAGGGCCCCTGACTGTTAGGTTGTGAGTTTTTCTCTCCCCTTGCCTTCCTAACTCAGAACAAGTACCCAGGAAAAAAAAAAAAAAGGAGGGAGGAGGAGGCGGGAGGGAGGAAGGGGGGGAGGAAGGAGGAGGAGAAAGGGAAGAAAGAAGGGGAGGAGGTAGGAGGGGGGAGGAGAGGAGGGAGGGAGAGAGGGAGAAGGAGGGAGGAGGAGGAAGAAGGAGGAGGGAGGGAGGGAGGGGGAGGGAGAAGGGAGTGAGGGAGGGTGATGGGGAGGGAGGAAGAGGGGGGAGGGAAGAAGGGGGGAGGAAGGAGGAGGATGGGGAGGGAGGAGGAGGAGAAAGGGAAGAGAGAGGGGGAGGAGGCAGGAGGGGGAGGAGGAGGGAGAAGGGAGGAGGAGGGAGGAGGGAGGGGATGGAAGAGGAGGGAGGAGGAAGGAGGAGTGAGGAGGAGAAGGGAGGAGGAGGAGGGAGGAGGGAGGAGGGAGGAGAAGGGAGGAGGAGGGAGGAAGAGGGAGGAGGACAGAGGGGGAGGGAGGGGAGGGAGGGAGGAGGCAGAGTTCACGCCCTGTCCTTTCTGGTCTGGCTGCCTGTTCTGGGAGTGGCTGCCCTCCAGGCCTGCCCAACCCCCCGCTTCTTCCCTGTTGTCCCTCCTCCTGGATCTGCACCTGTGGAAAGGAGCCCCTCTTCTCAGGTATCGGGGACATCTGCCTTCCAAGAGCCATTGTGGCCCGCGTGCATGGCTCCTGGCCTTCCAGATGGTCTGGTGCTGTGCCGTGTGGTGGCCATGTGACTGGAGCAGCACTTACTGGTCTTAGTGGACGGTCACCCCCTAAACGTGTAATTGAATGAGTGAGTGTATTAATCTCAGGCAACCCTAACCCTTACCAAGGTTTGCTTCCACTTGGCTCTTCAGGCCCACTGGGGCTCCCTGTCCTGTCTGGAGCCTGGCAGCGTGCAGAGAGGACAGTCCACGGCCTGATGCAGCTGTTGGGTCCCACCTGGTGGTCGCCCATGCCTCCAGCTCTGCACCGGCGTCCCTGGTCTGGCGTCAGAGGCACAAAGCTCAAAGCCTCCCAGGCCCTGAGAGGCACTTCACGCTGGAAAGCGTGGGCACTTGGGTCGGGAGCACCGATGGCATGCACTTGACCATTGCGGGGCATGACCCGAGCCCTGGACGATGGAGGACAATGCGTGTGCTCCAATCGTCCAGCAACCACCTTCCCAGTGATCGGAGAAAAGCACTCACTGGGCTTTCG
The DNA here is from genome assembly GCF_028018385.1 of Neofelis nebulosa. Classification (NCBI taxonomy): domain Eukaryota; kingdom Metazoa; phylum Chordata; class Mammalia; order Carnivora; family Felidae; genus Neofelis; species Neofelis nebulosa. The sequence continues at coordinate 155,487,682 of NC_080787.1, forward strand.
AGCCGATCAGGGTGAGATGTTCCGAAAGCTTGCCCAGCTGTGTTGCTGACTGCACACATGGGTTCCTCGGCAGAGAATGCTAGGGGTGTGGAGATAAGATCCCATCACCCCGGCGAGATGACCGGCTTCCAGAAGGTTCCAGAGAGCTATGGTGCCCTCCTAGTGCTGGGCCCTGGATCCCACAGACAGCTCTGCATGCGGAGGCTCACACCCCTCTCTGGGTGGTGGGAAGGGAGGAGGGGAGACGCTGAGTCTGGAAGTGACCCTGTCCTCTGCCCATGGTTCCTGTGGCTGGCAGCCTGTGAAAGAGGTGTTTCCATGGCTCAGGCCGTGGCCAACTGGGCTGCTGGTGCACGTGTCCAACCGTGGGATGCCACTTTGGACTTGGGTGATGGGCAGGGGTAGCCACAGACATGGGCAGTGGTTCCGGTGGGGACGTAGGGGGAGGAGGCGGCTGGAGAGAGCGCCTCTGTCATCCTAGAGAGCTCGCCTGGGCCCCGACCCAGAGACTGACGGGAGAGCGAGGCCGCCCTGGGGAAACGGGGAGACCCCAAGGCCCTGCCCCGCTAGGGTCTCAAGCCCGAAAGCAGCAAAGGCTAAGGCAGAAAACAAACCCCAGCAGAGTTCTGGCTCCCTGGGGGGTGAATCACACATGCACACACGCACACACACGCACACCGAGTGGGGCCCGGCCGCAGCCCTGCTCACACACCTGCCCTGTGGCCGGTGTGGCTAGAGGGCGGCTGCGGGACACCCAGCGGCTCGTTGGCCACGCGGTACCCTGCTCTGGGGGGACAGGATGGCACAGGGACGCCCCGGCCTGCCCCCAGCAACCCCAGTGTGTCAGGCAGGCTCCGCCTTTACCCCACCAGGGAGGCATCGGGGTTCCGGGCGGCCTCTGCGGTAGCACCTCACTGCGGGAGCCTCCTGGCGTCCAGGCCCCGCTGGCTTATCCCTTGTTTCCACGTGCGGAGTCGTCATTCCAGTATCTTGTCTCCTGGGACTTAGTACAAAATCTATACATTCTCAGTGCTCTTAAGTAGTAGGTAATTTCTGTAAACTTATTACCTATTGTATCATTAAGTTCACTTAAACATGACCCTTAAGAGTGTTCCTACGAGTTCCTCGGTTAGCAAGCGACATAGAGTTTACATGGCTTTCAATTAATGTGACAAAAACTCATGCGTCGTCAATAAATTTTAAGTGAATTGTGCTGTGTTTAATTTAGGGGCTGGATGTATATTAAAATCTGGAATCATTTTCATGTAATATGCCCTCAAATTACTGTTATGATCCGAAGTTAGGACTTTTTTCACTTAAAGCTTTTAAAAGCCCAGCAGACCTGCTTCTCTGTGGATATTTGGCCCCCCAAGTGACACACGGGGTTTGGAGACACTACTCTTCTTTGCAAACAACGTGCTGACCGTGTGAGAATGAGAAATGAAAAGCAAAGCTGACAACAAATCTTATTGTATTTTCCTTTTCTTTTATCGGCTTTCGAGGGAAAACGGGCCTCTGCCGTGTACAGAGATTTTGGTGAACAAATGCCACCTGTGATCACCCTTCGGCTCATTTGCAGAATCGCTACATTTTTTAGAAATGTTTGCCAGTTTTCCTTACGCTTCCTGAATAAGCACCATTGATTTACATTTTTTTAAAATTTTTTTTTTAACGTTTATTTAATTTTGAGACAGAGAGAGACAGAGCATGAACGGGGGAGGAGCAGAGAGAGAGGGAGACACAGAATCGGAAGCAGGCTCCAGGCTCCCGGCCATCAGCCCAGAGCCCGACGCGGGGCTCGAACTCGCGGACCGCGAGATCGTGACCTGAGCCGAAATCGGACGCTTAACCGACTGAGCCACCCAGGCGCCCCTGATTTACATTAAATAATACATGACTATCATAGAAATTCCTTGAAATTGAAAAAAGGTGAAGATAACTCTGGGGCCATGGTGGCCCCACGCACAAAGAACTCAGGAGTGATGGAGCCACACACACTTATCAGATCCCCAAGAACCTCTGCACTCAGGGGTTCTCAAACTGGCCCCTTTGAAAAGGAAAACAGTATTTTAAAAAATTATGTGTAAGTAGAGATTGCAACAGTCCTCTTTCTCTCTCTGAAGCACCTTGACCCCCTTAGCGCATGTAAGGCACGTCCCTCCCCTTCCTGAACTCCTGGAGATTTACAAACACCTCCACGGAACAGTTTTCCTTTCGAGTAGAGCGTAACCCAAACGTTGAGATGTGGGCACCGTGCGTGCGTGCAAGGCGAGGGACATAGCTGGGGTACTGCTCAGGGCTCTTGAGTTCCCTGCTGTAGCCCTCTGGCCCTCCCTCCTGCCCCAGGACATTGGAATCTCAGGCAGCTCTAGCACCTTCTCTCCCACCAGCTTGATGTCACCTTTCAGCTCTCCAGGGTCAAGTCTCTCTGACCTTGGACCTGCCCAGGGAGCCGAGGGTGAGAGTCCCAGGATGCCACCACGCCTTCCCCCAGGTCCCAAGGGGCCTCGGCAGGCTGCTTCTTCACACCCACACCGTGCCCTTCTTAGCCCAGTCGGTTTGGTGAGTCCGCTTGTTACCCCATCTGCCAAAGTTTTTCAACATCCTAATTTTCCAGCAAATGAGACACTATGAAAAGGCTTGTTTATCTTAGCTAAATATCTCAATTAAAACATTCCATTCCAAAAACATGACCCGGGGTTTGGCACTTTCATGGTTGCATGAAACAGCTGGTCCCCTCCTCAATAGCCACCAAGAAGCGGCTTCCTGCCACTTTGTCACTGTCAGGGGGAGGGGTGACAAATGAGCCCAAGCTGTCCCCACATGCACTGGAAGCCAGCGCCTCTCCCCTAGAGGAGCAGCCACAGCCTGTCAGGTGTTCTGGGAGCTGGCCCAGCAGGGCTCCGGATGGACGAGCCTCAGGCCTCCCGGGGCCCTCCAGGGGCTCACACCGCCAAGGCCCTGTCCCTAGGGCAGCAGGCATGCGAGTGTCCTTCCTGTGAGTCACGGCCCCGAAGGGGGAGATGTGTAGCTCAGCCAGTGCCTGTGCAACGTGTGGAAGCAAAACTCCGCACGTCTGTCTCAAAGCTCTTGCAGAGGACGTAAAAGCCAGGGTCAGATGCCCCAGAGGCACGAGGACACACAAGACAGGGTCCCTGCCCCAGGGGGCAGCCGTCCCCAGGGGAGCCCACAGCGTGGCAAGCGCTGTGATATGGGGTCTGCACCCTCGAGGTGGCCAAGGAGGGGAGGGTCTTGGGCTTTGTCTCAGGCACAAAGGGAGGCATCCTACACTTCTAATCTCTCTGGCCTGGGGGTTGTCGGGGGTGAGGGCGGCCTTGGCTTAGCTTGTGGCGGAGGACGTGGGGCAGAGGGCACCTGAGGGGCAATCAAGGAGGGGGCAGGCAACTGGCCTCCTGCAGAGACATGAGGGGCGAGGGAAAAGAGGTGCCAGTGGGGGACTGAGGGTCTGTTGTGGGCAACCGGGTGGACGGCTGTGCTGACCCTGAGGCGGGGAGCCAGATGCGGAGCTTCAGACAGGTTGGGCCGACACCCTGGAATGTTCCTGAGTTTCCGACAGGTGCAGCCCCAGGAGGTGGATGTGGCTCACGGCGCTGATGAGGGTAAAGACACCCAAAAGGAGGAGAGGGGGTCTTGAGCCGGGACCCCAGGGGGTGGGGGGTAATGGAAAGGGAGCCCCAAAGTCTGAGGGGAGAGAAAGCGGGAAAGGGAGCCCTCCATGGGGGAGTGGCCAGCGGGGTCACACCCCCTGAAGACGCCAGGCACAGGAGAGGGACCAAACGTCAGAATGGCTCCTGGATGGTCACGGCTCCAGGAGCTGGCTGTGAAGGGCAGCCATCCGTGGGTGACCGCTGGCCCGGATGCGGGACCCGAGGGCGGTTTGCGTGTGGGCCGTGTGGTAACGGCGGGCTCGGGGGCCGGGCTCGTGCTGAACCCCGGGACACCCAGCTCACCACTCAGCATGAGGGGTCTGGGGTCTCGGGTTCTTCAGCTCTATGCTGGGGCTGGGGGCTCCTGTCCACAGCCAACTGGGTATTGTTTACACAGAAGTGGACATTTCTGGAAACGTGTGTGCAGATCACCCCAATTAAGCCAGATCTTAATTCTTCAGTGAGTTTTCTCAAAGACTTAGGGCATATTCTCTAAGCCAGATGCTCTGCCCCCGTGAAGCACCCTGGGGACCCAGGCTCAGGGTCGGGGAGGAGGCCCAGGGAGGCTCAGGCAACTTCAGGTCCAGAAAAGCCCCGCAGGCCATTCACGTGAACTCAGAGTTGGGCCAGGAAGCAAACACTTCAATTCGTGTTTTGTGGACTTGGTCTTTCATGAACCAGGTTCACATTTAAAAGGCACCAAGACTTTGCTTCCAACTGCTCCCTTTTCGCTGGGATTGTGTGTACGTCTTTCGCTTTCCAACTGACATGCAAACTGTTTCAAATGATGTCAGACATGCCTTTTCTCCCCCACTTTTTCTTTGGAACTCGCTCAGTCTTACAGAAGGGTCTTGGTGCTGACACAGTTCTTCCCTGCAGCCCACACACAGCCTCCTTATGGGGTTTGCATCTTACCCGGCAACCCGCAGGGTCAGGAACTTACAACATATCCCGCCCTGCCCTGCAGACCCGCATTCACCCTGCGTGTGGCCTCCTGCAGTCGGGGATGTGACAGCCTCTTCGCTTCCCTTGCCTTTCTCCAGCTTGACCCTCTGGAAGAGTGAAAATCACTTATTTTGTCCTCCTGCCCTTGGTATGCCCGTCTGATGCTTTCTCACCGTCGGAAGGAGAAGACGCAGAAACGGGTCGTCCCTGCCCACACGTCCCGGGCTCATAGCATCCACGTGGCTTGTCACTGGTGATTCTGACCTCGGTCTCCCGGTGGAGGTCGTTTCTCCACCGTGTGGCTGCAGACCGGCCCCGCAAAGTGATCTTAGCTAGCTGCCCGTCACACATATCCCTACTCAGAATGTGACAGCTCGAGTTGGACATCTTCCCCCAAATGAAAACGGCCCACCCCGTCACCCTGCAAGTAGATGGTTTCCTCAGAAAACTATGATTTAGTGAGATTGGGTGGGTGGTGGCCACACATCTCGCAGACGTGGGTGTTACGTCCTTCTGGTCTTTACTGGACAAGGCTCCTGTGAACATATAGGTTAAGTTCAAACACAGATCGGTCTCTCTTTGGACAGGGTTCCAGAGAACGGGGCCGGGGCAGGGCACCGCGAGGGCGCAGTGTCAGTGCTGGGACAAGAGCGAGGCAGCAGGTGCCGGGAGGAAAGGGTTCACCACGCCTGCAGATGGTCCATCGCAGGTGTGCAGCCCAGCAGCGTGGGGCACTTTGTGAGGAGGCTGCTTACAGGCCGGGTTCCTTCCTCAACTGAGGAGCCAGCTTAGACCCTGCTCGCTCACCATCAGTGACACGTAGGACAGATGGAGATGCCTTTAGATTCGGTAGGACCGACATGAGATGTGGGAAACAGTGGTCCTATTAGCAGAGACACTGGGGTCCTTGGCCACGGGGCAGCGTGCCACCGGGATCCCAGGCCCCGCCGCGCGTGTACGAACCACACCTGCCCTTCGACAAGATCTGCGAAGTGGGGGGCTGCTCTCCACCTGGGGTTGGCCAGCCTTTCAGGCTCTGTGGGCCACGTGGCTCAGCTCCGCTCCTGCCACGTGGGAGCGACCGTGGACAGTAAGTAGAGGAGTGAGTGTGGCTATGTTCCAGGAAAGCCGTATTTGCCAACAGGTGGCCCTCAGGGTCGGCCACGGCCAGAGTAGCCGGCCCTGCTCTCGATGGGTCACCGTCCAGAAGCAGCTCCGTTCCACCTGCAGAGCGGACGGAAAGGGCACTGTTGAATGGCACGGAAAAATGTGATTAGAGTATAACTGACCCCGATGACGGCAGCCAGCACTGCCACGTGGGGGTCTGCAACATTGGTGCCCCTTCCCCCCCCCGCCCCGCCTTCTCTCACGTGGTCCTCGCCGCGACCTCAGGGATGCGCTGTATTGTTTCCTTTTCTTCTTCAGACAAAAGTGGGGCTTGAAAAAGTTTAATTACTTACTCAAATCCACGTTTGTTTTAATAAGCGGAACTGGGATTTAAACCAAAACCCTCTTCATCGTGTGTGAATTTTAGACTCCACTTGGTACAACTAAAAATCTTAGAGTTTCTACCAAAGAAGAAAACTTACTTGAACTCTACGAAACGCTTGGTTCAGTTCTGTATAATTCACTGCATGCGAGGCGGTATCTCGGTGGGGGAATGGTAATGAGTGAGGCCCCTCGACCACCCTCAGAGAACCATGCTGCCCTAGACGGGGGGGTGTGGGTCCCCCAGAACTCATACATTGCAGCCTGACCCCTAAGGGGGTGGTATTTGGAGGTGGGTCCTTGGGGGTGATTGGGTCATGAGGGGGGAGTCTCCTGATGGAATCAGGACCTTTACAAAGGGACCCCTGAGCACCCCCTCCTCCCTTCTGCTGTGTGAGGACACGGCAAGAGGACAGTGTCTATGTACCAGGAAGTCCCCTCAACAGACTCTGAATCTCAGACCTCCAGCCTCTACAACCATAAATGAGCCATAAATCCCCGTGGTTTATGAGCCACTCCGTCTGGGGCATTTTGTCGTAGTGGCCTGAGCGGATGAGGACGCCCCATCTGCACAGACGCTCCCGGTCTGTCCTTGGCGCTGGGATGGCAGGTGGAAACCGTTCTCTCCTGTTTTCATTCCTACGCTGCTGACCTTTCCCCCCAACCACATCTGCCCGCGCTCCGAAGTCCCGATGCTAAAGAGTGTCTTCGGCGGCATGACCGCCCGTGCCTGGCACAGGCCAGACTTGTCGGGCCCTGGCTGGGTGTCAGTGCAGAAACTGGGAGGGATGACCCTCCATGAGAAGGCGCTGCCTCTCTCTCTGCAAAACCACAGAGGCGAAGGGTCCTCACAGTGACCGGTCCTGGCAGCGTCCTGGTCGTGAGCTCGTGTGGACTTGTCCTCGTCAGCCTCCTTTGTGCCGAGAACCACGTCTCAGACAAGGTTGGCCATCCTCCGTGTTGCCAAGAACGCTGCAGAGCAGAGAATCCGGTCTGCGCAGACTTGCAGTGGAGGGACAGGAGCGTGGGCTCCCGCGACAGAAGCCTGGTCCTCTGAGAGCAACTCCGGCACCTGTGTCTTCTCAGGGAAGACTCAGGTGATGGTGTCCACACGGCAGTGTGAACATTCATGTGAAGTTCCTGGCACTCTACCTGGTGTACAAGACGCTCAAGAAACAGCAGCCATTATTTCCTGAGAAACAGTGAGAATCCTTTCGCTGCCCTCATTTCAGGGTGAGGAAGCCGCCTCCAGGCCAGCCACAGGCCATATTGGGAAGGAGGGGACCCTGAGGCGAGCGGGGGCCCTTACTCGTCCAGAGCCTCCGAGCTGGGGCAGCGACCTGTGGCCAGGCCTTGGGGAAGAGCTGAGGAAGGTCCCAGGAACCTCTCCGCAGGTGGATTCAAGTAAAAAACTGGTGGCACGGCAGGCTGTGGTCCTACTTCCGGCCACGTCTGCAAGTCCTACTTCCTGCCACGTCTGTGGTCCTACTTCCTGCCACGTCTGTGGTCCTACTTCCAGCCACGTCTGCAAGTCCTACTTCCTGCCACGTCTGTGGTCCTACTTCCAGCCACGGCTGCAAGTCCTACTTCCTGCCACGTCTGTGGTCCTACTTCCAGCCACGGCTGCAAGTCCTACTTCCTGCCACGTCTGTGGTCCTACTTCCAGCCACGTCTGTGGTCCTACTTCCTGCCACGTCTGTGGTCCTACTTCCAGCCACGTCTGGAGACCAGCGTCAACTGCCAAGTGACATTCTACCTGAAATGTGGCCTCCAGTGCCAAGGGGGAGGGCTGGTGGCGCTCGGGGGATCCCGTGCTCTGTCTGTCTCCCCTTCCTGGGCCCTGAGTGTTTCCTTTGGACTTGCTTGTCCTTGGTGTTGGGGCTGCTGGGCCTGTGGCCCCTGGTACCCCTGCCTCGGTGGGAACCCTTCCCCTCCCGGGAGTTTAGTGGAAAGGAGCCCTGAGCACAGCTGGGAAGTGAGAGCTATACAGGGAATTCGTGCAACGCTCGGCCAGCAGCTCCGGACTCCAGCACCAAACAGGCTCAGGAACTCGCGGTGACGCAGAAACCACAATGGGCATGAGTGGCCGAGGCTGGCCACCCGCCTGTCAATGTCTGGCCGAGTGTGTCTGGTCTGTCGTGCCGTGCTCCCTGGAACCCGAGTCTGAGGATGCCACAAAGAGAAAGCGGTCCCGGGTCCACACTCCTGGCTTTGCTGGCCCGGTGCCCAGAGTTTCGGTTCCTACACGTGGCTGATAGGCGGGCACGGTCGGCTCCGGCTGTCCTCGTGACCCTGGCTGGTCGTGGACATTTGGAGCGAGCGAGCGTGAGATGGCTCGCCGTCCCCGCTCACGGGAGGCCGACGCAGCGTGGTTTCAATCTCATCCTGGCGAACCTGGAGGCCTAAGAGTGTGCCGCCGGTGCGCGATTTTCGTCTCCGCCTCCGGCAGTGAACAGAGTAGAAGGGAGATCTGTGGAGGCCCAGGACACCCTTGAGGACTCTGGCTTTGGGCGGAACTAAGCTAATGAGAGCCCACCGGGTCTGTGCCCTATTTCACTTTCTGTCGGAATGTTCCTCTCCGTTATGATTGTGGATCGTGCACTTGTGGGGCGCCTGGGGGGCTCAGTCGTCGAGCATCTGACTCTTGATTTCGGCTCAGGCCATGATACCAGGGTTGTGGGATCGAGCCCCGAGCTGGGCTCCGTGCTTGGGTGGGGCCGGCTTAAGAGTCTCTCTCTGCCCTTCTCCCCGGCCTCTCTCTCTCTCTCTCAAATAAACAAATGATAATAAAATGAAAAAATAAATAAAATAAACAATTAAAACATGGTGCACTTGCGTCAGTGCTGAGAGGAGAGGAAGGCATTCCGGGTGCTGTGAACACATCTCTCATCAACTCCCTCTGTCGTCTCTGCTTTACAGCTGAGGAGACTGAGGCTCGGACTCACTACAAATGAGCTGAAGGCAGATACAGACACAACTCTGTCCACACTTCCCTCTCCTTGCTCTGTCTTCCTGGATGATAGGAGAGTCGAAGGTAAGAAACAAGTTAATGGAAACCCTTTTTGTTTTTCAAAGGGGCAAAACATCTAAACAAGAAGGCCCTGTTCTCTGTGTCCCCAGGCCCTCCCTCCCCCCAAAGACACACAGTGCCCCTTGTATTAGTCGGCCAGGGCTGCCATAGCACATACCACAGATGGGCGACTAGGCAGCAGAAGTGGCTTCCCCCACGGGCCCGGGGGCTGGAGGTCTGAGATCAGGGTGTCGGCGAGGTTGGTTCTCCTGAGACCTCTCTCCTGGGCTTGGGGTGGGTTGAGGTGAGGTTGGGTGAGGTAAGGAAAAGGTAAGTAAGGTAAAGTGGGGCAAGGAGAGTGGGGTGAGGAAGGGGTGAGGTGGTGTGAGGCAGATGGAGGTGGGGTCAAGTGAGGTGAGGGAGGGGCGAGGTGGGGTGAGTTGGGGTGAGGGAGGTGCGAGGTGGGGTGAGGTGGGGTGAGGGAGGGGTGAGGTGGTCTGAGGTCGACTGAGGTGCGGTCAGGTGGGGTGAAGCAAAGGTGCCCCACACCTCTATTCACCTTCTTCTCAAAGGGAAAAGACCGCCAGCTCGAGAGGTACAACCCCGTGTTGTTCCTGCTCCGGATCTCAGGCCATCCGCAAGGCCCGTCCGAAGGCAGGTGTGATTTCCATGGCTTCCCCGAGTGCTTGCTGCCAACGTTGTCCTGTAATGCGATAACGTCGCGTCACGCAAAGTGTCCGAGCTCAGCTGAATTCTGAAGCTGGCGAAGACTCGGGACAAAATCTAGAAGTATTCTGTGCTTTTGAGGAACCGCCGTTCAGGGTCCGAGCTCTGTCAGGACTCCCAATGAAGGGCCCAGGTCCCAAGGTCCGAGGAGCCTGTGCTCACACGGGAGAGAGAGAAGGGACTGCACGCTCCTGGGATTTTGGAGGGTTTTGCAAACCGGACGTGCACGTGGAGGGCAGGGTGGCGCAGTGGTCAGAGGCAGGCGCCCTGGAGCCTAACGCGCCGGCCTCCACCCTCAGCCCGTGCGAAGGGGTGAAGACGCTTCAGACGCACCGTGTGAAACGACTTCGTGCGTGTGGTCGGGCGAGCCCGGGGCACCGAGTGCACATCCTGCACACACGTCAGGGCCTCCCGCCACACTGAGGACGCTGAAGTCACCGGTGCCGACGGACCGCGTCAGCCCGGTCGAGCGGCACGACACGCCGGCCCCCTTAAGATGAGGGACGAGCTGTGGCCGAAGCTTCAGGAGCAGCGGAGGGAGGGCCCCCGCTAGCCTGGGTTGTGGGAGCCTCGGGAGTCCTGCAGGGGGCACCGTGGGCAGCGGGTCCCCGAGGGCCGCGAAGGCTCTCTGCTCCTGCGCCCACCTGGACCCGAGGAGAGCGGGAGCCACCCTGAGAGCCCCCGCAGGCCTCCCCTCCCCGAAGCCGAGTCCACGATGCCCATCTCTGGCCCGGCTGCAAACTGCACGGAGAGGAAACGGCGTCTCCAGGAGTCCCTTGTGGGCCCGGTTGGTCAGCTCGGCCCAGGCTGGACAGCCCGGCAAGGAGGACGAGCAGTCATGGGGGACCCCAGGCGGAGCGGCCGCAGGACACAGTGCTCTGGAGGCGGCAGTGTCGGGCTCCGGCGTCAGGATGGCCGAGCCGACCCCCCACCTGTGGGGTGTTTCCTTCCCTGCACGAGAGACACTGCCGCAGGGGTCACGGGTCACGGGAGGACAGCGGGGGGATGGTACACAGAAGGATTAACCCGGGACCCAGTACTTAGGACTGCTTCATAAGTGACACCGCTTAAGGCAGTTTTAAATGGCCTATTTCTTCATAAAACAAATGCAAAATCAGCCCACGAAGACGCGGGTTCTTAGAATGCAGCCTGTCTCCCGTCCAAGCAGAGAGCTCTTCTACACGAGCAGGGTCTCTGCTCTGTGCGACTTAATTGCTGCTCGTTTCCGGCCCGCACGCTGCTAGAGGTGGCCAGTCATCAAAAGGCGGGCTGTTTCCAGGGACTGTGCACACATCCTGGGTCTGATCCGGCTTTCTGAGAATTCTCTCAGTGTGTTTGCTTCCCCTCGCGCTTGTTTTCCCCTGTGAGCAGCACCGTATTTGCTGGAGAGGCGCCCTTGCAGTCACCAAGGAAGTCGGGGTGCAGATGCTCGGTTGTCCAGGAATAGGTGACGCGCGTTGCATGTTCTTGGAATCCCGAGGGCAGAAAGTCCCTGGTGGGTTCCCAGAACCTTCCTGCCCTCCCATCCCACTTGAGGAGGGAAGTTCCGGATTCCGTGACGCCTGTGATTCATACGTGGTACTGGTGGTTCCAGACCGAGCCTCTCGATTGCACAGCAGTGATGGCTAGTGCATCTGGAAAGGCTTAGGATCGCAGTTAGCTTGGCCAGACTCCATGTTTGGACACAGAAACGCATTTTGTCTGACCTCGTGATTCAAGTCCAGTCAGCGGGGACTTGGTGCGTGCCCTCAGGCGGCAGGACTGACCCGCCCGCTTGTTTCACTGGACCCAGGTGCTCCTTACTAAGCCAGTGTTTCTCAAACTTGCCAGATTGCCAGAACCATCTGGTTAAAATAGCGTTGTCCTGGGCCTGCCTAGAGGTTCTGGCGCCGTGGGTCTGTGCGTGCCTGGGAACGGAAGCAGCTGTGCAATGAGCTTGCTCACGGATTCTCACTCTCAAGTCAGAATGTCCAGGGGGCTTTAAATAAAATTTTAAAATTAAAAAAAAAAAGGAAATACTCATGAAAATGTAAACATTTATCTCACAGCACTACTCTTGGTTCAGAAAATAAATAAAAAAGGCAAAGTGATATTTAAAGAAAGAGAAAAGCTAAGTACACGTTATGTACATCCTCTCAGTTTCCATCAACTCCTGTGTTGCTCGATTTTGTTTCCTGAGTCTGAAGCCTCTCAGTGCTTCTCAGACATAACTGTGCAGTTTGTGGGATGTTTGTGCAGCTTTCATAGGTTGGCTGTGGGTCCACCCTTGAAGAGCAAAGGTCTCAGCTCCAATGGCTTTATTGACATTTAGTCTGCAGACCATGCGACCTCCCTCTTGAAGCATACAGCCCGCTGGCATCCGTGGCCCCACAGAGTCGTGCAACCGGCAGCATCATCAACCTTGGAACACCTCCTCCTGAAACACAGCTCACACTCCGGACCCAGTGCAAATACCAACCTGCTTTTTCTCTACAGACTTACCTGTTCTGGACACTTCAAACAAAGAGAATCATACGATAGGTGGTCAAAAAGAAAGTGGGGCGCCTGGGGGGCTCAGTCGGTTGAGCGTCCGACTTCAGCTCAGGTTGATCTCACAGTTCGTGGGTTTGAGCCCCTCGTTGGGCTCTGTGCTGACGGCTCGGAGCCTGGAGTCTACTTGGGATTCTCTCTCTCCCTCTCTCTCTGCCCCTCCCCTGCTGTTCTCTCTCTCTCTTAAAAATAAATAAATAAGCTTTAAAAAAAACCCCAAAAAACAAAAGAATGTCCCAGCGTCCAGGACTCCGGCAGGATGGCTGGGCCAGCACCACCTCCCAGCCCCACCTGGCATTGCCACACATACGCCGCGTGCCTCCAGAAACCGGGCTCTCGCCGGCCCCCCCAAGACTCCCACCCTTCTCTTGCCCTCGAGCTTGGTCGCCAAGCTGCCTGGGCAGGTGTCGGCGGCATCCACAGGGTGTGGCCCTCTGACAGGTACCCAGGCCCGCCAGTGGCCTCACGGAGTTCCGTGTGGCTGGTTCTGGAGGTTTGAACGCTGCTTCCCCGAGCCGGCTCAGCGTGTGCAGAAGCCCATCGTTTGTGAGTCGGGGCCCTTAGCGAGTTCAGTCCCGGACGCTTCCCCACGCGCCCCAAGACCATGATGACTGCAGCCCGTCCCTGTCCGCCTGTGGGCACAACGCCCACCGTGGGGTCCCCGAAGCAGGCCTGCCTCCCGCCCTCCCCCCACCCCCCGCAGCGGCCCAAGCCTGCTCCAGCTGCCGCCAGGTGTTGCGGGCCATGGGCGAGCAGGCAGGCCTGCCCTCGACAAGAGGGGGGCTGAGAATGAGGAGGACGAGCCCCTGGGTACCAGAGGGGCGGAGGGACCTGCAGCATGACCGCGGGCACGGAGAGCTGGGGCGACGGGGGGGCCTCACACAGGCGGCCTTGCAACCCGACATCTAAGATGATCATACACGGTCCGTGCCGACCCGAGTGAATGGCTCTGTAAATAAGTAAATGCACGGGGGGAGCAGAGAGAGCGCCCTCCACGTAATTCTCGTGGCTGCTCTGCCTGGGGAGGCGAGCATAGCCCCGTCCCCGCCGGTGCTCTGTGCTTGTCAGCTGCCTTGTGGGGAGAAGGGCCCCCCCGGGTGCTCGGTCCACCGGCCAGGCTGCCGCCGCGGCCCGGGAGTGGCCAGGCGAGTGCCGAAGCCCCTCAAGGTGTGTGAAGGAGAAGATGTGGGTCCTCGGTCAGCTGGGCGGTGAGGTCCCCACCTGCCCCTGGGTCTCGGCTGGGAGTCCGGAGGCCTGTCGTCCTGCAGCAGACAGGACAGGGTGGGCCCTCCTCCCGTCAGATGAGCAGACGTGCCCAGGGATGTGGAACTCACGCTGGGAGCTCCTTTCCTTCGGTCCCGAAGCAGGACACGTGAGGGAGGACAGCCAGGGCACAGAGCAGCCCGGGCCCGCCTGGCACGCAGACGTGGTTGAGCAGGGAGCGGCCCTGAGGAGGGGCGGGGGGGCTGGGCCTCTCCTGGCACCGCTCCCTGCCTGTGCCCCCACCCCGTGGCTGCTGGGTGCCTGTCCCTGCCCGGCTGTGTCTGGAAGCCCCTCCCACTCCACGTCCCCGATGTGTCGTGCTGCTGGAGGGGCGCGGCTCAGGGAGGCATCCAGGTATGCCCTGGGTGCTTAATAAACGCTGTTGACTGGCTCCTCTGTAATCAGCATGATGAGGGGGTGAAGTACCAGATAATCACGGATAATAATCACATGGAGTCAAAATTACCCTTGGAAACTCCCTAAAATATCTACAAATCCGAGCATTAGAACGTGAGGAGAAGCAGACCCGGCTGGGTTTTCCCTCGGCGCGAGAGCGCCTGCTGCTCAGGGAACACGTTTCACAAAAGATACTGACTTCTGTTTAAACTCTGACCCCGAGCACGGTGCGGGAAGTACAGGCGGGCACAGCGGGGCTGCCGGTGGCACCCCGTGACCCGACCCAGCAGGGCACGCTGGTCCGGGCGGGCGGGACGGCATTCGGGTGCCCTGGCTCGGCCTGCGACTCTGCACACCGAGGGACGTCGTCCACGCGGGGTGGAACGTGTACACTGATTTAGGGCAGGGTTTCTCAGCCTCTGCATTACTGACGCTTCAAGCTGGAACGTTCTGGTTTCCCAAGTGTCCTGTGGCCTCTCCAGCCTCCCCAACTCTGACCCCGCCTCAGAAACTCGCTCACCTCGGCAGTGTCCTGCCTTGCCCTTCCCTCCCCTCCGCCCGCCTAACGCGCCAGAAGCCAGACCTCTGAATGAGTGGTTTTGAAGTTCTTTTATTTATTTATTTTGAGAGAGACAGAGACAGTGCAAAGCAGGGGAGGGACAGGGAGAGGGAGGGGGAGAGTCCCGTGCAGGGACTGACTGATGCAGGGCTTGATCTCGCGAACCGACTGAGCCGCCCGCCCAGGCGCCCCTGAATGCGTGGTTCTTAACCAAGACTGTGCCTAAACATGTTCCCTTTGTGCTTGTCAGTTTCACAAACCTGATTTCACTTTAACAAGGAGAATTGGCTTGGGTCCCAGGAACTTCTAACCCCCAAGGACCGGAAACAAAAGTAGCTCCTTTTCCTCTTTTGCTCCCCATCCCGCTGGGTGTTTTTCTCCCAACTTTCCCTTCTTTCCTTTTCTGTTTCTTCTGTCCCCTGAGTGGGGCCTCAGCAGGTCCCCTCCTGTCTGTGTCCCTCGGAGCAATTCCTCCCAAGTACCCAAACAGCCTGCGCTTTCTCCCCACTGCCCCTTGGTCTTTCCAAGCAGATCATTGCAAGAAGGCGACTCTAAATCCTGGACGTTCTCCTTGGACCCCGCGAGTCCCACTGCTGTTCAGAGAAGAGCCGGTTTATACGGAAATCCAGTCTCCTGGACATTAGATTAATTGATTAATTAACTAAATCATCCATTCTCCAGCTCAACATACCCTCTCCGTGTTGCTTTGCCCACTACCCCTAATGAGCCCGTCTTACCAGCGGTGCTGAAGCCTGGAATAATTCATGGGCCGCGGTTGAAGGGCCACATCCCGAATGGCCGCCAGGAGCTGTGTTGACAGGGTTCATGAAGCTCGACAAGAAATGGCATGAAAATAGGCCTTTCTCCCTCAGGCCTCAGGACACTGTCACAAAGACCGAGTTGTCTGTCTTCCCCACTTCGTGGCAAAACTAGTAAGACTGGGCCTGTCACCACTCGAGAGCTGCAGTCACCCCTTCTGCACACGGCTCCTGACAAGTCCCAGCGCAGGGTCCCCAGCCCCCGGGATGTGCCCTGATCCTGGTGTGGAGGGGGACATCTGGCACGTCTGCTCACTCATACAGGCGCCCGAACTCAAGAGCCACCGTCCCCTCTGTGCACAAGCCAGTCACCGGGCCAGGGGAGAGCAAGTGTGGTGTGGGTCACAGGGTAGGGCCGGTGCCTTAACACCACACGACCCAAGACTGAGCAGAGTGCCCTGGGAACATGGTACCTGGGTCCCCTCCTGATCCCTCACCCCCAGCCTCACACACACACACACACACACATCCTCTCCAAGGCGGTCAGGAACACAGGGGCAGACACCCCTGTGCGTGGTTCAGGGCAGGGAGGGGAACGGGGGAAGGGCTCATCCCAAATCATGGTATAGCCACCGTCCACGCTGACAGGTGGGGAGGCTAGCCCAAGGAGCCAGGTCATCAAACACGGTTTCTGTTGGCTCGGGAGCACGCGCTGTGCTTGGCTTTGGCCACAGGTTTATTACCCTAACCATACTCGCCCTGGACTGTATTCAAATGAGTTTTCATCCCCTGAGCAGACCCACCCAGCGACGCTGGAAGAAAACAAACGTTCAGGTCACGAAGGATTAAAATTTTGCTATGGAGAAGTAATCCATAAAGATTATTTCACCCATATAATCAGAGTTGGCTGCATTCAAGATCAACATGAGGCCTCTTTCTCTAAAACACACTTCATTTGTCTCCAAACCAACCACGTCTAACAACAGCAGTCTTTTCTTACATCTTTCTATGGGAGGAGGGGACCTCAAGGTGCCCCGTGCATCTTCCCAGGAAACAAGGCATGAACAAAACGTCCTGGCTGAGGGCTTCTTGGTACCTAGCTCTGCTCCCGCACAGGGAGCACAGGACCATCTCTCAGGGCAGGCAGGAGGGCAGAAACCCATGGCCATTGAAAACCTGGCCTCAAACATGCGTCCCGAAAATGAGCCGTCAGAATGGCCCATTGAAACATCAGCTTCTCTCCTTTCTCATTTTGCCCTAATGCAGCTGCTAATGGGCAACTGTGTGTGAGGTCAGACAGCAGAAGAAAAGTTAGCGGTGGGGGTTGGATAACCCCATCTGAGTAATCAAGATTTGTCCAGACCCCTGCCGTTTATTTTTCAAAGATGGTGTGAAAACACGAATTAAATTCACGTGGATTGAAGATATCCTCAGACAGCATCCCTTCAATCTTCGAAGGGCAAGATACACAAGAGAACAGTCCTTAGCCCCGGTGTTGTCCTCAGAGCACATGAAGCAAATTAGAAAACGTTTTGTAAAACCTGAGAGCAGCTCCTCATTTCTACCCTCTTCCTCTCTGAGGTTTCCGAGATCCCGTACGGAGCACACAGGAATGACACCGTCACCTCACCCCGGGAAGCAGTCTCTGTATCTCCAGTTTACAACGGACGAGATTGAGGCCAGAGCCAGCAGACAGGTGGTGGTTTTGGGCACCTGCTGGCAGAGCCGGGAGCCAGGCCTGGAGTTTGTCACGGTGCCTGGTCGACCGTAGAGCTCGTAGCCACAGCTACGCGTGGCCCCGTATCTGCGTTTGTGTGCGGAGAGAACACAGACGCACACTCGTGTTCACGGGACACCGACACCCTACCCACGGTGACCGTCACGGAACCAGCATCATCACCCCGCTGTCCAGGTGAGGTCACTGACGCCCAGATACAGGTAACGCATCCGCGGCAGCTAGCGGTCACACAGGGTCCCAGAGAGCGTCTCGAGTTGTGACCCTTTGTCCTTCCGACCCGGCAGGACTCAGCCCGGCTGTCCCCCCGTTTCCACTGTGACGGCTGAGGTGACAGCAGCCCCGTGACTGGCTGCATGGATGTGGCAGAGGCTGCAGAGGTGCCAGCAAGGTGCCCTGGCTGCCCGTGCCCGCGAGCCCGCAGACGTGAGTGTGTGAGCCACACCGCGGCCATCGGGCAGCGAGTCTACAGCCTCTGCCTTTCCAGCGGTGTCGAGCGAAGGACCGCAGCTCTCTTGAGGTGGTGCTGATGCCCACCTCACATCTGTTAATAAGCAAGACTTTTCCATGATCCCAGCGTGACTTCTCTTCCCATTTAAAATGGAAGACCCTAAGGTTGCTGGGGGGAGTGCCAGCCCCCTTCCCGAGGCCGCAGGCCACACTCCCGTGAAAAACAAGGCCTTCCTCCTCTCTGAAGACACTTGGCTCGGCCGCACCTCCCAGCACGGGGCCGGGGGGAAGCACGACAAGGACTCGGCCCAGGAAAGCCACGGAGACAGCAGACCAGCCTGCGACGTCCCGAAGGTCGCCTTGCTCTCGCCACCCGCCAGGTGACTCGGACCTCCCTTCTACCCCCCGGTGGCGTGTGTGACACTCCTAACAGAGACAGACTCGGCTGGGGTGGTGCGCCTCGGCTGGCAGAGACGCAGGTGGCTGGCGGGCTGTTTGCCTGGGAAGTGCAGGGTCTCGAGGAGGCGGCCGCCCTGCCCTCGGCTGGCCTGCTGCCTTTTCCTGTCCTCTCCTGCTGTCCCCGCCGTGCCTCTCCTCCACTCCACCGGATTTCTCCCTCCGGCATCTTGTCCTCCGGGTGACACTCGGGGCAGCGGTGACTGCTCTCCAGCGCCACAGAGGCCGGAGCGCAGCCCGGGGCGAGGGCGACAGCTCTGACCTGGTCATCCTCCCCGGGGCCGGCAGAAAACATGATGGCTCAGCACACGCCCACCAGACAAAGTCAGAGGTACAATGACTGTCACAGCAGCAGCGTCGCCACCCAGAGCCCGACCTGCCAGACATCTTCCTCTTTTCTTAGCCGGAAGCCAGAGATTCATTTGGCCAGGAGTGCTGCTGGCTCTGAGGAGTGCCTTCCGGTCCCTAAGCATGGCTGTGTATCAGCTGGGTGGTCTTGGGTCAGGGGCTTCATTCTAAGGGAAGACCTGAACTCCCTCGCTAACTACTTACTGAGCCCTGTTCCTGAGAGACCGGAGGACCCTCCTCGTATCACAAGACTGGCCAAGTCCATCCTGCACGAGGACCCTCTTTCCAGCTGCGGTCGTAGTTCCCACCATCGGGGGGCCCAGTGAGAGGCTGCCAGGTATGAAGGGGTCCTTTCACGAACTCTTTCTGCAAACGAGACCCGGCCTGGCCTGGCACACTTGTGTCCTGTCTGCTCCTGTGTCCCTCACTGTCAAGGTCCCCAAGATGACCGAGGGGCTTCCTCTCCACCCACTTGGCCCTGCCCTGACCACACTGCTGCCCTGGCCCGAGAGGATTCGTCCCAGACCCCAAGTCTACCAGCACCTGCCCTCCCCAAGCCTCTCCCCAGTGACACCGGACTGCAGGTCCTGACGGCCGGGTCCCCAAACAGCCTCCAGCACAAACCCTTACCTTCCAAATCCACACCGACATCTGCCTGTGCCAGAGCCCTGATGCAGCCCCTTGACACATGAGTCCAGATTCCATCCGTGTCCCCGATGTGGGGGTCCTGGAGAGGGACCCCCAGCTGGAGGTCCAGGCCTGGAGGCCGAAAGACACACCCTTCATACTCTGCATCCCCCTGGGGCCCAGGGCCCGGGCCAAGACCCCTAGTCTCAACAGCCACCCCTGGGGGCCTTCTCCGCTCCCAGGAGTGTCCCTCAAAAGTCAAAATGGATCACGTGGCTCTCCTAGGTAAAAATTTCCCCTGGTTCCTGATCCCTTTCAGGGCAAAGCTCAGGTCAGTGGGCTCGGGACCCAGCTCTGGCGTCAGTAGTCCTTGGCTCCACCTGCCCCACCCCCACAGCCCTGCCTGAGTACCCTTTTCCTCATCCCCAGCTGAAGGCAGAGGGTGATGTCAGGATTTCCCTTCTGTCCTGCCCTGGTCCCTCGTGGCCCCACACTGTGTGCTCAGTGCTCCCTTCTTGCTACCCTGCCCATCTCTAAGGTGCTGCCCTGGGTCACCTGTGAACTGTCTTTACAGCAAAGACCTCGCCTCTGAATTCCTCGTCCCCAGGATGGCGGATGTAGGTCACGATGTGCCGCGTGGATGCATGAAATACAGCTCGCACGTCTGAATGCCTCACGACAGGGACCACAAACCCACACCTTTGCGCTTACGGCTGCACTGTTGACAGAAGAGAAGGCGGACCAGACTGCTTCCTCCCCGGAGCTAAAGGGGCGCGCTGACCTCAGAGCCCTTCGTGGACGGCCTCTGGCTAACCAGA
Organism: Neofelis nebulosa; assembly: GCF_028018385.1. Lineage (NCBI taxonomy): Eukaryota > Metazoa > Chordata > Mammalia > Carnivora > Felidae > Neofelis > Neofelis nebulosa. The sequence continues at coordinate 155,507,458 of NC_080787.1, forward strand.
CTGTCTCATGGCCCGTCTCCTTCTCCCCACACCCTGGCTACTGGAGCTTCGCTGCCGCCTAAGCCCCCAGGGAGGTGGGGACCGCCCCTCGCCGCGGTGCACGTGACCTACGTCCTTTCCATCTTGACCTTCTCCATTTGCAGCAGAGCCAGAGCGGGGTTACCGGACTGAGCCCTCCGTGGAACAAGGGGGTGCTCCGGGGCTGTGTCAGCCTCTGGCGACCCGGCCGTGGCTGCAGGCGCACTCGGGGGACGGCTGCGCTTTTCCCAGCCCCGCAGACCCGGAGTCGGCACCACGAGGGTCTCAGCTCCGTGCCGCACATCGACTCTCTCAGAGCTGGGTTTCCAAGGCGCTGAGGAGATTTTGCTGCTGGTGTGGGTCCGGTTAGTCCTTCCCCCTCTGCCTCTCTGCAGTTCCAGATCCCTGGCTGCTGCAATTCCGCCCTCCCACGCCCTCGAGCCCAAAATCTCCCCCGGAGGTTCCTGGAGCAGGTGGGTGCCCCCCAGGGGGTGCTTGGCAACAACGGCCCCCCCCACATGGGGAGCGCCTACTCTCCATTTAAAACCGCTATGAGTCACTTCACTTTTGTCAAGCCAATTCATTTACTTGTACGATACAGAAACAGAGGAAATTATTCTAAAATAAGATAAATTTGTAAACGGCCCAAACTGGTTTAAATGTTCCCAACCTGCTCTTGGGCCCATCGCCAGCACACTTTCAGCGCCCCCCCAGGCTCGGAGCGGGACTGGGCGGCCCCTCCTCGGCCCAGAGTCAGGGCGCAGGCTGCACGCTGCCCTCTGGCCCGCCCCACCCACGCCAGCCCAGCCCCGGGCAGCGTGTCCTCACGCCCAGCCCGACCGGCCCGCCCGGGGGACCTGGCTGTCGGGCTTCCCGTTACTGTCTTGCGCTACTTCCTAAGTTTCTATTTTCTCTGTATTCCCTTCACCTCCCCGTCCTCTCCCCAGTGACTCCACTCATCAGTGTCATGCGGAAAGGACAGGGCCACGAGGCCGGGAGAGGCTACCCCTGGAGCCAAGCCTCGCAGGGCCAGCCTGGTCGGCAATGGCGGACAGCGCCCGCTGCTTGGCACATCCAGACCTCAGCCGACCGACCACCCTCGGTGATCAATACCAAATCTCGTTTGCAAGTCACATACGTGTGGAATGCTGCCGGAATATAAGACCCAGAGATATGTCGGCAGACATCAAAAATGCTCTCCCCACCCGGCTTCAGAGCCACGCTGGGATGGCGTGCCCATGCATGTCTCTGAACCACAGCTCCCAGCTGTGCACGGCGACATCTGCGTGTGGGTCGCTGGTGGACAGAAGAGGGGTGCTGGGCTCTGGGACTCTGGGGAAGAGAGCCCAGAGGCAGCCAACAGAAGGCCAATGCCAGTCCCGTTCTGGGGCACGTGGCTGCGTGGCCAGGTGGTCTAGGATTAGCACAGCCCTCCTGGGAGGCGGGATGGCAGAGAGGCTCAGCAAGCAGTCACGGGGAGGACGAAGCCACAGGGCGCAGCCCACAGCCACGTCCCAGGACGCAGGCCCAGAAGAAACATGGGATCTGCCAGGGAGGACAGACCAGAGCAGCCCCCAGGCTGGCCCTCTCCCTCCTGGATGTGGGGTCAGTCCCGTCCGCTCCTGCAGGGAGTTACCCCCAGGCCGGGAGGCCTCCCACCTTCGCTGCCCCTCCTAGCCGGTCACAGCCACCCTCATAAATCTGCCAAGCTGATGACAGCAGGCTGTGGGCTGGGGGCCAAGGGACCTGAGTGATCTTCCTTCTGCTTGCGATCCTCCCCGGAGGGCGACAGGACCGCACAGTGATGCCGGACCCGCTTCACTGCAGGCGGCTCTTCCAGCCCTGCTGGGCGGTCCCGGGGAGCTAGGGAGCCACTGTGAGGCCCTGTGAAGGGCCCACGGAAAGGGTCTGGTGTGCAGGAACTAGGTGCCCACATGATGTTTTATTGTCTGTCCCCAGCTTACAGGTGGGCCTGTGATCCGAAGCCTCCCCGGCCTGCTGGCTAATGGCTGCGGCAGCTGAGCAAACAATCCGAGGGGCGGCTGGGCCCTGGGGGGCCCCCAGAGCTCACACCGAAACTAAACCCCACGGGCCCTGCCCCGGGCCGTCCCCGTGGCCCCTCTCCCCACAGGGAGTCTCAGTTGGCCTCCCCACGCCTCAGCCCTCCTGGAGCAAAGCTCTGCGGGCCCCAGCACCACCTTCCACGAAGGACCACGTTCCCTAGTGATGCCACTGTGTGCAGACCTCCTTGACCTCAGACGGGTCCCGTCCGTGTGGGGCTGCTCCTGCCTGGGGTCAGCAGACGTGCAGGAGGGCCACGCGTGGGTTCACGACTGCGGGGTCCAGCAGGTGCCTGGAAGCATGGGGTTCCCAACCGCACGCTCGTTTGAGAACACCAAGCCCAGGGTTTGCTTGGAGCAAAGTCCTTGGAGAAAGGGACCCAGAGCTTGCTCTTGGAGGAGGGGCAGGGCAGGGAGCACACGAGGAGGGCGAGAGGAAAGACCCGGGTGCAGGCGCCCCCGAGGCAGCCCTCGGCCCCAGTGTGAGGCCCCCTCTGGCTCTGGAGGTCCAAAATGCTACGTGGCGCAAGCAGAAGGATCTCTGGGTTCTCCTGTTCCTGGGGAAACACCGCGAAAGCCGTCCTGGCGTCTGTGGAGGGAAGAAGGCCAGCTGCCGTGTCTGCTCTGTCCTCTGCGCCCGCCTCAGGCTCCTCCTCCCCAGCGTCTGAATGGACCCATAGGCCGATGAATGCGCGCCTGGCCTTCGCCCCTCGGGGCACATGAGACTCTGCCCACTTCAGCAGAGCACAGGGAGGAGGGGGCTGTGTGGATGCTGGCCTGCGGGGCTGGGGGGCGGGATGGGGACGGCCATCCTCCAGAGCCCAGGGCCCTTCCCGCTGCTCCTGGCCAGCCTGACTCTCACCCATCCGCCGGGCCCCGTGCCAGCCCCTGAAGAAGGTCTAAGGGAGGGAGCGGGTCGCAGACCTCGGCCTGGCCGGCTGATGGGGTCGTGCGGGCCGAGCCCATGAAATCCTGCGGAACAGACACGACTCCGTGGGAAAGGCGGAATGAGTTTGCAAAGACTTGACCGCACAAGAATCGCTCACCCAAAAGGCATAATTGGGTTTAGACAGCACAATCCCATCCAGATGGTCTACGGAACTGCCTCAGACGGGGAGCCGGCCGGAAGCAGCCTCCCAGCCCCCACGAGGGTGGTGCCGGCTCCAGCCCCCGCCGCAGACCCTGCTCCACCCCTGTAGTTCGGCTTCCGACAAAAATAAGGCATCCGAGGAGATAGGTGCAGAGGCTTCAAGCCCTGAAATCTGTTCCACGTGTTCACTTCCGGGAAGTGAGAGGTCCAGGAGATGTCCGTGCATTCGTTCATCCACGTAATAAACATTCATGGATGTGATTTACGTATCAGATGGTCTAGACTTAGTCTACCTCCAGTCCTGGGAGTGGGGCATATGCATGAATGTGTGTGCACATGTGTGTCTGTGAGAGCATGTATGTGCATGTGTGCACATGTGTGTGTGCACAGGTGCGCGTGTATGTATGTGTGTGCACATGTGTGTGCACATGCACATGAGTGTGTGCACACATGTGTGAGAGTATGTATTGTGTGCACACGTGCATGTGTGAGCATATGTGTGTAGTGAGTGTGTGCACATGTGCGTTGTGAGGGTATGTCTGTATGCATGTGTGTGAGGGCATGTGTGTGCATATGTGCATGTATGAGAGTATGTACGTGTGTGCACACGTGCGTGTGAGCATGTGTATGAGTGTGTGCCCATGTGCATGTGTGAGAGTATGTACGTGTGTGCATGTGTGTGAGCATGTGTGTGAGTGTGTGCACATGTGCATGTGTGAGAGTATTATGTTGTGCACGTGTGTGAGTATGTACATGAGTGTGTGGACATGTGCATGTGTGAGAGTATGTGTGTGTGCACATATGCATGTGTGAGAGTATATATGTGTGTGCACATATGTGAGAGTATGTACATGAGTGTGTGCACGTGTGCATTGTGAGAGTATGTGTGTGCGCACATGTGCATGTGTGTGTGCATATGTGCATGTGAGCATGTGTGTGAGTGTGTGCACATGTGTATATGTGAGAGTATGTGCATCAGTGTGTGTGCACTTGTGCATGTGAGCATGTGTGTGTGTGCATATGCGTGTGTGAGAGTATGTGTGTGCACACGTGCGTGTGTGAGAGTATGTATGTGTGTGCACGTGTGTGAGAGTATGTACATGAGTGTGTGCACATGTGCATGTGTGAGAGTATGTGTGTGTGCACATGTGCATATGTGAGCATGTGTGTGAGTGTGCATATGTGCGTATGTGAGAGTATGTGTGAGTGTGTGCATGTGTGTGCAAGCATGAATGTGCACATGTGCATGTGTAAGCATGTGTGAGCATGTGTGTGAGTGTGTTTACAGCTGAGCTACTTGTGTCTGCTTTGTTTTCCGGGTCCTGGGGATATAGCTAATGAACATCAGAATGTGCCCGGATGGAGCCCACGTGAGCCCGGACCACCCAGCAGGGGCCATGCAAAGTCGTCACCCCTCGTCCAAGAGTCTCGGTCTTTTTTCTGGATGCCACTGGAGCTGTCTGGGCTTCAGCACAAGGGCAGGTGCACCAAGACCCAGGCTGACGGCAAGGGGAGCACCAGGCCAAGAGTCCTGACCGTGACACGGGGACCCAGCCTGCCCCACAGCACTGAAGATGGGTGGCGTTCGGTGAGGACCCAGCAGGGCACCCAGGCCACGTCTCCACCCTCAAGAAGCCTCTGAGACACCCTCCCAGCCCCCAGGGGGCAGCCTGCACGGGGCTCCAAGTGCCAGTGAAGGAGGTAGGTGGTGAGTGTCCCAGGCGGCGGAGGCCCTGGCCCAGCCCCGCGGTCCACTCAGCTGCGTTTCCATTGAAGCTATTATGTGGGTGTCATCACCTCTAACTGATGGGAAGAGCCCCCCTTCTCCGGCAGCTGCTAATGTGCTTGTCGGCCTCCCTCCCGCCCCTTGCCCGGCCTTTGTGCGCCTGTGTTTTTCCAAGTCATGGGCTGTTAACCCCTTGAGGCCTCGCAGCCCCGTGGGACCTCAGCCAGGCAGCCCGGGGCCCTGGGCCTGCCTGGGGTCGGACGGTGCCTGTCCTGGGAGCAGCTCCGCTGGGAACACCTGGACAGAGGAGGGTAGGGAGACTCCTGTGCGCTGAGCGCCTACTGTGTGCCCCACGCTTCCCGCAGGATGTCAGTCATGCTCTTGGTGAGTTTGAATTACCCCACTTCGCAAGCAAGTTCGGGGAGGTCGGCAGATGTTGAGGAACAGGCTCCCCCGGGCTCAGGAACAACAAGTCACAGGTCTGGGACTGTGATGAGCCAGGTGCTCGAGTGCAGGCAAGGCCCGGGTGTCTGTGATCTGGTCCTGAGCCCTCAGCAGCAGCTCCTTCCCCCGGCCCAGCCCTGGCTGGAATTCTACGGCACAAGAAAGCGTTTCTCGTGACCCTTAGGCAGCAACACCCTGTTGAGCAGACCGGAAACTGGCCGACAGAGAAGCAGGAGGGCCCCACCTGCCCCAGGTGAGCCCAGCTGGCCCTCAGGTGCCCAAGGTCCCATTGCACTCCGGACAGCCAGGAAGAACCGTGAGGAGCGACGGACACACAACTGGTTGTGCTGCCTCGGGAGGGCGCCAGGGCACCGGAGTGAGCTCGGACACCACAGGTGAGACCTCCGGGTGCCCGCGGCCCCCTGAGGGTTAGGGTGGGTTGCAGGGGGTTCTGTGCCTGCTTCTCAGCACAGGAAGGGCTCGTGGAGATCACGGCACTAACACGGAGTTCTCACACCCGCCCACACCACAGCGCAGGGCAAGGGCCTGGCCAGCCACCCCTGACCCCGGGCCCCGGCCTCTGGTGCGGTCTGCAAACGTTCCCTCGCCCCCGGCTCCTGGCGCGCCAGGCGGATGGCGCGGCTCCGCACGTGAGCGACTTCCCTGAGGGGCGGCCACTTCCCATGCTGGACACACGGACGGCACACACGGCTGGGACAACTTCCTGCTGGGCGTAGGGAGTGGTTCGGGCCCCTCTGAGATTTACAGCTCATGCGACTCCTTCATTTGGTCCCCAACCCTCTGCAGTGCGTGGGAGAGACTTTTGTCACACGCTCAGGGCAAGAGCGGCCTCCCTGTCAGGCTTGGGCCTTGTGAACCGACTGGCCACCGAGCCCATGTGGGGAGGACTTGGTCAGGCCACGGCCAGCCCGACAAGGCCGAGGGGCAGCCTTGATCTTCGTTCTACCGAAACGCCCCACACAGGGGCCACCTGCCACCCCCTTCATTAACGGGCCTTGGAGACCCTCCATCAGGGATCCTCGGTCCACCTCGGCTGAAGGCATCCCCTCCACCGAAGTGATTTGTGTCTGGGCAGAGGCCCATTTGGAAGTGGGAAAGCCTTGTTTCTGATGTCATTTCTATAAAGGGCTTTGCAGAAACTCATTAGCATGAAGAACAGCAGAGGCTGGGCTGCTGGCTAATCCATTTTCTTTTATGGCTCCAAAGCTCTTTGCCAGCACAGCAGCATTTATTTTCCCCGAAGGACACATCTAACACATCATCACTGCAAATAAAAAGGTGCCTGGTCAGGATCTCCAGCCCTGAGAGCGGAGGGAGCCCCAGGTCTGGGTCTGGGGGCACCGTGGGGAGACACAGCCTTGGTACATTTACACACAGTGCTCTGGGGACCGGCTCTGGGGAGCGCATCTCATAGCCTGACCCACCCAGGCAAAGCCCGTGCTGTGGTTTACGGCCCCACACGTGGCTGGGACCCCCCACAACGTCCGGCTCCGGGTCCTGCCGGCCATCCTCCAAGGACACAGGCTAAGGCTGCCCTGCCAGGGTGACTGTCTTCTCCTGCCCCCACCCCTGCAGGGGCCCCACTAGGCCTGGAAGCCCTGGCCGTCACCAGCTGAGCTTGCTTGTTCAAGCCTTCAACATGGTGCATTTCAACAGGGACCATGATGCAAAGGACCAGGGACCTTGGGGAAAGGCAGGGCCACCACAGTGCTGCACAGATCCTCAGCACCAGGTTGAACAGTGTCCCCCAAAGTCATGGCCCCTCTGGATCCCAAGCACGAGACCTTTCCTGGAAGTGGAGACATTGCAGATATAGTCAAGATGAGCTCGTACTAAAGTAAGGAGGGCCTTAAATCCCATGATTTGTGTCCTTATAAGAAGGGGACAGAGGGGTGCCTGGGTGGCTCCGTCGGTTGAGCGTCTGACTTTGGCTCAGGTCATGATCTCCAGGTTCATGGGTTTGAGCCCCGCGTCAGGCTCTGTGCTGACAGCTGAGAGCCTGGAGCCTGCTCTGTCTGGATTCTGTGTCTCCCTCTCTCTCTGCCCCTCCCCCGCTCATGCTCTGACTCTCTCTCTCTCAAAAATAAATAAACATTAAAAAAAATTAAAAAAAAAAGAAGGGGGCAGAGATGCACAGGGAGGGGCCAGGTGACAGTGGAGGCTGACGGACAGGTGCATCCACAAGCCAAGACACCACGGCCACTGGCAGCCATCAGCAGCCTGGAGAAAGGTGTGGACTAGACTGCCCACAGAGACACCCTGACCGGGGATCCTGCCACAGAACTGGGAGAGAGTAAATCCCTGCCGGGTGAGCCCCACCCCCGTCTGTGGCCTGTGCTGCCGCAGCAGTGGGAAACCAGGCCCCTGGACTCGTGAGTCTCTGGATCCGCTGTCTTGCTCACAGCCTCTGGGTCCCCCGTGAGGAACCCCTGCCCGTCCCTGTGCTGAGGATGGTGGCCCGGGGCCTGCCCCGTCCAGGGACACTGTCCCTGAGGCCTTCCTCTGCAGACCAGCCCCGTGGACTCCCCGGGGGGGAGCAGACACCTGAGGCCACTCTCACACAGTCACTTTATACTAGGGTTTCCTTCTGTTTCCGCAAAGTTGTTTTGATCACTCTGGGCCTTTTGCATTTCCGAATGAATTTTAGAAGCAGCCTGTCACCTCGAACAAGGAAGACGTTGGAGATTTCGACACAGGCAGCACCAAATGTGTGAGTCGGTCTGAGGAGACCTGGGTCCCTGGCCCTGAACACGCTGCCGCCTCTCGCCTCCCTCAGCCACACTGTCATGTTTGGAGTGCGGGGTTTTCACAGCTTTTGCCAGGTTTACCCTTAAGTGTTTAACATTTTTATGCTACTGTAAATGGTGCTGTGCTAAAAGCACATTAAATTTCTGACCATGTCTGGCAAGTACCTGGAAGAAGCCTTGATGTTTACATATCGCTCTCTTATCCTGCAAACTGGACAGACCCCTGAGCTGGTCCAGCTACTTTTTTTTTTTTTTTTTTTTTTTAATTTTTTTTTTCAACGTTTTTTATTTATTTTTGGGACAGAGAGAGACAGAGCATGAACGGGGAGGGGCAGAGAGAGAGGGAGACACAGAATCAGAAACAGGCTCCAGGCTCCAAGCCATCAGCCCAGAGCTTGACGCGGGGCTCGAACTCACAGACCGCGAGATCGTGACCTGGCTGAAGTCGGACGCTTAACCGACTGCGCCACCCAGGCGCCCCTGGTCCAGCTACTTTTTAAAGATTTCATCTGGTTTTTCACATCGACAATCTTGTCCCTGGTACATATCCAGCTTGGATGCCTTTTCTTCCTTCTGCTCGCCATCCCGCGTGGGCCAGAGCCCCGGATCGACCTCGGTGGCCGTGGTGGGAGCGGCCTCCTTGCCTCCCCCGCCCCAGGGAGAGCGCTCCAGCTCTACAGCGGGTATGATGGTGCCTGCAGGGTCTTCACGGATGCCCTTGTCATCTTGCTGGCTGTTTTCATCAGGAAAAGATAGATTTTATCAAATGCTTGCCCTGCATCTGTTGAGATGATCATGGTTTTCATTCCTAGTTTTAAAATTCAGGGCGTCATGGCAATCAACCCTGATTAAATCAGTCTTACATTCTGAGATAAACCTCCCTTGGTCATGATATATTAGTATTTTTATATATTGGTAGATTTGATTATAAATTTGTCTAAGAATTCTGCATCTGTGTGGATGAAGGACTCCTGCCTGCAGTTTTGTGTTCCTCTGATGCTCTTGTCTACTTTGGGCATCAGCCAAAGCTGCCGTCAGAGAAAAAGCTGGAAGTACTTCCTCCTCCTTCATTTTCTGGAAGAGACTGTGTAGAATTTGTACTTGTTTCCTCCTTAAATGTTGAGAAGAATTCACCAGTGAAGCCATCTGGGCCTGGAGCTTTCTTTGTGGGATATTTTTAATTACAGATTGATTCCCTTAATACATACTGGATACTCGTGTTACCTACTTCTTCTTAAAGAGATTTTGTAGTTTGTGTCTTTCAAGGAATTTGTCCATTCAACCGGGTTGTTGAGTTTATTGACTTAATAAATTTTTTGGCATCTTTATCCCAGATACTATTTTTTTTTTTTGCTTTGAAATCTGTTTTTTCAAACATGGAGTTGCTGATAATATTCCCTTATTCTTTTTCTATCTGTGGAATCTGAAATTGGTGACCTGTGTTCCTCATCCGTCTATTCGAGGTGAACAGAGTCTTTTCAAATAGCTTTTAATTTTTTTTGTTTTTTATCTATTATTTTTAATCTTTCCAATTTTACTCATTTCTATTCTCATCTTTATGATTTCTTCATTCTGTCTACTGTGGATTTAATTTTCTCTTCTTTGAGTTCATTAAGGTGGCATCTGCTTCACTCCTGTCCCTTCCTTCAATCCATCTCAGTTCATGGGAAATGCCCCGAGCCTAACATTCAACCCAGATTCCTTTCTGTCCCCCGGGAAACACGGAATCCATGTGGGACCTGTTGGCTCCACCTTCAAAGCAGCTGTTAGCTCTGCCTCTGCTCACCGTTTTCACAAACCACCCCCCCGCTCCCCGCGGTTGCTGCCTGGCCGTTGGTCTGCCTACTTACCCTGTGCACTCAGCACAGCACCCAAGCGTACTTTAAAACAAATCGGGAACACTGGCCCTTAGAGCCCTGAGCCGCTGCGTTGGAAGTCCAACTGGTCCAAGGCCACCGTGCCGTGAGGAATCACATGAGCAGGTTCCCCAGACCACAGCCCAGGCAGGCCCAGGCTTATGAATGAGGAAACCTCCAGATCATTCCGTACCTCAACCATTAAGTCTTCTCAGCTACCAGGACGTTCACAGATGTGATGGGGCAGAGACAAACCATCTCCCACCATGCCCTGTCCAGATTCCTACACACAGAATCCATGCTGGGAGTTGTAAAAAGATCACACATTAGATCACATTCGACGCCTACTTCAGACCCTACCACAACAGTCTGGCAGCTTCTCAAAGGCCAACTGACTCAGAAATTTGCCTGCAGGAGTACACCCAAGAAGAACGAAAACATCCACCACCACGGAACCACGTGCACAAATGCAGCACAGTCACAGGGTTGCAGCAAAACTGACAATGGCTGAAAAGCAGACGCAACCAAAGTGGCCCTCGGGTAAAGAAGAGACAGGTACAATTCGGGACGTCCACGTGGTGAATATTATTTGGCAGAAAGAAGGAACGGAGTGTTGACGATTCATGCCTCTGCACAGGGGAACCTTGAGAACATCGTGCTGAGTGGAAATCGGTCACAAAGGCCACATACCATGACTCCATTTACACGAAGTGTCCAAGAATATGAAAAGCCATACAGCCAGAAATCGTCGATTCACTCTCTCAGGCCAGAATTTGGGGAGGAAACGAGTACAGGGTCTCCTTCAAGGACAAGGGAAATATTCTGAGATCAGATTGAGGCTCTGGGGTCACGGCTCTGGGGCCACCCTGAAAACCATTGACTTGCACACTTCATACAGGTGCACACAGGCGAACCAACCTCAATAAAATTGTCACGGACCTTGTAACAGATTTCTACCCTTAGAATGAAATAAATTCGCTTTATTCCTCAAGCTGACGTGGCTCCGTGTGCTTGGCCTCTGCCTCCCTGTCAAGCTCCTCACCTGGCCAGTTGGGGGCTGTCCCTCGTGTGTCCTGTTTTAGGGGCATGACACTCGCCCTGTTCTTGCCCCACGCCCTCCTTACTCAGACGGTCCCTGGCTTGTCCTTTACTTGAGTCTTGACCAAATACGCCTTTCCTTTCGTGGAGAGGCCTGTGCAGAATTCCACAGGACAAGGGCCCCGTCCGCATCGCCCTCAGGCCCTGCCCACTTTGTTTCCCTCGGTGGCGCTTTGCCACCACGACTGCGCGAACCTCGCGCGTCCTACTGCGTGTTCCTCGCTCAGATAAGATCTCCGTGGAAGCAGAGCGGTTGGTCTTTTCCCTCAGCGCCCAGAGGAGTGCCAGGCGTGCAGCAGCATTAAAATGTGCACAGAAAAATGAGTGGATGGAGAGGGCAGTGGAGGGCACCCCGCGGGCCCGTGCACCCACTTTCCTCCCTCAGCGGGAGCCCCTGTGCCAGCCGTCCCGTGATGGTGGGCCTGGGCCCTGCCTCTCTCTCACTATAGCGGCTGGTGGCCCTTCTCCTGGCTTTGGGGTCAATACGGCATCGGGTCAGCCTTGTAGGAACTGTCTGGGCGGGAGAAACGGCCGCCCCAAAGGCTAACCCTTGTACCATTTCCACAGCTGCTCTTAAATGTGCTTTTCATTTCGTTTTAAAAGGCCTGTTAGGGCATTGTTCACGGAAGACCAGTCGGTTATTTAAAACATATTTGTTGAAGACTGGCCACTGCGTAACTAGACATATATCATTTGCAGAGAAAAACCTCAGGAAATGTGTTTCTTATAAGCAATTAGTATTAACTGAAGAGAATAATAACTCTCATACTAAATTAAAATGTAACACATGCATCGGGGACTTGCGTGTCCCTCTGGAGCGGTGGTAAGGTCCCTCTGCTGCCTTTCCAGCCCAGCATGCCTGCTCCCCGGGACTCGCCAGCCGCTCCAGAGGGGCGGCGTGGACGTGCTCGGGGCCCACGGCCCTTTGGCCGTGGACTCAGGTTAGGACCCCGTCGGGGGGCAACCTTGAGCGAGGGGGACACACGTCCCTTGGCCATCTTTGCTGGAGATCAAGTGTTTGACATAAAAGGGATGTGCTTTAGAATCTCAGAAGGATAACTCAGATAATTCCCAAGACGACTTCCCTCCACCTCCTGATTCCTGCCACGGACTGCTCGCTTCAGCAGGCTGGTGCCCCCACCACACACGCCACCGACCACACAAATACACATTTATACACATCGTGTGCAACGCACATTGACGTGTGACATAGGCCACGTACATGCATACACACCACGTTCCACACACGCACAGATGCGTTCATGGACACACACACGTACAAAGACCCAAGGCAGCCCCAGGCACGTAAAAGGGTATTCATGTCTCCTGGTGATCAGTCAGGTTTCTGTGTACAGATTAATTCTTCCTTCTGGCCACGACCTAGTGCTGGTAACAAGTCTGGGTTGTACGGCCGGCAGAGGACAGACTGTCATTCTCAGCCTTGTGTTAAACTCTTCGGGACCGAGCTGCGTCTTACTGTCTCTCCAAAGCTGTCACGCGGATGCTGTGCTGTCCTCAGATAAAGTAGCTTTTGTTGAACACCTGCCTTGGGTTAAACACTATTTTAATAATTTTATACACATTATTTCATTTCGTTTGTCTCAATGACTTTTAGGAAGAGGGAGCTGGTGCTGTGGCATTCCGGCTAGCCCTGCTGCACACAAACACCCACGCTCCAGGCTCTGGACAGCCCACCTTTCAGGACAGACGGCTGGTATAACTCATGGAATTATCTAGAGAATTTTTTGGTTCCGACGACGACCTTGCCGTTGTGAATGTGAATGAAGTTTCTCTGAAGCATCCCATTTACTCTTCTGACTCTGACTTTGCAAACGGGAAAAACGTGTCACAAGGGGAGAGGGGCACAAATAGAATTTGATTGTCGGGTTACTGGTTTTCTGGTTTCGGGATGGTCCACGGCATTTAGCTAGCCCACCTGCTTTCTCCCCAGAAGGTTCCCTACTGCGTTGCCTCTGTGGTCGACACTTTCCCCGTAGCGGGGTATGGGTGTGTCGGAAAGGGAAACCAACAGCTTCCCTGCCTCGCCGAGAGGAGAGTCTGCGGTGAGGTCACCCGCTCTCGGCAGAGGGCTTTCCCCCATCACCACTGGTGAGTGTGAATGTGACTCAACGGCTGGTGAGTGTGCGCGGGGGATAGGACACCATTCTAAACGTTTCCAAAGAGGTCTGCAGAGTAAGGCAAATCCCGCTGCCGAGATGGCATCACATACACTTCAAAGACAAAGAGAGAATGACATTCTGCACGATGACACGCTGCATGAACGTCCCCAGCCTGCCCTCTTTCCTCCCGTGTGACCTTCCAGACCACCGCATCCTGACTCCCGCCTGGACCACCACAGTCACCTTTACTCAGCCTTGACACAATCCCATCTGCCCTCCTGTGTCAGGACCCCTCGCCTGGGCCGTCTCAGCCTGGAACAGAACCTGTGAGGCAGCGTGCAGCCCCTCGTGACCTCTCTGCCTTCCTGGACTCCCGTGGTCCTGGCACCTATGGGCCTGGGTGCTCACTGCCTTCTGAGCTCAGCTCTGCGTCCGGCCAGGGCCTCTCACCACCCAGGAGCCCCTGGCTCCCCAGAGCGACTCAGCCCAAGTGTACCTCTTCCAGGAAGCCTGCCTCAGCTCCCAGACATGGGTCCTCAGTGTCCCCACAACATCTGGCCCACGCCCCATCACAATACTTATTGTGTCATTGTTATTATTATTTATTTGTCGGTTTTCACCTCCAGAACGTGAGCCCATCAAACTCAGGGTCTACAGTTCATTTATGTTTGGCCCAAGGAGCTAGCCCTATTCAGCAAGTCATAGACGCTTGAGCAGAGTTTGCTGAATGGAAGGAGCGGCCGCCCTGGCTAATCCCGCTGGAGGGCTGTCCTCGAGACTCACTTAATGGCTGTCCTCATCCTGGTTTTAAAGAAAATGGTTTGTAATCCCAAAGGCCTCTGTGTGTTCTTATATTTTCCTCGACACCTGAGATTAATAGCAGGCTGGGAGGGCACTGGGTGCTGGCTGTCACCAGACTGTGATGGCGACCCCACCCACTCCCGGTAGAGACACGGGCGCCCGCCCTGTCCGCCCACACGGGTGTGCTGGCCAGTGGGGCCCTGCTCCACCACGGCCATGCTCAGGCACGAGGCAGGGAGCGCACGGAAGGTGGAGGCAGGGCTGAGGTGCGGTCCTAGCCAGGAGCACCGCGGCGGTGGCCCCGCTACCCTTTGTCCTGAAGAATGAGCCCCAGCGCCCCTACGGTTCCTCAGGAGCTAGGAGAAACCTGACTTGGGGGTGGGGAGAGGCATGGTGCAGGCCGCAGACAAGAAAAGACCTTGGGTTTTTAAAACCTGGCATCGAAATCTGCGGCGGTTAGGGTGCGACGCGAAACCCAGGACCGGAACCTGCAGAGGCACCGAGGCCTCGAGTCAACAACCAGGACACTGAGCCACCGTGGCCCTTCGGGGCCTCTTCTGGTCACCCCAGAACTCAGTCCAGGCCACAGCTGTGGGGATGGAGAGGAGACGGGTGGGGCAGAAAGGCAGCCTGGAGGCCGGGCACCGTGGCCCCTCCCTCCCAGGGTCCGGCGTGGGGGCTCCACGCTGGCCACACTGGTGGGCGTCAGAGCCCCAGGCTTGGGCAGGGCCGGGCGGGCAGCAAGGGGTCAGCCCTGGGAGCTCTCGGGAGGGGTCACCGTGACAGGAGAGGGTTCGGGGACACAAGTGGCCAGGCTGTGGCCCTGTGGGAATCCCCCACTGTGTTCCTAGGGATCGTGTGGAGCCGGCTGTCTGATGTCCGGGCCCCATGGGTTGTCCTGGCATCCGGGGCCGTATTAGTTACTTCTGTTCCTCCAGAGACAGAGCGCAGGGCCCCGAAGCAGGAGACGCCGGGTGGAGGGGGGCAGTCCCCACCGCCTCTCCAGGACTGCCTGCGGTTAGACTCTGCCACGCTAGGAAGACCGCCAGCCAAACCTCTGGAAGGAAGAAACCAAAACGTTCCTTCAACCAGAAGTGGCTTTTGCTCGTTTTGTGTTTCCTGGCCAGGGTTCAGAGGTGAAAGGTCAGGGTCTTTCATCCGCCTCTGCTTCTCATGATGCCGTTGAGAAAGAACTTTGGGACTATTTTAGAACTTGATAAAACCTCTTGGGTTTTGAGTTCTGGACTGATCAGGGATATTTTGGAGTTTGATCTGGTTTATTCTCAAGAGAAAACAAACTTCGGTTTCCTGTTTTGAAATAAATTCTTTCATACACTTGACAAGGACACTGAGAAAACACACTGAGTGCCATGGAGATGCCTTGAGGAAGTGTGCAGACCGGCCATCCACGGAGCGCCCTGCTCTGTCCCCGCATTCTGGTCAGAGCAGATGGGGAAGGGCAGCAGAAGTGTCGGCCGAACTGCGGTCCGCGCACCTCCACAAAGGGCCCCTTGCGGCCCAGGATGGCTTGTCAGGCCGGCCGGCCGCTCCCCCCTCGTGGAGCAGCTGTGGCTGCTGTGGGCCCTTCATTCCAGTCCGTCTTCAAACAGCCTATCAGGTCCGGGGGGTCATGCCCATTTTAGAGACGAGGAAACTGAGTCCCAGAGGCTGGGCGAAGGCAATGCCGGAGGACCGGTGCGCCCCGTGTGAAACACGGCGGTCTCTGCCCTCTGTCCCCGAGCGCCATCGCCTTGTCCCCAAGGAGGCAGGTTCAGTGGGAGCAGCGCCGACCGCCATCCGCACCCGCCTTCGTGCACCTGGGGCCTGGGCGGCGTCCCGGGAGCGAGCCGAGCGCGCCCGAGTCCACTTGCGGCTGCTCCACAAGCACACGACCTCTGGAGCCCAGCACGGTCAGTTGTTCAGACGCCCGCGCGAGCGTGAGTTACTGGAAGTGGCCACAGGGGAAGGACTGAGATGGGTCTTAGAAACGGAGCGTCGTCTGCTGCGTTTAGATACGAAGTAAACGTGGGTTCCCCGAGCTTTCGCTTCCGTTGCGTCAACACACGGGAGCACGCATTCTCCGCCCTGGCCGGTGCTCAAGCACAGCACAGAGACCGTCCCTGCCGCCCCATCGCTCCCACCCCACCCAGAGCGCGAAGCAAAAACCAAGCTCATTTGTCGCACAAAAATCTGTGAACGCGGCACCATGCAGGTGTGCACGCGTGGGCCTTTACCCAGAAGCTGGCGTTCGACTCCCAGCATTTTGTTAGCTCTGCTCGTGGGATGGCCAAAGGTGTGGGTGCGATGAGAAGTCTGTGAACGGGCACTCCCGCGTGAACAAGGGCAGAGTGTACCTAAGTCCTTCTCAATTTTCCTGTTTCACTTTTGTTCTCATTTTACTACTCGAAACATAGTTTCTTGTCTGCTTAATACAGTAAATAAATTGGGGACTTGTACTTTTCATGTCTCTGTATTTTCTTTTTTCTTTTTTTTTATTTATTTTTTTTCAATATATGAAATTTATTGTCACATTGGTTTCCATACAACACCCAGGGCTCATCCCAAAAGGTGTCCTCCTCACTACCCATCACCCACCCTCCCCTCCCTCCCACCCCCCATCAACCCTCAGTTTGTTCTCAGTTTTTAAGATTCTCTTATTTCTGCAGTGGCTTGCGTCTTATTTTACATGAATATCAATGGGCAGGAGTTGAAATGTTCTATGTCTTTCCTCACGAGAGGCAGAGAGGTGGCCGAGGTGGCTCCGGCAGTGGGGACCTGGGCCCGGCCCCAGGACACAGGACGGGGTTGTGTGTCTGAGTCGAGGCCCATGACACGTGGCCGCAGCTCTGGGACCTGACGCCTGGGAAGCGACACCAGGTGCCACTGTGTCTCCACAGAAGGCCGAGCCCTCCCCCACCTCCCTCTGCGAGCCGAGCCACGGCGGGGCCTCTGCCTTCCCTCATCTGTGGTGGGTCCAGCGGCCACACTGGATGGCGTCGTGCCCCAGATGGAAGGTCAAGGACCTGGTGCCCGGTCGTTTCTGCCGCCTCTTCAGGTGTTGCCTGGCTGGGAGACAGCCTCATTCCAGGACGGGGAATGTCTACCGCCCCAGGCCTGAGCCCCAGAAATAGCCTTGGACAGCCGGAGGCAGGGGCGAGAGGGGCAGAGCTGGGTTTCTCCTGCTCAGGCTGCCTTCCACTGCCCCGCGGGGATGTGCCGAGAGACACGCCAGGCGCTCCAGAGAGAGAAGGAGACAGAGGGAGGAAGGGAGGGGGGCGGCAGGGGAGGGGGAGGAAGAGGGAGGGGGCCACTCAGAGGACAAATTCCATCAACCTAATCTGGGGCGGCCCCGCCTGTGTGGACACGCCCTCAGAGCAAACAAGGGTCCCGTTGTGAACACGGGCGACCCAGTGCCCTGCAGCCTGAGCCCGGCCTGGTGGCCTCCGGGCGGAGGACACGCACCGCGCTGCCCGATCCTTAGAAGTCCAAGGAGGGCCTGCTGGCCGTGGGCAGCTCTGCCTCGAGTCGCGGCTTTCATGAAGTTGCCTGTGAGCGAATGGTGGGGCGGCCTCGCTGCACAGATGGCTCTTTGTCCCCGCTGACACCTGCCATCTGCTTGTTTGTCTAAATGATGCTGGAGGGGCAGGGGGCTCCCAATCTGCTGCCCGGGCCCCTCCCGCCTGCAGTGACCTCCTGACCCCTGGGCCAGACAGGTCCACAGAGTTTGTTCGCTCAGCACGGAGGATGCTCTGTTCCCCGAGGCCCAGCCTCTCCTCAGCACTGGGGCTCAGTGCCTAGACAGCCGCAGCAGGAGGAGGAGGAGGGGGGGGTAGAGATGAGGGGAAAGGGGAGGGGGAGGGTGGAAGTGGAGGGGAGGGAGGGAGAGAGAGAGGAGGGGGAGGGAGGGAGAGGATGGGGAATAAGGGAGGGAGAGGAGGAGGAGCAGCACAGCAGCAGGAGCAGCTGTAGGAGCAGTAGGAGGAGGAGAAGCAGCAGCAGGAGGAGAAGCACCAAGAGAAGGAGGAGGAGCAGCAGAAGGAAGAGAAGCACCAAGAGGAGGAGGAGGAGCAGCAGGAGGAGGAGAAGCACCAGGAGGAGGAGAAGCAGGAGGAAGAGAAGCAGCAGCAGGAGGAGAAGCACCAAGAGAAGGAGGAGGAGCAGCAGAAGGAAGAGAAGCACCAAGAGGAGGAGGAGGAGCAGCAGGAGGAGGAGAAGCACCAGGAGGAGGAGAAGCAGGAGGAAGAGAAGCAGCAGCAGGAGGAGCAGCACCAGGAGGAGGAGCAGCAGGAAGAGTAGCAGCAGGAGGAGGGGCAGCAGGAGGAGGAGAAGCAGCCTCACGAGGAGCACCTGTAGGAGCAGCAGGAGGAGGAGCAGCAGGAGGAGAAACAGCAGCAGGATGAGAAGCACCAGGAGGAAGAGCAGCAGGAGGAGCAGCAGCCGCAAGAGGAGCAGCTGCATGTAGCCTCACGGGCCCTCCCACTTCGAGGACTAGGCTGGACGCTCTGGCTTCCCAGGTGCAGCCCTCACGCCTGTTAAGGAAGAGAATGTCACACGAGGAGGAGTGTGTGGGGACAGAACTTACCGAGAAAAAGCTGGAGCCCCCTCCAGGTCAGAGGGCCGCGGCCACGGGGACTGGGGCTGGCGCCGTCCCTGTTTCTTAACAGGTTTGTGAGGTGAGGAAAGTTCCAGTCTCTACCCAGCATGGGGAGCATTCCAGAAACCCAAGCCAGTAGTGCTGGCTAGGAGCACTCCGTGTGCGTTGTCCCAACTGACCCACGGGGGCCACGTCACCAGTGAGGCGGCCACGGCTCTGCAGAGGGTGCACTTTTTAGGACCCCACCCCCGTCCCCAGGCTAGGGGATGCAAAAGCTCACGGCCC
Organism: Neofelis nebulosa; assembly: GCF_028018385.1. Taxonomy (NCBI): domain Eukaryota; kingdom Metazoa; phylum Chordata; class Mammalia; order Carnivora; family Felidae; genus Neofelis; species Neofelis nebulosa. The sequence goes on from NC_080787.1 coordinate 155,526,318, forward strand.
CACGTCAGCTGTGGGACCACTAACTGTGTCCAGAAGCAGCGTGAGTCCCTTAAATCAGGCAGCATCTTTGTGCTACAGGCCCGTACTATCCCCTGCTCCCTAGAGGTGGCCCAGAACTGCCCCGGTCCCAGGGCCGGGAGCTGAGACCTTGAAAAGCTTACATCCGCAGCCCCGCCCACAGGTGGCCACGGTAAGCCACGGCACCAGGTCTGCCCTTCCCCAACGAGCACAAGCTTGACACGCACAGTTTCTCAGACCACAGAGGAGTAAAGTCACTCCCCTGAGGTTGGGAAGAACGGTGCGGCCTGGCTGGCCCGCCTCACACACTGTCCCTGTGACAGGCACAGAGCCCTGGTCATCCCTTTCCCTGAGCAGAAGCCCACAGCAGAGCAGGCAGGCACGCACAGCTAACGGCCGATGCCCACGCCAATGCCGACACCGACACTGACAAACCTTCTGGGGGAAATGAGCTAACTGAGCTCAGACAGGGCCAAGCGCGGATGAGGCCGCACAGAGGACGCACTGACCTTGCTCACATCCCTATGAAATAGGCATTATTTTCTCTCTCGTTTGTCTTAGGAAGAGGCAGAGAGGTGAGTAGCTCACCCAGGGAGGCTCAGGGCTGCCAGAGCCAGACGCGGTCACCCACGTGGCCAGGGGAGCTGGGCCTCGTCGCCCCACATGCGACTCGTGCCTGACTTTCAACGTCTTTACCTAATCATAGGTCCGTTTGCTTTTCCTTTAATTACATCTTACTGTCGGTGTTTATGGAGGTGTGCCTACGGCGTGCGCCACAGGCCGCAGAAGCTCGGGCCATTTGCAGAAGCCCCATGGCAGCTTCGTTCCCAGGTGGAGTCCGTGCGCAGGTGGGCAGTGGACACCTGTCCCGCACCAGGACGGGGACGCGTTGGAAAGTGTGGGGAGCTCGCCTGCAAAGGGCTCAGACATGAGCCCTGTTGCCATCCAACCAGCAGGGCTCGTTCTGTGGATTTGTTGGAAACGGGTGGGGTGGGACATTCGACAGCACACGTTTATTCACTACTCTGAGTGTCTAGGACGCGTCGGTCGTCTGGGACCCAGAGCGTTAATGAGGAGGTCGGGCTGGCGCGCTGGCCGCCTACGGCTGCCTGTCTAAGAGCTGGCTCAAGGGAGAGATCCCCTCCCGGAGAATCAGGCTTAAATAGGACCAGAATTGGGTGGCTCGGTGTGAGGCCACGTGTGAGCCTTCTCGGGGTCGACTCCGGAGGAAAGAGCGCATCTTTGTGGGCGGCAGTGAGGCCGGTAGAAGGCACAGACGAGCCCCTTGGACTGATCACAGCGGGAAAGGTGCTGCTGAGGCGGGCGCTCCCGTGAGACCCCGGGCTCGGAACAGCACACTGGCCGGGGCCCTCGCACCTCTGGACCCCCAGCGGCCGGAAGAGGAGCAGACATCGCGTCTCACGTCCTCAGCGCCGACCGCTGTGGCTGCACACAAAAGTGACAAGCCACTTTTGCCTGAATTCATCAGCGGATGGAAAACGCTCGTGACAAGGAAGCTTTTGCTTACTCAGCATCTTGGCTACCGCTTCCCGGGAGCCACGCGTAGCCCCACGCCTCCCACGCTTCGGCACTGTCGGTCCTCACGGCCCTGCCAGGTGGTCTGCCACCTCTCCATTTCTCGGGCAGGGGGTGTGGGAACACAAACAGGACGAGCCGGAGGCCGCCGGGTAGAAATGAGGGCGTTTGGACCTGAGGTAAACGTACCTTGAAGACTCACGTGTGTCCCTGCGGAGGAAACGGGACACAGATCGTCTCAGGAGCAGTACACTGACTTTGCGGTGCGTAATCCAAAAATCCTCTGTGTTCGAGAAAGCCCTCAGACTTCAAAGCTGAGGTGTGTTATGTAGTATTCTCAGTTAATTACACGCCTTGAAATAACCGTGCAAGAGTTCAGAACGTCCAATATTCCCAGGAGCTCCGGGAACAGCATTACCGGAAATCTGTGGGAACCATCCGCTCGGGGTGTGGGTTAATCCTCCTTCCCCTCACTGGGGCCAAGACTGGAGCGTCGTGAGCGCTCTGCCGGGGCCCCACCGTCGCCCAAGGTAACGCCTTGGCCCTCACCGAGACCAGCCATGGCCTCGCAGCTGACCCTCCCCAGGGCCCTGCTTTCCTCATCGATGAACATCTAACAGGAAAGCATGTTTGCGTGGGCCGTTCCAGGAGCACAGGCAGCCCAAATCATAGGCTGCCGTGTCAGCCAGAGCTGGGAACACAGAGGCTATTTTGGGGAAGGCAGCCACGCGCCCGCCTTCTGCTTGCAAAGACGCGTGTACCACGCACAGCCACAGAGGCACGCGAGGTCGTGGCGCCCACCTGGAGGGAAGGCAGAGAGCCGGAGGAAACGGCCGGAAGCTCGGGCCCTTCCTGGCTCCCACAGCCCGGGTCTGCACCCCGCTTGGCACGCACCCCAAGCCCGCCAGCCGGTCCCGCCCTTCCCCAGCCGTCGGGACCTCCCCGAGCCGGGCCTCCCTCGGTCCTCAGACTCCACACTTCCACGAACTGCTCCCACCATTTTTTCCGCAGTTCCCGCTTAACACAATATTTATTGTCTTTGTTCTGTTTCTGCTCTGTCTCCCAACCGCAGCGTGATTTTCTCAAGAGCCAGGATCCTATTTCGTGCACATATGCCTGGCACAGCTCGGACATCAATGAATATGCGTTGAACAAAGGACCCGTGATGACTCAAGAGCCCGTCCTTGTCTCTTTATGAAACCACGTCTTTATCCAAGAATAAAAGACATTTGGATTAAAATGCTTCTTGAGTTTTTCCATGCTTGGGCTCTCGCAAGATCATTGTGCTACATTTTGGATGACCCACTTTTCCTTCTCAGGCCTAAGACACCAAGAGCCTATTGTAGAGACAGGGCCATGAATTAATCTTTCCATTTGCTGAAAATAGAATACAACTGAAGTGAAATGTCTGAGAAGTCACTGGTGACCAGGACAATGTCATTAATCTCGTTTGCATTTGCAATGAAGTGTTTCCAACTGGCTTTATACCAATTACTTATGTTTACAGCAGATCATAGAGGGTGTGTTTCACACAGAAAACCACACAGAATACGGTGTCTGCTCAGCCCAAGGACGGTGGTGGCGGGGGCCGTGACTTGTTCTCGTGGGAAGCGAGAGACCAGCAGCCAGAAGGAGCTGGGCCGTGTGGCCCGATGGCGGCAGGAAGCACGGCGCGTCAGCTGGAGCGCGGGGCTTCCTTTCCGCCACGTGGCCTGGCTCCACACCCGTCCGTCCAGAGCCTTAGCTTCAGGACACAGGGCCTTCACGGGCCCCGCCGGCACCCGCTGCACTGAGGCAGCTGCATGGGGCATCCCGTCAGGTTTGGAGCTCTGCCAGGAGCCGCTAGGAAGACCAGAGGCACAGGGTGTGTTTCCTTGCCCTCAGGAAGCTTACGATCTAGGCTGAAGACACCTGCACTGGGCCGAGGAGGGGTGTAGGTCCAGCCCGAGCCTGGCAGGTAGGGAAAAGAAAGGGTCGCGCGTAGCCACGGGAGGCCTGACAGAGCAGCGGGCCGCACCCACGGCTGCAAGGGTGAGGCGTGGGGGCTCATGGCATCACCACAAAGGCAAGGTCGTGGGGCTCTGGAGAAACAGAGGAACGCTAAGGAGGACATGGGGTGCCACGCAGGAAGGGCTCTAGGCCAGGAGGCGCGGGGCGCTGAGGCCTCGGCCGGGCCTGGACATGGGGCAGCGAGAGCAGGCGCCACAAGAGCTCAGCCGGCAACACCCCTGGGACGTGTGGGCGGTGGGGCCATGGCCAAGGGACCTGCGGGGACAGCGACACGGACGGGGAGTCTGGGCCCCAGGGCGGCGTCCCCCACACCCGGAGGCAGGACAGCAGCCTGTCAGGGAGGCCACGTCAACGCCGACCGGGCCCCGGGAGCCACACGGGGCAGACCTGCTTCTCCCCGCAGCCTGGCAGACCCCAGCCTCCCCCTGCAGGCCCCGTGCTGCCCTCCGCGGCCCCCGCCCGGGCTCACTGACGGCCGGCCGTTTCTCCGTCCCTGCCGTGAGGCGCACACGCGTCCCACACGGAACTCGGCCGTAGGGTGGCCGGTCCCTGGCTCTGGGGTCACGGCGGCCGCGGCTGTGAGTGCCGTGACCGTCCCCGTGGGCTGCTGCATCGGGCAGGGACGTGTCACGGGCCCCTCTCGGCGCCTTCTCGTCGGCGGGTCGTTGCTCTGAAGCGTGCCAGACGCCTACCGTCCTGCTCCCCCCGACTTCCTGAGGGCGGTCTCCGCAGCCGCGGCGCATCCACGGAGCAGACGCGAGCAGCAACGTGAGCCAGCCGGTGCCCTTCTCGCTTCCATTCCCCACATTTTTATTAAAAAGGAGTATTTCAAAACTTTGATATGAAAAACACCAGCTGTAATCAGGTGCCGGAGGGCGGGACTCAGCACCAGACCGGCACCGCCACCCGTGCTCCCCTCCGGGGCTTGTAGGGCTGCTCGGTGCTCATCCAGGGCACCCGGGCTGACCCTCGCCTCGCCTTGCCTGAATGCACTGGGTTGCTGCCAGCGGCCTGTGCCCGTAAGGCCCAGGGGACACTGGCACCGAGGGCTTTTTCGGTCACACCTGTTGCCTGCCTGGGACTAGTGGGCGGTCTCTGCTGATGAGCCTCTTAGAAGTTCAGTGCGTGTGTCACAGGCCCCCCTCCTGTGCCCCGCAGAACACGACTCAGGAAGACGGTCGGTTAGCGGGCTGGACGAACGTGTGTGGCTGTCCCCAAACCCGCTGGCTGCCCTGGCCTCGGAAATCAGTGCCAGGGATATCAAGATCTCTGCACTTACAACCAAACCCATAATATCAGTTAAGTTGCTTAAAGCAATACCAGGAATTACCGTTAATTCTTCACCCAATATAAGAAAGCTTTTGACGAGAAGCCTAGATAAGAAAATGGATTATACATAATTTTTTAAATGTTAAAAACACTATTTTAACGTGTATTAAATGTAGAATGTGTGTTTTTTAAAGACTTGGAACTATACATCCGTGACGTATGCAAACTTCTGGGTGAAATTATTCTTTTCGATTAATTTCTGAGTCAGTGTAGAGGCCCTTAAAGCCCCACAGACAAGCACACGTTGTCACCCAGAGTGCAGCTGAAACACCGCTTCCCCCGTTTGCTCTGATGGTGTTTGCCCACCGCGCCTGGGCTCCTGTCCACGGTCCTGCGGGGCACACGGTGAGACGAACAGATGGGTCGTAGAATATGTGCAATTTAAATTCAGGCAGGGGTGCTAAATAAACGCCTGTTCTGTCCTACATGCCACCTTCTGAAAGAATTTGTGAGAAGCAGCCCCACTGTGGCTGGAGACCGCATGCGTCCTGTTCTCCCGGCCCAGAGGGAAATCCGAGTTTTCCACGGCGGTCTCCTGACCTCCTGGGAGGTGGGGCTGTTTTCAAACAGTAATGAGTCCTTTGCATTTCTGCTTTATAAACTGTTCATATTTATTTGGCCATTTCCTGTTGGTCACGCATGTTTTCTCTCTAAGGTATAGGAAGTATCTTTCTCCTGCTTTTGGCAGAGGTGTGTTCCAGCTCCTGTCCACGCCGGCCTCGTTATGTCGCTGTCGCTCTGGTGCCACCGAAGCAGCAGGATCCCCTGCGTGCCCTCTATGCTACCTGGCTTCTCTGTGCTACCTGAGAATGGCTCCCTACCCCACGGTTATGAAAATATTCTCCCGTTTCTACTGCTTTGGAACTCTGGTTTTCTCTGCTAAGGTCTTTCACTCTGTGGAATTTAATTTTGTAAATGGTACATACAGTCAGGGACTTGGGGCTTCTGAAAGCCTCTAACCATCTAAAATTCCTCTGGAATGGCCCTGAGGAGGCCTGCACGTCCCTTCAGAAAGCTCGTCACAGAATGTCCCTGTGCCACCTCGGAGGCCCCAGCCACCTGCCATCACGTCTACCTGCCTGGATGGCCCACAAGTCCCCACGTCGAGCACCGCCCTCCAGGCTCCGGCCCTCACCTTTCTGCCGGGCCTGAGGACTGGGGACTACAGAGCCACATGCTCTCCTTCCCCTCAGGGACCCAGGCCCGGCTTCTGCATCTGCCGGCCGCACACAGACCACATACCCGTCAGGAAGCTGTCCGCCCTTCCCAGGGAAGGGACACCTGGAAGGGAAGGAGAGCGGTTCAGACCATCGGGTGTCTGGCATCCCCTATGATGAGAGCCAGCCCGCGTGTCCCAGGGAGGAGGCCACCAGAGGAAGAGGGCAGAGAACAGTCTGAGTGGCTCCACACCCCACAGAGGACCCCACAGAGGACACCAAAGAGGACCCTGCAGAGGAACCCCGCAGAGCAACCCCGCAGAGGAACCTGCAGAGAAACCAGCAGAGGAACCCCGCAGAGGAACCCTCCAGAGGAACCCCACAGAGGACCCCACAAAGGAACCCCAGAGAGGACCCCGCAGAGGAACCCACAGAGAAACCAGCAGAGGAACCCCGCAGAGGAACCCTCCAGAGGAACCCCACAGAGGACCCCACAAAGGAACCCCACAGGGGACCCCGCAGAGGAACCTGCAGAGAAACCAGCAGAGGAACCCCGCAGAGGAACCCTCCAGAGGAACCCCACAGAGGACCCCACAAAGGAACCCCAGAGAGGACCCCGCAGAGGAACCCACAGAGAAACCAGCAGAGGAACCCCGCAGAGGAACCCTCCAGAGGAACCCCACAGAGGACCCCACAAAGGAACCCCACAGGGGACCCCGCAGAGGAACCCGCAGAGAAACCAGCAGAGGAGACCCGCAGAGGAACCCTCCAGAGGAACCCCACAGAGGACCCCACAAAGGAACCCCACAGGGGACCCCGCAGAGGAACCTGCAGAGAAACCAGCAGAGGAGACCCGCAGAGGAACCCTCCAGAGGAACCCCACAGAGGACCCCACAAAGGAACCCCACAGGGGACCCCGCAGAGGAACCTGCAGAGAAACCAGCAGAGGAACCCCGCAGAGGAACCCTCCAGAGGAACCCCACAGAGGACCCCACAAAGGAACCCCACAGGGGACCCCGCAGAGGAACCTGCAGAGAAACCAGCAGAGGAACCCCGCAGAGGAACCCTCCAGAGGAACCCCACAGAGGACCCCACAAAGGAACCCCAGAGAGGACCCCGCAGAGGAACCCACAGAGAAACCAGCAGAGGAACCCCGCAGAGGAACCCTCCAGAGGAACCCCACAGAGGACCCCACAAAGGAACCCCACAGGGGACCCCGCAGAGGAACCCGCAGAGAAACCAGCAGAGGAGACCCGCAGAGGAACCCTCCAGAGGAACCCCACAGAGGACCCCACAAAGGAACCCCACAGGGGACCCCGCAGAGGAACCTGCAGAGAAACCAGCAGAGGAGACCCGCAGAGGAACCCTCCAGAGGAACCCCACAGAGGACCCCACAAAGGAACCCCAGAGAGGACCCCGCAGAGGAACCCACAGAGAAACCAGCAGAGGAGACCCGCAGAGGAACCCTCCAGAGGAACCCCACAGAGGACCCCACAAAGGAACCCCAGAGAGGACCCCGCAGAGGAACCCACAGAGAAACCAGCAGAGGAGACCCGCAGAGGAACCCTCCAGAGGAACCCCGCAGGGGACCCCGCAGAGGAACCCCAGAGAGGACCCCGCAGAGGAACCCGCAGAGAAACCAGCAGAGGAGACCCGCAGAGGAACCCTCCAGAGGAACCCCGCAGGGGACCCCGCAGAGGAACCCCAGAGAGGACCCCGCAGAGGAACCCGCAGAGAAACCAGCAGAGGAGACCCGCAGAGGAACCCTCCAGAGGAACCCCGCAGGGGACCCCGCAGAGGAACCCACAGAGAAACCAGCAGAGGAGACCCGCAGAGGAACCCTCCAGAGGAACCCCACAGAGGACCCCACAAAGGAACCCCACAGGGGACCCCACAAAGGAACCCCACAGGGGACCCCACAGAGGAACCCACAGAGAAACCAGCAGAGGAGACCCGCAGAGGAACCCTCCAGAGGAACCCCACAGAGGACCCCACAAAGGAACCCCAGAGAGGACCCCGCAGAGGAACCCGCAGAGAAACCAGCAGAGGAGACCCGCAGAGGAACCCTCCAGAGGAACCCCGCAGGGGACCCCGCAGAGGAACCCACAGAGAAACCAGCAGAGGAGACCCGCAGAGGAACCCTCCAGAGGAACCCCACAGAGGACCCCACAAAGGAACCCCACAGGGGACCCCACAAAGGAACCCCACAGGGGACCCCACAGAGGAACCCACAGAGAAACCAGCAGAGGAGACCCGCAGAGGAACCCTCCAGAGGAACCCCACAGAGGACCCCACAAAGGAACCCCAGAGAGGACCCCGCAGAGGAACCCGCAGAGAAACCAGCAGAGGAGACCCGCAGAGGAACCCTCCAGAGGAACCCCACAGAGGACCCCACAAAGGAACCCCACAGGGGACCCCACAAAGGAACCCCACAGGGGACCCCACAGAGGAACCCACAGAGAAACCAGCAGAGGAGACCCGCAGAGGAACCCTCCAGAGGAACCCCACAGAGGACCCCACAAAGGAACCCCACAGGGGACCCCACAAAGGAACCCCAGAGAGGACCCCGCAGAGGAACCCACAGAGAAACCAGCAGAGGAACCCCGCAGAGGAACCCTCCAGAGGAACCCCACAGAGGACCCCACAAAGGAACCCCACAGGGGACCCCGCAGAGGAACCTGCAGAGAAACCAGCAGAGGAACCCCGCAGAGGAACCCTCCAGAGGAACCCCACAGAGGACCCCACAAAGGAACCCCAGAGAGGACCCCGCAGAGGAACCCACAGAGAAACCAGCAGAGGAGACCCGCAGAGGAACCCTCCAGAGGAACCCCACAGAGGACCCCACAAAGGAACCCCACAGGGGACCCCGCAGAGGAACCCGCAGAGAAACCAGCAGAGGAGACCCGCAGAGGAACCCTCCAGAGGAACCCCACAGAGGACCCCACAAAGGAACCCCACAGGGGACCCCGCAGAGGAACCTGCAGAGAAACCAGCAGAGGAACCCTGCAGAGGAACCCTCCAGAGGAACCCCACAGAGGACCCCACAAAGGAACCCCAGAGAGGACCCCGCAGAGGAACCCACAGAGAAACCAGCAGAGGAGACCCGCAGAGGAACCCTCCAGAGGAACCCCACAGAGGACCCCACAAAGGAACCCCACAGGGGACCCCGCAGAGGAACCCACAGAGAAACCAGCAGAGGAGACCCGCAGAGGAACCCTCCAGAGGAACCCCACAGAGGACCCCACAAAGGAACCCCACAGGGGACCCCGCAGAGGAACCTGCAGAGAAACCAGCAGAGGAGACCCGCAGAGGAACCCTCCAGAGGAACCCCACAGAGGACCCCACAAAGGAACCCCACAGGGGACCCCGCAGAGGAACCTGCAGAGAAACCAGCAGAGGAACCCCGCAGAGGAACCCTCCAGAGGAACCCCACAGAGGACCCCACAAAGGAACCCCAGAGAGGACCCCGCAGAGGAACCCGCAGAGAAACCAGCAGAGGAGACCCGCAGAGGAACCCTCCAGAGGAACCCCGCAGGGGACCCCGCAGAGGAACCCACAGAGAAACCAGCAGAGGAGACCCGCAGAGGAACCCTCCAGAGGAACCCCACAGAGGACCCCACAAAGGAACCCCACAGGGGACCCCACAAAGGAACCCCACAGGGGACCCCACAGAGGAACCCGCAGAGAAACCAGCAGAGGAGACCCGCAGAGGAACCCTCCAGAGGAACCCCACAGAGGACCCCACAAAGGAACCCCAGAGAGGACCCCGCAGAGGAACCCGCAGAGAAACCAGCAGAGGAGACCCGCAGAGGAACCCTCCAGAGGAACCCCACAGGGGACCCCACAGAGGAACCCCACAGGGGACCCCGCAGAGGAACCCGCAGAGAAACCAGCAGAGGAGACCCGCAGAGGAACCCTCCAGAGGAACCCCACAGAGGACCCCACAAAGGAACCCCACAGGGGACCCCGCAGAGGAACCTGCAGAGAAACCAGCAGAGGAGACCCGCAGAGGAACCCTCCAGAGGAACCCCACAGAGGACCCCACAAAGGAACCCCAGAGAGGACCCCGCAGAGGAACCCGCAGAGAAACCAGCAGAGGAGACCCGCAGAGGAACCCTCCAGAGGAACCCCACAGAGGACCCCACAGAGGAACCCCACAGGGGACCCCGCAGAGGAACCCACAGAGAAACCAGCAGAGGAGACCCGCAGAGGAACCCTCCAGAGGAACCCCACAGAGGACCCCACAAAGGAACCCCAGAGAGGACCCCGCAGAGGAACCCACAGAGAAACCAGCAGAGGAGACCCGCAGAGGAACCCTCCAGAGGAACCCCACAGAGGACCCCACAAAGGAACCCCACAGGGGACCCCGCAGAGGAACCCACAGAGAAACCAGCAGAGGAGACCCGCAGAGGAACCCTCCAGAGGAACCCCACAGAGGACCCCACAAAGGAACCCCACAGGGGACCCCGCAGAGGAACCTGCAGAGAAACCAGCAGAGGAGACCCGCAGAGGAACCCTCCAGAGGAACCCCACAGAGGACCCCACAAAGGAACCCCAGAGAGGACCCCGCAGAGGAACCCGCAGAGAAACCAGCAGAGGAGACCCGCAGAGGAACCCTCCAGAGGAACCCCACAGAGGACCCCACAAAGGAACCCCAGAGAGGACCCCGCAGAGGAACCCGCAGAGAAACCAGCAGAGGAGACCCGCAGAGGAACCCTCCAGAGGAACCCCACAGGGGACCCCGCAGAGGAACCCACAGGGGAAACTGCAGGGGAGCCTGAGCGGCTCAGTGACCCACGGGGCTCCACCCAGATATCCCATCAGCAGGTCTGCTGTACCTGCAGACACTCTGCCTGGCGAGGGGGCAGACAGACAGACGTGCAGACCACCAGAAGGGAGATGTGCCCCTTGATGGGAGGCAACAGTCACAAGTGTCCAATCCCGTGCCCTGGAAGTTTTCGTGTGCACTTAGGGCAAAGTGCTTACTGCCCTCCTGGTGAGTTGTGTCCAGTCCTGCCCACTGGAGTGAATGCAAGACACGGGTGCCCCAGGACCCTCACCTCCCCATCGGGCAGCGGGGGGCTCCGGGCCCCGGGACACTCACCCTACGGCGGGTGACCCGCCCCCTGTGCACAGCCAACCCAGGCTGGCTGCCCTCTCCCTCCTCGCATCACTCAGCACTGCCGGGGCCGTGTCTGTGGGCGTTGGAGGGGGGCTGCGCTACAAGGGTCCACGGCAGATGTGCCCCGCCTCTGTGTGTTTTCTGGTTGCGTTTCATTTTGGCCAACTAGTCTGTTAACTAAGAATTAGTATTGCAGATGTCACTGGCTTCTTCATGACAATGGACAGTGACTTCCTTCCCCTGCCTGGGACAGGGATGCACAATACAACGGTCTCTTTGGATCAGCCCAGACATGCCCTTGTGCTGAGGTGACCTGGCATCATCCCCAGGTCCCTGTGCCAAGCTGACCCAGCATGGTCCCCAGGCCCCGTGGGAGGTGACCCAACATGGTCCCCAGGCCCCGTGCGAAGCTGACCCAGCATGGTCCCCAGGCCCCATGGGAGGTGACCCAACATGGTCCCCAGGCCCCGTGTGAAGCTGACCCAGCATGGTCCCCAGGCCCCGTGGGAGGTGACCCAGCATGGTCCCCAGGCCCCGTGGGAGGTGACCCAGCATGGTCCCCAGGCCCCGTGGGAGGTGACCCAGCATGGTCCCCAGGCCCCGTGCGAGGTGACCCAGCATGGTCCCCAGGCCCTGTGTGAAGCTGACTCAGCATGGTCCCCAGGCCCCTTGCAAGGTGACCCAGCGTGGTCCCCAGGCTCCACGTGAAGTGACCCAGCGTGGTCCCCAGGCCCCGTGCGAAGCTGACCCAGCATGGTCCCCAGGCCCCATGCAAGGTGACCCAACATGGTTCCCAGGCCCCATGCCAGGTGACCTAGTGTGCAAGGTGACCCAACATGGGCCCCAGGCCCCGTGTGAGGTGACCCAGTGTGGTCCCCAGGCCCCACGCAAGGTGACCCAACATGGTCCCCAGGCCCCGTGCGAGGTGACCCAGCATGGTCCCCAGGCCCCGTGTGAAGCTGACTCAGCATAGTCCCCAGGCCCCTTGCAAGGTGACCCAGCGTGGTCCCCAGGCTCCACGTGAAGTGACCCAGTGTGGTCTCCAGGCTCCATGTGAAGTGACCCAGCGTGGTCCCCAGGCCCCGTGTGAAGCTGACCCAGCATGGTCCCCAGGCCCCATGCGAGGTGACCCAACATGGTTCCCAGGCCCCGTGTGAGGTGACCCAACACGGGCCCCAGGCCCCGTGCGAGGTGACCCTGTGTGGTCCCCAGGCCCTGTGCCAGGATGACCACCACATCATGACAGGCCAACCAGGGAAACCCTGGCTCATGTCCCCTGGCCAGTGATGTCTTCCTACCCAGACCCACCTTGGGCCACTGCACTAGCCTGAGCTTCCCCTCCAACCTCCTGCGTGGCTGTGGCCAGACTGGTCCAAGCTTCCCCACTGCCCGCATGTCCCCTGCCGCCCCACCAGGCGCCCTGGCCCACAGAAGCCATGAAACCAGGCCCGCACCCTGGATCACCTTCTTCCCCTGATACCTCCAGGTCACCTTCCCAATTACCCATAATGCCGAGTGCTCCGGGCCCCGTCCACCGTTGTGGCCCAAGGGCTGACAGGAACGACCACGCTCACCCGCAAACATCGGCCGCCTGCCAAGGCGGAGACCCCGAGCGGTTTCTCTGCGCCTGATGCTTCGGCAGTCTGGACCCGGGCAGGGACAGACCAGGACGGTGGAGGGGTAGGGCGTCCGCCCCAGGCAGGAGGCCCCGCCGCTGGGGTCGTCTCTGCTCCTGTGGCCTCGCCCCCCACAAAGCACCTGCGCGTGTTCCTTGCCCTGGAGGAGCTCTTGGTTCTCACCACATTTAGGCAGTGGGTGTGCTTCCCAGTCGACCTTTCTCTGGGCGATTCTGCGCCTGCTGTTGCCTCCACCCAGTGTCCCCCGGGACCACACAGCCAGAGCGCCGGCCTTCTGGCTGGGAGGGCAGCTCCCCACGTGTCCGCTGTTCCACTATACGTTCTGTTGTTGTCCTGTGGGACTCCCCCTGGGAAGGTGAGAGCTGCCTTATAAATGTTTTTTTTAATGTTTATGTATTTGTGTGAGAGACAGACAGACAGACAGAGTGTGAGCAGGGGAGGGGCAGAGAGAGAGGGAGACATAGAATCGGAAGCAGGCTCCGGGCTCTGAGCTGTCAACACAGAGCCCGACGCAGGGCTCGAACCCACAGCCCGTGAGATCATGGCCTGAGCCGAAGTCAGACGCTTAACCGACTGAGCCACCCAGGCGCCCTGAGAGCTGCCTTATAAAACAAAGATGCTAAGGTGGGTTATAATTTGCCTCAGGCCCTGGTCCCGGACAGAGTGGACTAGGACATTGGGGTTGGCAACGCAGTTTGAGGACACCATTAAGTTTGCTCAAAGGAGAAGCCAAAAACGAAAGAGCACTCAGAGTGCCACATAGCAGGGAGCCGGGTGACGCAGGCGTCGCGGAGGCTGGAGGGAGGCGAGTGGAGGGAGGCGAGTGGAGGACCGCACCCCTCCCCAGCTGACTCAGCCCTGGAGGCCAGAGCCACATCGTGTTCATCTTCTGTCCCGGATCAACCCCGGTTCCTGACCAGAGCCCATCGGAAGTAAGAGTTTGCTGCACTGAAGAGAACGGAACTGGTTCACTCTTCAAACTGTGGACCAGTCCCGCGTGTTATTCAGAATCAACAATGGCGTGAGCCGTGAAGGGAGAGGCCCACACGTCCTCTCGAGGAGGTGGGGTCGCGGTGGGAAGGCCTACAGGAGAAGATGCCGATGAAGGCGGGTGACCAAGGCCAGATCTTTCGCTCCAGAGAGAAAAAGGCTCAGTGTGAGTCCGTCAGGACTTGGGGCGGGGGCGGTTGGGCAGAAGTCAGCTGAAACGGAAGTCTAAAAGCTCACACCTGGGGAGCATGGCCCTCCGTCGTCACAAGTGGAGGTCGCTCTCAGAGCCCGTGGCCTCATGGCATTCAGCAGACGCTCTTGCTCATTTCCTGCATGTCAGAATTGCTTATGTAAATCCAAGAATGACCGAGGTGTGATGGGTATTTAAGGAAAGCCGGGTCCTTCGGGGGGATGTCCTGTATTGAGATCTACACAGTGCGGCCTTGGGATGCCTGCCTTAGTTTTCTGTGGCTGTGTAAAAAATTACTACACAGGCAGTGGCTTAAACATGCCACGTTGGGACCTGGGTTCCGTGGGTTGGGAGTCTGGGCAGGGCTCAGCTGGGTGCCCAACTCACAAGGCTGCAGTCTTGGTGTCTCCAGGCTGGGGTCTCATCCTGAGGCCTGACTGCAGAAGGACCCCTCCAGGTCCCTTGGGCTGGCAGTGTTCATTTCCCTGCTGCAAGGCTGAGGGGCCTGGCCCCTTGCTGGCTGCGGCTGGAGGCCCCGGAGGCCACCCGCGGTCCCAGGGGCCGCCCATACCTCCCTGCCGCACGGGCTTCCCCCGCCCCCCCCCCAATGTCAGGGACCGTGATGGGCTGCAAGCCGTGTCTCGGCGAACCCGACCTGAGCGACCCCTCGTCTGCCAGGTCAGCAGCACGCCCCGGGCCGGGCACACACTCACAGCGGGGACCTCCGTGGGAAATGCGGGTCTGGAGTGCACGGGGCAGAGGCCTGAGCCCGGAGGGCCTGGGTCTGGTGCGTCCCTGGGGGAGGTTCGCCGTTACGGATGGGGAGTTCTGCCATCTGTGTAATCCCGGACAGAAGCAGGCAGCGAGCTGGCTTCGAATCCCTCACCCTCCGCTCCGGACACCATCGCAGCGGAAGACCCCCAAAGTCTTCGAGGGCTTCTCTGCCCCCCACCCCGACCTGTCTTTTGCATCCGGCCTTGCCTCGTCTGTGTTTGCTCTCGCACTAGGGCCCCTTCCCCACCCGCTCTCAGAAGGTTCCTCCTGTGCCCGCCCCCGTGCGCTTATGTCACCCTCTGCCCCGCCGTGGCTTCCCGACCCGCTCCCTTCCTGGTACTTCCCGTCCGTCACCACTGGTCCGTGCGCGTCCTTCGGGCTCCGGCGTGAAGCCGGCCCCCAGCTGCCTGGTGCTCTTATCACGACTGTCCTGCTTCTAGATTCCGTTTTCTCCAGCTCTGTGCCGAGGCTGATAGTACTGGACAGGAAATAGACTTTCTTTCTCTCCCATTATCGGCTTTCCCATCGCACTGCTCTTTTTCCTGTTCTGAACAAAATTTACTGCGTCTCCGCTGTGCCTTTTCCACGACTTCCCTGCCTCTGCAAAGTTGATTGCAACCTTTAACATCAAACAGTCTGAAAAAACACACCTTCTTCGTTTTATATCCCACCACATCCGCACGCGTCTGTGAAAATATTCCATGATTTAGCTCCCTCCTTCTCTCTCTGGGCACTCGTGAACTGGGGAGCGCGGGGTCTCGCTTCTGGGTGGGGGGGAGGACCAAGCGGAGGCTCCCCTGGCTGCCCCCCCTTCTCAGCCACCAGCCCTCTCCACGGGGCGGGCCTGGTGTGCGGCTCACAGGATGGCACCTTCCTAAAACACCCACCACCAAGTAAAAGCCCTCTGCCCCTAGCTGGGCAGTGTCTGTGCCACAGTGGGCGCTACGGCCCGGGCATCGGCGGCTGAGGAAGACAGAAGTGGGCGGGGGCCCCGGAGCCTGCAGAGCACCATGTGGGACTGAGACCATCCCCCCAGCCTGGCGGGAGCTCCACGGGGACTGCGTCAAGGTGCACCCCACCGAGGCCCATGGCCCCAAAGCTGCAGGCCCCAAGGGGTCCCGCCGTAGGCCTCAGCTAAGCGCTTTGAGGGATAGGGGCAGCCGTGTGGCCTGACACAGACCTCAGTGGGGATCTGGAGGGGACAGGCAAGGTGCCTGTCACCGGCAGGGAGCTTCCGTGAGGGTGTGGCTCCAGCTTCCAACCTCACGACCCTTGCAGGCTAAGAGCCTCCCGGAACTTGACAGGCTCAGGGTGGCTCTGAGGAACACTCTCTGCAAACGCCTTGCTCCCAGGCCTCTGTGTCCCGAGGATGGGCGCCCGTCCTGAGGCGGGCTCCGTGAGCTCGTCCTGGACACCCACACTGACCTGAGAGGGTCCCCACAAACACGCCCCCGCCCAGACCTGGGCGACGTCTTCAGTGCTTCCAGAAAGCAGGCCATTAACAAACTAGAGGAACACCTTTCTCTACAGGAGTCACGAAAAAGTGAGCAGGAGGGAGACAGGAAGATCCCCTGGCTGCGCCCCCCCCCCCGCCGGGTGGGGGGGAATCGCAGGCAGGATCCCCTGTCCCCGTGCGCTATTCCCCTGGGACCACTCGTGGAGGCAGCCAGCTTTCCAGGGACGTCGAGAACTTGCCTCGGAATGTGGCACAGCTTCTGACTCCTCCCCCGCTGCCCAGGCAGGTGCTGCTGGCTCCAGAGTGCGCCTCCCCGATTTGCCTTTGGTTCAGAAATAGGGGCTCCCCCTCCCCGCTGCAGCCCTGGCTGTCCCTCTCACACCTGAGCCCCAAGCTTTCCCAGTCCCAGCCTGATGAACTACAAATGCAGCCTAAGGCCTCCCGCTGTCCTTCTCCGTGGCCACAAATGCACCCCACCTAACCACACGCACCCCTCATTACCACCTGCACCGCACATTATCGCCTGCACCCCACATTACCACATGCCCCCCACACACCCAAATGACAGAAAGCCTGCCAATGTTTCCAGAAGACCTTGTTGCTAACACAGAATCCTCTCCCCTTTCTGTGCTTTTGTAATTCTGTTTCAGAGGGAGAGGCCTCTGTTCAGGGATGACTTTTCTAGTACCTTCTAGCCTCCTCAAGGCCCCACGGTGACCTGGGCCCAGGAAGGGCCTGTCCCAATGGGTTTAAGTCCGTGGTACAACTTGTGCAATACAGACGGTGACTGAGGACATCTGAAGTTGGGAATGGACAGGACTGGTATTTTCAACCAACCCCTGATCTCTTAATCTTCATGAAAAATCAACTCTTTTCAGATCAAATAATATTCACTGAGTGCCTCTAATATAGCATCCATATATTTTATTTAACATATCAACTTCCCTGAGTACATTTTTACAAACAAGGAGACAGGGCTCAGACAGAACGACACGACGGCAGGTGACCCGTGCCAGGCGTGCCCTCGACACCGTCCTTCCCAGCTCCGGGCTGGGACACACCGTCCTCTCCCAGGGGCGGACTGGGACCGGAGAACCCTAACCCGCCTGACCGGGCCCCCCCGCTCCCCACCCAGGCCCTGGCCTCCCACCATCTAGAATCGCGCCCTGCTGCAGCCAGGTTCCCAGAAGCCCGACGGGGCTCCCTGAGACGACAGCTCTGAGGGCATTCCCCCAGCTCAGCAGGTGAACAGAAGGTCGTTGAAGAGACACAGTACCGGGGACACGATTTATGGGCTAAACGCAGCAGAGAGCTGTCCAGTTTGGGGGCCCGGGTGTTCCTCAGGACGGCAGCACTGAGGGGCGAGGAGACGTGACACGTCTTGAACACACACTAGGTGCTGGTTGCCTCACACGCATCACCGTTCAGTCACCAACCAACACACGTCAGGGGGTGTTATAGATGCACATGTTAGTTGCCTCACTTGGGATGAGGTCTAAGAAGCCCGAGGACGTTCCTCGGGGTCACACAGCTGGCCGGTGGCAGAGTGGAGATTCATACTGAGGTTGACTCGGACCCGAAGTCGGCACGGCCCAGAGGCCTCTGTGGGCTTCCCACCCGCCCGCCACCCCCACGGGAGGTCTGCGCGGCCTGGGGACGGTGGCCTTTTCCCAAGGCTGGACCCTTGGCCCTGTCCGCAGAGCCCCTTCTTCCGGGAGAGCTTCGGACTGTTCTTGTCGGTGACCCTCTCCCATCCTTCCCAGCCGTCCAGAGTCTCCCCGCCCATGGCCGGCTGTGCCTCCCAGAACTTCCAGTCTGTCTCCTTTGCTGCACGTCCATCCTTGCCGGCCAGTGTCCCCTCTGGGTCACGTGGGATACAAGGAGGAAGCGTGGCCACACACCCGCTGTCTGTGGACTGAATGTGCAGTGGCCACCACCGCCACGAAGCAGGAGCCGTCCGCGGACCCGAGAGCCAGCGGCAAGGTCTGTCCCTCGTGCAGACCGGTGATCGAGTCTGCCCCGCATGGTGAGGGTTGGTGTTGTTCAACTCGACCTTTGACCTTCACACGCGCCAGACTGGACAGCGAAGCCACCTCTGTTCCATGCTCTTCCTTCCCAACGAGGAGCCGGGCTGGCGTCGGGGGGAGTGAGACACAGAGGGTGTCACCGTGCAATGGGGACCGCTGTCCCGGGGGAGCCCCTGGGAGACAGGCGAGCTCCGGCCCCCACGGCATAAACCCCCGGAGGAAACGAGCGCAGATGTGCCGCGCGAGGCCGTGTGAGGCCACGGGCGCCCCGGAGGGCAGCTGCAGGCCTGGGTCACCAAAGAGACAAAACACAAAACCGTTAGTACCGTTAGCCACTGCAGCCCCACAGACGCCGTCTGCCGCGCCCTTTCAGAAACAGAGCAACTCAGCGGCGGAAACTGTAGACGCCCCGAGCGGTCAGACAGCCTGCCGGAGAACACAGCGGGGCCGGAGCCACGAAACCCAGGGCGTTCGCTGAGCACCTCTGTGCCCTGAGCGAGGCCGGAGCCACTGTCCCTAACCTAGCTTCTTGTGAGGTAAGCTAGTCGGGTTATGGAGCAATCTAGTGGATTATAAAATAATCTCATAGGACACAAGGGTCACTGGCACTGAGCAGGATGCGATGGCCCCCAAACTGTGCCGTGCGCGATGCAGGGAGGCTGTGCTGGGCAGCAGGGACCCCAGGAGCGCCCACCCGGCCGGGCACAGACCCGGGCACCCAGCTTAGCTGGGGCCCCGTGGGCGTGGAGGAGGGGACTCTCGGGGGTCCTGGGGCAGAGGCCCTGACTGGCTGGTGGGCTCTCACTCCCTGGGTTGCTTTGCTGTGTCCTCAGGTGTTTCCCTGCCGGGCCCTGGGCTTCCCTGACCGCACCCCTGCCTCCCCTTGCCTGTGGGGCCTCTTCTTCTGGGAAAACTGCTCCTTCCAGAATGAGGTCCTCAGAGAGCCAGGCTGGCCTCACACTCAGGTGTGCACAGATCTGTCCGCCACTGTCCTCAGTGCCCCCAGGTCACCAGAGGGCAGGGAGGGGGCCCACCTGAAGGCCAAGAGTTGTTTCTCAAAAGGTCCAGACTTGGGGTGCCTGGGTGGCTCAGTCGGTTGAGTGTCCGACTTCGGCTCAGGTCATGATCTCACGGTCCGTGAGCTCGAGCCCCGCGTCGGGCTCTGTGCTGACAGCTCGGAGCCTGGAGCCTGCTTCCGATTCTGTGTCTCCCACTCTCTCTGCTCCTCCCCTGCTTACACGCTATCTCTCAAAAATAAATAAAGATTTAAAAAAGTAAAAAAAAAAAAAAAAAAAGAAACAAAGGCCCAGCCTTGCCCCAGAGCTACCACCTCCAGGCCTGCTCCAGGGCAACCCTGTCCTGGGGCCGGGCCCCCCCCCCCCCCCCCCGCATGGACATGAGGCCCAGCTTCCTGCACATCTGTTTGAAAGAAGCCACCTCCCAGCTCCCTCTTCAGGGCCCGCCCTGGGCACTAGTTCTTTTGTCGGTAACGCCCAGCGCTGACCGCCACAGGCCTGACCTGCTAATGCAGGTCTTACAGGAAAAACGACATCTTACAGGAAAAACGACAGGAATGGTATAAATCTCCCCTGGGTTATTTGCGCTTCTCAGCACATCATCTATAAGACTCCCGGCTTGCTTGTGATAAGAAGACACATCACGCATGTAGGACTCGTTTGGGCAACAGGTGAGAGTGAATTGAACTCCATCCAGAGTAACCAAGGTTGGGGGGGGGGGGTGCCCAAGGTGAATTACAGCCCAGGTGGACCCCATGCCCTGCCTCCCTGCCCCACAGGCAACGAGGACCCTCCGAGCCTGGCCCCTCCCCCAACGACCCGAAAGCCTCCCCAGGGGGACAGAGCACCCGGCTGTCAGGGCCCTGCTCTTCAGAGAGAACTGGGTTTCCCTTCCCTCCCCCTCACCAAGTCCCTGGTCCTGACCAGCACTCTGGGGGGGCGGATGCTCTTTGGGGCCTAGGGAGGAGGCCTAAGCTTCGAGTCACGGACAGTCACCGAGGCCCCCTGAGCACACAGCCTTTGACGGTCGACTCAGCACAGAGCACTCAGCTCGGGGCAGCAGCGAGCCCACACAGGGAGGCCTGTGCAGGCTTCCTGTTAGAGCCCAAACCAAAAGGTACGGGCTCCGTGTGCTGAGGTCGGGACGGATGCGACCAGCACCTGCGGTGGACATCGGGGCGGGGAGGGGTGCCGGGGGGCGGGACGCCTGCCGCCCCCTCCCGCCCTCAGCGCTGAATGGCTACAGCCTCTTCCTGGTCCTCCAGAACGAGCCCGGGGCGGAGACTGATCGCATGCCCTTGTCTGTTGTGCATTCATAAGGAGACAAACAATTACTGCACTTGAAGGAACCCTATCATCAACGAGAGGAAAAGACTATTTTTCTGTAGCATGTGAATTCAGCTTTTATGACTAAATCACTACTTGAATCTTAAAGCCCTAATCATTACCATTTGCTTCCTAAAAATAACCGTCTCCCTTGTCCATATTTAGAACAGAAAACACTGAGCTTGCTGGCCCGGGAGGAAGGCGCCTCTTCCCAGCCGCGGCGCTTAACCCCTGCCTGGCTGACGAGCTCCTGTCCCCACGTGTCCTCACCGCAGGCAGCTCAGCCCGAGGGCCAGCAGACCTGAGGGGACCAGCAGGTCGCCAGACCCTCTGGGCCTCGGTTTCGCACAAGCAGAAGAGGTTCTGGGAAATTCTGCCCCACGTGAATCCTGCCCCGGTAGAGACGGAGCTCCCTGAGGGCAGGCCTGAGTCTCAGTGGCCCTGACGTGCGGCACCGGGGGGCCCGGAACAGAGGAGCTCACTTCACACGACGAAGCGCAGGAGGTGTGGGCCTGAGTGTGTAGTCCTCCACCGAGGTTCCTGAAGGACAGACAGGCGTGTGCCATCCTCGGGGCGAGGTTCCTGCTTCCCCCCCGCAGTGCTGGTGCGAGCCTGTCCCTCCCCAGGAAGCAGCCAAGGCTGACGTACAGCAGCCACTCACCGCTCTGGAATTGGCTCCCAGCAGAGGCCTGCACCTTCCTGGCAACAGAAGGTGGACCAGGCCTGACCAGCATGTTTAACAGAGCCACTGGGGCAAGGGAGGGGCTCCCAGGAAAGGACCAGGGCCCAGAAGGGGGTGGCCAGTGAGGAAAGGGCACGAGGAGGAGGGCGGGCCGGGGAGCTGACGCATTTCCTCCAGCATGTGACCCCGCGGGGTGACAGGGATGTGGCCAGTCTCCACGGTGCACCCACGACTAACCGGGAGCACCAGGCAGCCCTTCCGACCCCAGGAGAGCAGCCAGCCAGGGCCTGACACATCAGTCATCGGCAGTGAAGTAGGCCGACGGTCCTGTCCAAGGGGAGGACATCGGGGACATCCTCACAAGTGAGCGGCATGTCACAAGCAGTGGCCAGTGGGGGGTAAATACCGTTCTTGCTCTTCTGCCCACGCTGCATCGTCAGACAGCCACCAAGTCAAGGACGGTGGGAAGTCAGATCTCATCCTACCTGCAAGCTGGCCAGAGACGCTGCTGCGGGTCAGGGATGTTGGCGGAAAGAGGGGACCCCCGGGTCATACACAAAGGATCCGAGTGAGAGCTAGAGAGACTCACACGGACATTCTCAGTCATGCGGCTCCCCAAGCCCCTTTCCTGCAGGGGTGTGGAGGGTCAGGCCGCACCTGCTTATAACATGGACGTGCTTCTAACGTGTGTTACAGGCGACGACCCCCGGGTCCTCCGCTCTCCAGGGAGACACAAGCCCCCTCACTATGCAACCTCCTTAAAGGCAGAGGCCGTCAGTGCGGGGACACAGGGACCTACAAAGAGTTAGGAAAATAACCCAAAGGTACAGCAATGAGGAGCTGGTTAAATAAATTAAACTGTGCCCATGCAATGGACTATTATACAAACGTGGCCATTAAAAAATAGGTTGTGGAAGAACGTTAATAGCCTAGAAATGCCATTGAAAGAGACTTTGAAGTGAGAAAATAGGTTACAGGTTTCTACAATAGATGTCCACTTTGGAAGGAGAAAACCTGTATATACAAGCATAGGAAACAAAACAAAATGGTAATAATTATGCTGGGTAGTGGATTTCTGAGTGCTTTCTATATTTGCCGTTTGCTTATCTATAGTTTATATGCCATTAAAGTCTAATGAAATGCATAACTTTTGGAAAAACTAGGTGAACAAGTAAATGTTTTTAAAGACAGATGCTGGTTTTCTCACCAGGAGGGAGCCACCGCCCCGGGGACCCCGGGACATCAGCCCTGGTCCGCCACACACCTGCCCCTTCACCTTTGCACACTGGACGCCAGGGCCCACACTGGACAAGGAGCTGGACAGAAGAGGTGATGACAGTGGTCAGGCTCACCGTGACCACTTGGGAAACCCCACTGCTGCCACCGACTGCCACGGGGTGTGGGGACCCAGCACACAGGTATGCCTCCCTCGGAAGCACAGACCCCACGGGCCCGGCACCCCCATGGAAAGTAGGCAGACTGCTGCCCACATTCTGGGAGCACGGGGACACAAACTGGCCTTCCTCCCACTCGGGCCGTTCCTCCTCCAACCTCCACCAGTGGCTTCAGCCAAGCGCAGACCCATAGGCCCAGAATTTAGAAGAAAACGTCCTGAGGATAGAAGGGGAGTCACAAGAATGTTTCTGAGAAACCCCAGGATATTCACAAGAGGTGGAAAGACCGCCCAGAATTTGACTTACAGCTGCCACGTCATTTCTGCGAGATGCCGGGAGAAAGGGAGGGAGCCACGCGGACGCCCCATCGCGGCCGCACTCCAGCCTCCGTCTGAGCAGCATCAGCACCTGGTGGCCCAGTCCCTCCTGCTCCTCTAGCCTGCCATCTCTGCTCCAGACCGGTCTCCACGCTGTTCCTTCCAGCCCGCCATCTCCAGGATTCAGACCACGACCAGCTCCCCGAGATGCTGGGCCCTGCCTGGCACCCTCCTGACGCTGACGCCCCCTCACCCCAACCAGCCCACGTGGCAGGTCCCAGCCAGATTGGTCTGAAATTTGACATCATTTTGTCAAGTTGGTTATCTTTTCAAACCTGCGGAATGTCCCTATTTCCTGCCCGAAGCGATGCTTCTCCTCCCACAGGGGAGGTAGGAAGAGCGTCCACCCTCTCGGTAGCCGTGCGGACCCCACAGCTTCCCCACGAACATTGTCACCCTGACGGCCGCAGCACTGGATTCAGAGATCGCTGGATTTAGCCCCCAATTATAGGTTGTCTCTGCTTAACAATTATTTTCACTCCCCATTCCAATAGGAAATCCCTGGGGGGGAAAGGCATATACATAGGAAATCTCAAATCATATGTGTGAAGGGACGGGGACAGAATGAAACGTCGGGGAGCTGCCTCAAAAGCAGGAGAGCAGCATGAAATGTGACCCTGGCTCTTGAGAAGATGATGGTTTGCTTGTCTGTCAGCCACAAAAAGAAGTAAACATTTAAATCACATATATGTTTTGTTCACACTTGCTGAGAAAGTATGGCATAACGGGTGAGACCGTCCTAAGGTAGAGAAGGAAGGTGGGTTTCCAGCAGGAGTTTGGGGAAGGGTGACCCGGCTGGAGGTGGGGGAGGAGGGGCCAGGACTGCTTTGATCCCAATGTGCGCCTTCCGGCCTGTGCCTTTGTTTCCACTTCAGTAAACAAGAGTGTGAACTACACAGACCCTGTCTTCTGGTCCCTCGCTTCTTCTGGGAGGGGAGCGGAAAGGGAGCAAACAAGTAGCCGCCTCCCTGCTGGCCTGGGGGGTGGCGGCCTCGGGACGCCCGCCAAGGAGGATACGGAGGCCAGTGCAGGGCTCCTCAGAAAGGAAGCGGGCACCAGCTCAGGAAGCCGCTCAGACTCCCGCTGGTGGAGGGCAGGGCAGCTACCCAGGGGACCCGGCCCAGAGCCGACACCGTGGAGGAAGATGTCCAGGCGCACCTCATGACGGCCCGTGCGGGGAGCAGGGACAGGCCAAGCAGGCTCGGAGCGAGTGGGGGAGATGGCCCCTGCTAGCTGCAAGCCCCCTCCCGGGACAAGGATGCAGCCAGATGGCTGTGGATCAGAGAGCAAGGGCCCCGGGTCCCTGTGCATGACCTAAAGATGGAGGTGACAGGGCCCCCCTCACACGCCCTTATGGAGAATGAATAGACTCTGCCCGTCAAGCGGCTACTTAGATACCCAACACGTGGCAGAATTTTAACAATAAAGGATGTCTCTGTGTGCAAGGTAAGTACTTGAAAATATCTCGGGGGTGTTTTCTGTCATCCCCAAACTTGCAAAATCCTCAAGTCCAATGTAGCTCAAGCCCAACGCCCAGTGCAGGGACCTCAGAGGCCCACTGGCAGCGAGGCTCCAAGCTTCAGGCTCCAGGCGCCGCGTCACCGCCCAGGCTGGGCCCTCCACCCCCACAGCGGGCAGGGCATAGACGCTGGGCAAGTCCACCCCCTCCAGAGCGCGTGGGAACCCCGTCTGTGATCCTCATGGGGTACCAACAGCAGCGTCAGCAGCGGCCCCACCAAGTGCGGGCCCTGCACTGAACTTAGGACTGCTTCGGTTCACTTAACCCCCACCTCATCTACGTGCACTAGGCGTTGGCATCGATACCCTCATCTCACGAATGTCTTGTGGCTGTTAGGAAGACCCCTCAGTGAGGGGAGGATTCAGGATCTGAGGTCAGGTGCATTCACCCCAAAGCCCACACTGTTACCTGTATCTGAATCTTCCTTAACATAAATCGGCTGATTTTTGTCCTAGAGGGTCTGACTTCTGATGACCCGTGCTTGCATTTTCCTCTCTTCCTCTCCGTCCGCATTAAAGGCTTGCCTCTGGAGGACCTCGCCTCTCCTCAGCCCCCCACCAGTGTGACCACGGCGGGCAGGGAGAAGAGCATGGGACCGGACTGCTTTACCACTTATCAGTGGCTCCGGAGGTGGGCCTGGTAGGAGAGAGGGGTGAGACTATCGATTAATGTATGGTTTATATATTCTTTTCGGTGGCTTTTGTGTTTGTTCATTTAGGGAGAGAGGGAGAGAGCACGAGCAGGGGAAGGGCAGAGAAAGACGCAGAGACAGAGGATCCCCAGCAGGCTCCACATGGGTGTGGCACAGAGCCTGACGCAGGGCTCGATCTCACGAACTGTGGGATCATGACTTGGGCCGAAATCAAGAGTCAGACACTAAACTGACTGAGCCCCCCCAGGCACCCCAAGTTTGTATATTCTTTTAAAGAGGTAAACACAGGGGCGCCTGGGTGGCTTAGTCGGTTGGGTGTCCAACTTTGGCTCAGGTCATGATCTCACAGCTCGTGGGTTCAAGCCCTGCGTCGGGCTCTGTGCTGACAGCTCAGAGCCTGGAGCCTGCTTCATATTCTGGGTCTCCCTCTCTCTCTCTGTCCTCTCCCGCTCATGCTGTCTCTCTCTGTCTTTCAAAAGTAAATAAACATTAAAAAAAAGGTAAATGTAAATAATTCCAAATATTGGCAAGGATGTTGGACAGCTAAAACTCCACGTGTCTTTCACAGAACCATAAATGACAGCATGTTAAAAAAAAAAAAAAGCTTAACACTTTCTTATAAAATAAATACACACCTACCTTATGAACCAACAGTCCCAATCCAAGATGTTTATCCAAGAGCAATAAAGATATATGTCCACAAAAATACTTGTAGAAAAATGTTCATACTAGCTTTATTCAGAATAACCCCAAACTGGAAAAGCCCACACGGCGGTCTCCAGGATGAGGGCAAGTTAGGGCACACCCCTCCAACAGGCACTGTTTGGCAGAGACAAATGCCAGGCTACTGAGGAGCAGTGTGGGTGAGTCACGGAAGCATGAGTCTCTTACCTTTAAGACCAGACGCTCTAAATGTACACACTAGTGCAAGCAAAAACAGACCCATGCTAGGAAAGAATCAAGGAGAGTCAGACAGACATGGACTGGCAGGGGACATGGGAGGACTTCTGGCCTGATGTTACCTGCTGCCCCTCAGTTTTATCTACCTACCCTGTGGCCAGCCATGGAGCTCAGTGATTGGAGAGAAAGTTCTGTGAAGACAGCCACTCTTGGAAAGAAACAGCCAGTGTGCATTCCCACCAGCAATGCAAGAGGGCTCCCCTTTCTCTGCATCCTTGCCAACACCTGTGGTTTCTCATGTTGTTGATTTTAGCCATTCTGAGGTGTGAGGTGGCATCTCATCATGGTTTTGATTTGTATTTCCCTGACGATGAGTGATGTTGAACATCTTTCCATGTGTCAGTTGGCCATCTGGATGTCTTCTTTGGAAAAGTGTCTATTCATGTCCTAACTGGGCTATTTGTTTTTTGGGTGTTGAGTTTGGTAAGTTCTTTATATATTTTGGATACTAACCCTTTATCAGATATGTCAGTTGCAAATATCTTCTCCCATTCCATAGGCTGCCTTTTAGTTTCACTCATTGTTTCTTTCACTGTGCAGAATGAAGGGGCACATGCACCCTAATGTTAACAGCAACCTTATCAACAATAGTTAAACTATGGAGAAAGCCCAAATTTCCATTGACTGATGAATGGATACACACACACGCACATGCACACACAAAGGAATATTACTCAGCCATCAAGAAGAATGAAATCTTGCCATCTGCAGCAAGGTGGATGGAGCTAGAGTGTGTTATGCCAAGTGAAATAAATCGGAGAAAGACAAATATCATATGACTTCATTCATATCTGGAATTTAAGAAACAAAACAGATGAACACATGGGAAATGGGGAAAGATGAGACATGGAAACAAACCACAAGAGATTCTTACCTATAGAAAACAGAGAGTTGATGGAGGGAGGTGGGTGGGGGCTGGGCTGGATGGGTGATGGGTACTAAGGAGGGCACTTGTGATGAGCCCTGGGTGTTGTAAGTGATGGATCACTGAATTCTACTCCTGAAATCAACATTGCTCTGTATGTTAACTGAAATTTAAATGTAAAAACAGGAAGAAAGCAAGCCAGCAGCCTGTGATCTATCTTGGCCTGTTAAATCTCAAGGCCCCCGGGGCAGTCCAGAGCTTGCTGAGGCATCTTCGCCCCTTGCTGGGGCGAAGGGCCAGGCCTTTCTTCTTTAACATGTCTGCTCTGAACCTGATGTCAGTCCACAACAGCTGTGAACCAGCTTTGCAGTTCAATTATTATGGCTCCAGGGATGAACTGCCGCCCACCCCCCCACCCACCCCCCCAGGAAGACCCAAATGGGTTCTGACTCGCTCAGCAAGATCACACTCCCTCACTGGAGTCAGCTCAGTCAATGAGGTGTGAGGGCGACAAGGGCCACCTCCTGTGGGGTCTCTAGGAGCTCTTCTTCCGTTGAGGTGGGGACCCGTGGCTCTCTAGATGAACCCTGCTCTGGCGGGCTGACTCCTGATAAAGGCGAGGTGGAACCAGCATGGCTGTCCTACAGCCAACATGGAGCGTGACAAGAAACAAGCAAGTGGTGTTAGAAGCAATGGAGATGGGGGGGGGGGGGGTCACTGGATATCAGTATGACCGAGTCCACCCAGACTGATGGTCAGCCTTTAGGGGGATAAGAATGTAATGCTACGAGGGTGTGTGTGTAGAGATATGCAGACCAATGTCTCTCATGAACATAAATGCAAAACTCTTCAACAAAATATTAGCAAGTAAAATCCAACAATGTATAATCCCACCAGGACCCAGTGGGATTCATCCTAGGTAAGTAAGGCTGGTTCAACATTTGAAAATCAGCTATCACATTAACAGCCTAAAGAAGAAAAATCACATAACTACATGATAGATGCAGGCAAAGTGTTTGAAAAAATCCAACACCTATTTAGGATAAAAACTTTCAATAAATTACAAACAGAGAGGAACTTCCTCAACCTGAGGTTTTAAAATATACAAAAAAAAAAAAAAATACCCTACAGCTAACATCATACTTAATGGTGAGAAACCTGAGGCTTTCCCACTAAGATCAGTTACAAAGCAAGCATGCCTCCTCATATCATGCCCTTTCAGCATTGTCTAGAAGCCGTTGCTAATACAGTAAGACAAAAAAAAAAAAAAGGAACTAACAGATACACACTTTGGGAAGGAAGAAATAAAACTACTCATAAATAACACGGTCATCTATGTAGAAAATCCAAAATAACCAACAAAAAAACCCCCCTGGAATTAATAAGCAATTATAGCACTGCAGGTACGAGTTTAATATACAGAAGCTTTACCATACAGAAGTCAATCACTCTCCAATATGCCAGTGATGAGTAAGTAGAATTTGAAAATAAAGATACAATACGTTTTATACTAGCATCCCCAAAAATGAAATACTTAGGTCTGAATCTAACAAATTATGGACAAGACTTCTATGAGGAAAGCTACAAAGATCTGATGAAGGGAGCAGATGAAAACTAAATAAATGGAGAAACATTCCATGTTGATGGACAGCAGCACTCAATGTTGTCAAGGTGTCTGTTTTCTCAACTTGACCTCTTGCTTCAATGCAATCCCAGTCAAAACCCTAGCCAGGTGCTTTGCGGGTATCAACGATCCTGTTCTAAAGTTTATACAGAGAGAAGAAGACCAGAATAGCCAGTGGTTCAACAATGAAGGAGAACAAAGCTGGAAGACTGAGTAACTGACTCCAAGACTCACTGGAAAACTATGGTGACCAAGATGTTGTGGCATCCACAGAACAGACTGAACAGGAAAGAGAGTCCAGAAACAGATCCACGTAAACAGACTCAACTGACTCTTGACAAACACAATGGAGCCAAGATCGTCTCTTTAACAAATGTCGTGAAACCCACTGGATGTCCACGTACGGAAAAATGAATCTCGACAAAGACCTTACACTCTTCACAAAAAATTAACTCAAAATAAGTCATAGATCCAAATGCAAAATTCAAAACTATAAAACTCCCTGAAGAGAACATAGGAGGAAACCCAGATGACCTTGGGTGTGGTGATGGCTCCAGATGTTTCCAATGGAAACCCTCCACACTCTTGCAAAGACACTATCTCCATGAATGAGAAGACAAACCACAAACTGGGAGAAAATATTTGCCAAACATGTATCTGGTAAAAGACTATTACACAAAATATACAAAGAACTCTTAAAACTCAACAAAAAGGGGTCCCCGGGTGGCTCCGTCGCTTAAGTGTCTAACTTCGGCTCAGGTCATGATCTCGCAGTCTGTGGGTTTGAGCCCCGTCTCGGGCTCTGTGCTGACAGCTCAGAGCCCGGAGCCTGCTTCTGATTCCGTGTCTCCCTCTCTCTGCCCCTCCCCGACTCGTGCTCTGTTTCTCTCTCTCTCTCAAAAATAAATAAACATTAAAAAAAATCTTTTTACCTCAACAAAAAGAAAACGACTTAAAAAAGGAGCCAAAGACCATCACAGACGCCTCACCAGGGAAGATGGGCACATGACAAGTGAGCAAACCCATCATCTGCCCTCAAGGACGTGCAAGTGTGCAGGAGGCAGGAACCCCTGCCCAGTGCTGCAGTGAGTGCAGACAGCACAGCCCCTGGCCGAGGCAGGGTGGAGGCCCCTTACAAAACTCACCTTCTCTTACCGAACAATCCAGCAGTTATGCCCCTTGGTCTTTACCCAGAGGAACTGAAAGCTGTCCATACAAAAGTAAAAATGCCGCGTCTGACATAATGGCGGGTACGTGTCATTATACATTTATTCAAGCCCATAGAAGGTAGAATGGCAAGAGCAAACCTTAAGGTAAACTATGGGCTCTGGGTGACAATGGTCAGTTTTAGCAAGTGTAGCCTCTGGTGAGTGACGTTGATCATGAGGGAGGCTGTGCACATGTGGGGGCAGGGAAATCCCTGTACCTTCCCCTCAGTTTTGTTGTGATCCTAAAACTGCTCTACAGCAAATGATCTTAGGGGAAAAACACTAAAGTAGTGACCCACAAGTTGGAAGGGGTCTGTTTGGGTGAGTAACACAAAAATCTCTCACCATTTCCCTCCCTCCCCTCCCCCCTCCTCCCCTCCCCTTCTTCCTCCCTCCACCTTCCCCTCTCCTCCTTTTCCTCCTCCCCTGTCCCTCCCTGCCCCTTCTTTTCTCCCCCTTCCCCGTCCCCTCTTCTTCCTCCCCCCTCCCCCTTTCCCTCTCTCTCCCTTCCTCCTCCCCTCTCTCTCCCTCCCCCTGCCCCCTCCACCCCAACCCTCCCCTCCTCCTTCCCCTCTCCTCCTTTTCCTCCTTCCCTCTCCTCCCCTCCTTGACCCTAAGTATTTTGTCTAAGGAGCCTCATTTAATTTGAATGTTTTCTTTGAAAACAAAATTCTTTTTTTTTTTTTTTTTTAATTTTTTTTTTTCCAACGTTTTTTATTTATTTTGGGGACAGAGAGAGACAGAGCATGAACGGGGGAGGGGCAGAGAGAGAGGGAGACACAGAATCGGAAACAGGCTCCAGGCTCCGAGCCATCGGCCCAGAGCCTGATGCGGGGTTCGAACTCACGGACCGCGAGATCGTGACCTGGCTGAAGTCGGACGCTTAACCGACTGCGCCACCCAGGCGCCCCTGAAAACAAAATTCTTAATGAATTTTCTTGAGCCGTAGAACTCAGTCTGGCCTTTTAGTTTCGGATTGCCTTGAACTGATATATGTTTCCAGTGAAAATCAACGTCTTCGGCTTAGTAACTCACCCCCGGCAAGCCTCCGCTGGGCACCTTCGTGTGAGCTTAGGGTTTCTTCTGTGCCCTCTCCCAGAGCTCAGTGCCCCACACAGGACTGCACACTTCTTGCTGCTATTTCTTTAGACACTTTAGAAATTTGGTCGTGGCTGTAAATGCATCTATTCTATTTTCTACTTGGTTACTGATGTGGATAAACACGAAATTTTGTAAGTTTATCTTAAATTTGGCAAATTTGCTAGGTTCCCTTGCTAATTCTAATACATTGGTCTGTGGAGTCTGACGGTTTTCTCTATTTAAAGGATCACAGTGCTTGCAAATAACAGTTGGGTCTCTCTTTTTGTCCTGACACACAACGTGAGTAAGGGTGCTCAGTACATCATAGACAGAGTCGTAGTGGACGTTTTAGTTGTGTTTCCCGTCTTCAAAGCAGCATTTTATTCATCAGAAAGTAGCTTACAGTGGATTTGGAGCATACAACTTCCACAAAGTTAAAGAAGCTCTTTTTATCTAGCTGTTTAAGAGTTTGTCTTGTAAATAGGCGTTGGACGCTACAAGTTGGTGCCAAACGATGTTGAGAATTAGAAAATGCTCTTCCCCTTCCTGCACCTGTTTCAGGATCATCGTCTCCGTCCTCAGCACTTAGCTGACCACCTGCGTAGCTGCCAGGAAACCTCCTCTGAGGGGGGCTGGCTTCCGAGCTTGGAGAAGCATCGCGGGCCCTCCGGAGGGGCTGCAGTCTCCAGAGGTGGGTGAGGAGGGGAGAATACGAGAGCCCCACCGGAGGCCCTCTGGGGAGGAGGCAGAGAATAGACAGCTTCTCGCCACACCCCTCCACTGCTGCGTCCAGACCCCCCCCAACACACACACACACACACACACACACACACACACACACAGCAGTTCTGTCTCCACTGGCTTCTCACAGTCTCTCTGCCGCTCAAATCCACTCATCCCGTGGTTCCTCTGTAGTTAATTCAGGAGGCGGGAGCCAACAGAGACTCTAGGGGCCATCCTGTCTAGAAAAATACCACAATCATGCTCAATGTTCAAAGAAGCCAACACAAATTAAGAACAACTTTGAAATGAAAAAAAAAATTCTCGTCTCCTACCTCACATCGCCTCCAGGACATTCCGTTATGCTTTGGAGTGGGCAAAGAACCGTCCGTCTGCCGTCTCACCTGAGTGTTGCCCTGCCCCCACCCCAAACCCATGTGCTGGAGAATTGACCTGAAATAAACGGGGGTGTGAAGTAACCCCCTGTATGTGCTCAGGAAACAGGTTTACCACTAGTGACTAACTGCAGGGAATGGCCACTCACAGGTCCTGCTCCAGAAATACCCACAACATTTCGAATCAGCCAAAAGTCTCTCTGTTATTAAAGCGTACCAGGATGTCACAGGTCACACGGCATATTGATCAGGGACATTTGGGTTGCAGGTTCCGGAGGAACAACTTAAGCCAGCTTCATAGACCTAAGCTATAGGAGGTTCGCTGGCTCCAGGAGTCTGAAGAAGGTCAGGGGTCCCTGTGGAGCAGGTCCCACCTGCCAGGGGCGTCCAGGCTTCGAAGCAGCCCGAGCTTCCTGAGCACCTGCTGTGTGATGGGCTGTGCCCCAGGCACTTCCCTGTGTTAACACACATGGTGATTAAAACAGCCCCAGGACCTGGGGTTCTACTAGCATTTCCCATTGCCGATAAGGAGGGAGCGGGGGAGCGGGAGATGAGGCAGCCCAAGTGTGGGCCCGTGCTCCGGACAGCCAGAGGTTCAGAGGAAGCAGACAGCAGCCTCCCAGCCCTTGGGCCTCCGAACGAGTCAGGACTCTTCATCCTCCGCACGTCTCTCCCCTCCACATGGCAACGGGTGGCCACTGGCGGCTGCAGGACCCTTCGACCACAGGCCGTCTCCGCTGAGGATGGGTGTTTTGTCCCTGCACCTCAGCTGGGGGGCCAGAAGCACTCTCCTGGGGCCACAGGTAAACTGGGGACCCACCCAGCAGGCACCTGCTGCCTCCCGCGGGGAGAGGCTCCTTCTGGTTTTGGTTGGTTTTCTTTCTTGAAATTCTGTTTATTGACCTAAATTTTAAGATCGATGTCCTTCAAGCGGCAAATTGTGATGGGAGGCACCTGTCCTAACCCTGTGATGAATAAATATTCTGATAATGTTTTATAATTTACCACCTGATCTTGCTTCCCCAGCACTGAATGGTGTTCCTTAAAGAAAAGGGACGACAGTCATGGGTTCGCTCGGGGGGAGGTAGGTGAATGTGCTCTCGTGGAAGGAGCCAACGGCTTCTGGAGGGAAGAGAGGCCTTCACGGTCACTCCCGGGGTTCCGGATTCCCATTCTCAGCCCTTTCTCCCTAAATGTTAACGTAAACCGTTCTTATTTACCTGTGATTTCTTGAATTTTTTTTCTGTAGAAGGCTATTAGGGTTGTTACAGATGCCATCGTATTGATAGTTTCAAATTCATGACTAAATTATAAGCGTTGGTTTTATTAAGTTAGACCATCAGCTTCTTTAACAAACATCTTCAATTTTAATTCCTGGAAAACAGAGCCTTTAACTGGAAAGACCAGCATTAAGAATGAGGAAGTCATAAACCAGAGACCATTATTCACCTTGTGGCAACTGTCCAAAATGAAGCCTCCTCGACTAAAAGAAAATGCAAGATCCCAGCGTTCCACCTTAATCGGGGGAAGGTCCCCAGGCCGAGCTTGCAGCCCAGGATGCTGCTCCTCGCTTAGCCCTCCACACCCCTGCCCTGGCAGCCCACGGGGACACGGATGCCCTGGGTGCCTGCTTGCTGGCTGCTCCCCCCCGACCCCCCTTTACGGCCGGTCTTTTCGTCTGCACAGTGCGGGTGAGGATGCCTCTGCTCCCTCTGTCCAGGAGGCCCCCCAGGTGCACAGCAAGGTTTCAGGACCTGGCCCGACACATAAGCCAAACATGCGAGTCAGAGGCCCTGAGGGAGCTTCCCCCTTGAGGGGCGCCCGAGGAGATGGGCAACACGAAGAGGGTGGTTGGGGGCGGCACACCTCAGCTGCCCACAGCCTCATGCTACCCCAGGGGGGCCCTGCCAGAGCCAGGCCACCGCTGCACCCCCAGCCTGGGGGCTCGGATCCCTGCTGCCCCTCGCTGAGACCGTTTCCCTCAGGACGCGTTGGGTCCGGGTGGCAGAGTTGCAGGGGCAACAAGGGGCATTTGTGAGACGGGCTCAGCACCACGGCCGCCCACCACAGGTCAGCACCGGCCGCTAAAGACTGGACCCCGGGCCGTCGATGGTTTGTCCCGACACACGCGAGAGCACGTGCTGTCACTCGCTGCCCCTGCCCCCCTCGGCACCATCCCGGGCTCTCCTTTGGCTTTGCTCTAGGCAAAGTGGAACTTAAGGTTGCTTTTACCCAAACGTCCAAGAGCGAGGACCAGTCGTGGCATCTAAGAGTCTTTTGTGCACTTTGACTGTTTCCGAACGCTGCTGGAAATAGGCCTGCTGCACTACACGGCCTCCGTCGCTCCACAAACAAAGGAGCTGGGAGCGGACCCGTTTGCCCCGGGTCACGATCGGGGAGTGAGTAGCCCTCTCAGGCAATGAGGATGAAAACGAGGCAAGCAGAAGCAGGCCCGCGGTTCACACGTTCCAGACGTGTCCATGTCGCACCAGCTTGCTAGACGTAGTATCGAAAGACCAAACCTCCGGGAAACTAGATGAGAGCCAGGCTCGCTCAGCCACGACTGGCCGCCTGCTGGGCCGTTTTGTGGGTGGGAGCCACCGGGCGACAGGGGGGAGGAGGAACGTGGAAGGCGGCGGTGGCGCAGAAGGACCCTGGGCGTTTCCCTGACCCACGGATTACGGCAGAACCACCTCCAGGCGAGAGTGGGGAGGTTCCGGGGGGCGTGAGGCTGGGGGTGGGGGGTGTCCCGGAAAAGGGGCAGGCGGTGGAGAGCACCACACACGTGAGATGGGGGAAGAAGGCCCGATGCCCCCGCAGGCGGAGCACGCACAGAGGCCAGCGCTGGAATCTGGGCTGGACTTGGGTGGAAGGACACACGGGGCAGAGGCCACGGGCCACATGCACTGCTGTCTCCAGGAACTCTCTCCTGCCCCACGAATCCAAGTCCGTCAAGCACAAAGTCCCGTGCAGGCCCAGGCCACGGCTGATCAGAGGCTGCGCAGACGTGGGTTCCACGACGTCACGGGTCATGGCCCTCGGGTCGTGACCGGTTCTCTGGCCGCCCGTGGCGGAAATTGCACTCGGAAGGAGCCAGAGCCCCTTAACGGCGCAGGGAGAGCCTGTGGGGTTGAGCTGACTGAGGTGGGGTCTTTGCGTTTGTGACACGCTAGTTAAGAGTCTGCAGGCATCAGAAGAACATGTGGTTTTGTCAAACGCTTAATACAAGTGCCTTGAAGGCCCTGTGGTGACAAGCTACGTCGAGGGGCAAATTCTCCTTCTCTCCAGTCTGCAGGAAACGTGGCATCTGCCTGGCGGCCTGAGGGGAGCAGCTGTAGCAGCTGTGCGATCAGGTGTCTGCGGACAGGTGACCTTCCTGCCGGAACACTGCCCCTGAAGGTGTGCGCGGGGCCATCGCAGGAAATGCCATTTTGCAATGACGTTTCCACTCAAGTCAACGCCCCCCTTCAGACTGCGTGGTGAAGAAATCGAAGCGTCAGACCTGTGCCCCCTGCGCCCCCTCCGCCTGCACACGGTCTCAGCTTCCTTAGACGCAGGCTGTGACTGTCACCCGTCAGGACCCTCAGCCCATTCCCGGGCTCTGAGCTCCAGACGCACTTGGGTAGGAAATCCCTATCTTCTGGAAATCTCAAACGGCCAAGAAGTTTTTGTAGAGCTTTCTTGTATCGCTTTTACCCCAAATACAGAATAATGTGTACTGTTGAATACGCCCTTCTGAACCAGGGTCAGCGACCTCTCTCTCCTCCTGGGGTTTGTGTCCCAAGCGCCGTGTGTGCAGTGAGGCCGGGATGGGAGCCTCTCCCAAGGCGTGTGGCCCGAGGGGCTCTGCCTGCAGCACCAACAAGGAATGAGAAGCTGAGAGCAGCCCAGGGCTGGGAGAGGCATCCACTTTAAGGACCTGTGCTTCTTTTGCAAACAGCCACTGCTCCTTGTTCTCTTCTTAGGGCGCAGAAGGCTCACCAGTCTCACCAGCTCACCAGGCCACCAAAGCTCCTGAGACCTGTGTCCTGCTTCCAGCTGGAAACCCTCTGTCACCTGCTGAACCCAAACTCAAATAGAGATGTAGGTACAAGGCCCACGAGGCTGTGGGCCTGAGCGGTTTACCCAAGCACCAGAACCCGGGCCGCGTGTGACAGTCAGCATGCTCTGTAGACCACAGGAGGGGCTGGTGCGGCCCAGACGCACCCCAGGTGGTGGTGCATGTGAGGTGCAGGCCCCAGAGTGCTGCCCACTGCTCCTGCCGGCCACAGCCCTGGGGTCTCACGCCCGAGGCCGAGGGAGCCCACACCCGGCGGGCCTCTGTTTCTTCACCACTCCTCTCCTGGCCTCTGCAGCCCTGGCTTCTGTCCTCCCGGTGCCTTGTTCTTAACTGTTGGGCTCAGACCAGCGGCAAGGCCCTGACCTGTTTCTGGACATTCACACATGTGTCCACTCGCCATCTGCGGTCCACCTCCAGCCCACAAATTAAGGCAAACTCATGTCCCCACAGCCCACGTCCTCCCCCGGCTTCTCCTCCAAAGCCTCAGATCCTGCCCACGGCCCCTCCCACCCTCCGGCAGCACCCTGACCCGTGTCTGTCTTCTCCCCTTGTCCCTCACCCCTCAGGGCACCTGCTCCTGTCCCTCTTTCCACTGGAACCCACACAGGCCACCCTTGGCCACCGCATTCCCGCCCAGAGCATCCCTCACCCTTTGCACGAGCTGCCTCCTGAGGTCTCTGGGCAACTCTAGGCCTGCAGATCTCTGGCTCGCCTGTCCCTGTCCCCAGAGCCACAGTCCTGTCCCAAAGCTCCCTGCCCCTCAGTGTCAGAGCAGGGACGCCTGGCCACCACCTCCCCCAGACTCCTCTCTTCCACTCTGGCATTTTGCGCCCGGTAATTGCGTTACTTATTCACAAGTTGTCACCCCGTGAAGGCAATACCTGTGTCTCAGTCATCTTCGTAGAGGGGAACAAATATTTATCAAATCCAATTTCGCACCAAACCCAAAGCATTATTTTAAATCTCCTATAAGACACCCTCAAGCTGTGCTAGGGCCCCAGGGGAGACAGTCATTTGGCTGGAAGCCCCGGTGACTAGCGGGGGGCCAGGTCTCACCTCCACGCCTGTGAAGTGTGCAGCTTAGACTAGCGAGCGCTTCCTAAACTTGTATGTGGGCCAACTGGGGTCTTGTTAAATGCTGATTCTGATTCAGGACATCTGGAGGGGACCTGAGACTCTGCATTTCTAACGAGGACCCAAGTAACACCAGGAGGGCGGGCCCAGGGACCACAATTCTAGAAATTTCCACAGCTGACATTCCACAACAGACAACGTAAAGTTGTGGCCAAGGTGCCAGTGGAGGTCTTGACCTCCAGGCCCGGGTGACCTCGGGCAAGCCATGTAACACCCTTGACCGCAAGGCTCTTACTGGAAACGGGGTCTAAACCCTGTGCCTTGTTCTCATGGCTCTGCAATGGTTATGTGGGATGATTCACACGAAGGCTGGCCTTGTGCCTGGCTAAGAAAGGCCTCCATATGCCAGCTCTTATCTTGATTTTGGGAAATCCCTATCCTGGCAGCCTCCTTAGGGTCCTGGGTCCCGGGTGCAGGGCCACACTCTCCATCCTGGAGCCGGTCTCAGGGGCTGCCAGCAGCCGTGGAGCCGCCAGCTGGTTTCCTTCCCAGGACCCCACGGGACCGGCTGGGTGACGGGAATGTGGGTCCCTCTGCAGCCCCACAGCACCGGCGTCCTGGGCAGGAGGCCGAGCGCCAAGGGGCAGGAAGTGCAGGAGAAAATCTGTGGTGCGAACTCAGCGCTGGGCTGTAAGAGGGATGAACTCAAACCCAAGACCCGGTCCCATGTTCAACGCCTTTTAAGCACATGGTTTTCCCAAGCCAAGGGTCCCTCCAGAGAAGGTGTCTCTCTATCCATCCCCAGGAGAGTGAAGACAGCATTTGTGGCGGGATATTGCCGCACAGTGAAATTCAGATTACAGCAACATTTTCACATGCTCTTACCTGAAAAGCCTCTCCGGGGTGCCTTTGCTGGGAACAACAATGAGCAATTATTGAGCACCCAACATACCCTACCTGCAGTGTGCATTCTGCAGGCTCCGGGGGCAGGGACCCATCGGAGCACCGGCCTCACCGAGATGGGACGTTTTGGATCCAACAGGTACTTGATAGGCAAGAGAACAGGAAGAACCAGTAGCATCTGCTTTAGCTGGTGCCTGTGCGGTCCGTGCTGCTGGCCGGCTCTGCTCTTGAGGCACGGGGGGAATGAGGGTGTTCGTCTCGCCGTGGGGAGCTAGAGGCTAGTTTCTGCCCCTGTCCCGTCCCCCGGGGAAGTGCCGGTGATGTGCACAGTGTCTTTCCTCCGACTTCCCCGGGCCGGCCTGGGCGCCCCGTGCCCATGCCCCACGCTGGGGCGGAGCCCAGGCATAGCGGGAAAGGGAACACGCTGTGAGGAAGGGGTCTGCGGGTTTCCAGGGGACCCTCGCGTTCCACAGAGAGTGTGAACAACGTGGGTCATTCAGGTGAAAGGGCAGCAGCGCGGGAAAGGGCCCGACCCTGAGGAGAAGGCGTGTTTCCGAGGGCCAAGCTGGAGGCTGGGCCTGGGGTCAGCTGCAGAAGACACTGTTCTTGGCTGAAGTGGCCTCTTTTCGTTGACAGTAAGTTTTCCAAGCATTTTCCCTGCACACCCCCTCTGAGGATATTTCTGTCCAATGGACTTAATATTTCCTCCACTTAACCATCCAGAATGAGGTGTCCTTACCCCTCAGAGAGCCCACGCCCCCCCCCCCCCCCCTCCCAGCGGCACACTCGGGGCTTTCCAGGGTCTGGGACCCAGTGTCAGGCCCGGCCGGGCTGGGCCCACAGCCTGCCTCCCACGAGATGCTCTCTGTCAACAAGAGTGAGGGCAGGGTGCATCTGGAGCCTGGGGAACGGGCTGTCTCCAAGGTGCTGACATCTGACGCCCCCCAAACCCGCACCCATCTGGGCAGAGCCGAGGCCCAGCCCTGCCCTCCCCCAGGCCCCTGCTGCCCTGTCCTTCCCAAGCCCCCTCAAGGGGCCGCCCTGTGGGGGACCAGGTTTGCTGCTGTTTTCAGTACCAGCCCTCCACTCAGGACTTGTAGCACAGCACAGAGTGTAAGTGGTCTTCTTATTTTATTGTCAGTTTCCATTGCTGATTGCATTATAGATTAGGATTGATTTCTATATGTTGATCTTGTTTTCTATAAACTTGCTAAACTCGCATATTGGTTCTAGGACATTATTTTGGGTGTATTTCTTAGGGGTTTATATGTGGACAGTCATGCTGTCTATGGATGGCCTAATTCTTCTTTTCCAACCTGTGTGCCTGTTGGCTTCGAGTGCCCCCGCCTGAGGCTGACTGGGGGCAAGGAGAGTGGAATCCCAAGCCTGGCTGGACGCACCGGTCCTTCACCATTAAGCATGAAGTTAGCCGGGGGCTTTTCCACAGCTGCCCGTTATGAAGAGGAGGAAGTCCCAGACTGGTCCTGGTTTGCTGTGAGTTTTTATCATGAATGGACGATGAATGTCGAAAGCTTTGACCTCACCAGTTGCTGTGATCATGTGGGTTTTCTTCAGACGGTCAGTCCCCCGGGTTATGGGGTCGATCTTTGTGGGAGCACCCCTGGCCCCCAACAGTGAGCTCTTCCTGGTCGTGGCACACGCACTACGGGGCTCGTTCATCGTGCTGGTCGCATTCCCGAGCCTGTGCTCATGTTGACATCTGCAGCTTCTGCCCACCCGGGTAATGGTGGCTTTACAAAAGGAGGGGAGTAAGTTTCCTTCCTCTTCTGTTTCCTGGAAAGCATTTTGTAGAATCGGTGTCCTAGCCTCTGCAAACTTTTGGCAGAGTTTGCCAATGAGATCCCCTGGGTCTGGAGTTCATGGAGCTCTCTCACTGACCCTCCCGTGTCTTCGGTTCGTGCGCTTCCCAGAGTGGATATTTGTCTCTTTGCTTTCTTCCTTTGTCGGTAGCGCAAGAGCTCAGACGACCGGCCGTAGGGGTTGTCGGTTTTTCTAAAATGTTTTTATGTTTTCAGTCTCATTTCTTCTCCTATGTTAATTCCTCCTATTGTTTCTGATTTGTTAGATTTAAAGCTTAGATTGTTATTTTGAGTCCTTTTTTCTTTTATGCCATGAGCATTCAATGTAAACTTTCTCCTCTGAACATTGGCTCCTCTGAGTTTGGTGTATGATAAGTTCATTTTCAAACAGTTTTCTAATATTTTCTAATCTCTAAGTGTCACTACTTTCTGATTTCTCTTGAGACTTCCTATTTGACCCAAGGATTACGTAGAAGTGTTTTGTTTGATTTCGAAGTATCTGGAGGTTTTCATGTTCTCTCTTTGTTACTGACTTCTTGTTTATTACCCTTAAGCTCAGAGAACACGCATGCTCTCCGCTCTGTTCGACGCGTTCTGGTTTGTTTTGACCCGGGACCTGGCCTCTCTTGGCTGACGTCCTCCCAGCACTCAGATGTAACGCGTCTTCTTTGCTGCGTGTGGCACTCCATAAATGCCAGCTAGATGCAGTTGGCTCTTCTGTGCTGCAGATTTTCTGTTCGCTATCGATTATGGAACCAAGAGTGAGGTCTCCCATTATAATGCAGACTGGTGTGTGTCTCTTTTCAGTTCCATTCGTTTTTACTTCACGAATTTTGAATCTACAGTTGGGCACACACTCGGGATGGTTGTGTCTTCTTGGGGGCTGGGTTTTTTTGCTCTAATGGGATGTTCCTCTTTGTCTCCGGAAACTGTCTTTGCTCTGAAACCTGCACTGTCTGATGGTAATGCGGCCACACGGCTTTCTTTTCACCCACCCATGTCATTCTCCCCGAAGGAGCCTCTCGCAGACAGCACCGAGCTGGGCCACGTTTTGGGCTCTAACAATTTGTCTTGCCATTGATGTGTTTAGATTACTAATGTTTAATGTGATTACTGATACGTTTCAATTCAGATCTACCGGTTTGTCATGGTTCTGTTTGTTTTCTCTGTTTCTCGTCCCCTGCCGCCGCTTTCCTGCCCTCTTCTGGGTTAGTTGAACTCGCGGACTCCGGCTAATTTAGCTGTTGTGTTTTCGCTCTGTCTTCGTGGTTGGTGCTGTCAGCTTTGCTCCAGAAATTACAACGTACATACTTGGCTTGTCACCATCCACCTAGAACGACTATCTCGCCCTTTCAAGCGGAATGTGGAAATCTTGCCGCCTCCAGCAGCCTGCACTAGCCCTCCGTGCTGTCGCGCACCGGGAACATCCCTGGGGGGTGGCACTTTAATGGCTGCTTTCGCAAACGTACTTCAAAGAACTGCAGAGGAGGACAAGGACCTGGTACCTGCGGAGGCGCTCACTGCTTCTTTGGTACCTGGGGCTCCGACTTCCTTCGGAAGCACCTCCTTTCTGCCCGCGGTAACCCCCTGAGCAATGCCCCTGCGGCAAGGGCGGAGCTTCCCTTCAGGCGGTTGCCTTCACTCCACCTTCCTTCCTGAAGGGTCCGAGCTCCGCTGGGGTTCCTTCCTGCCACACTTGGAAAACGTACTTCTGCTTCCCCTTTCGTCCTCCTCGGGGTTCCCGGAGAGAGGCCACAGTGTCGACGGCTTCTCCAGGCCGCTTTCTCTGGCTGCCTTCAAGGGTTCCTTTTGTCTTTAGTTTGCAGGAGTCTGATTGCGATGTGTCTTGGGATGGATTTCCTTGCATTTATCTTGTATGGAGTCCACTCATCCTCTTGAATGTGCAGATCTGTGTCTCTTGCCAGATTTGGGGAGTGTTCAGTCAGTGCCCGTGCAGCCGGCAGAATTCTAATATGTCCGAGCCCGGCACGCTGGTCTACACCCAGTTCCCACAGCTCAGTCAGACACCAATCTGGGTGCAGCTGGGACGCGAGTCTGAGATGGAACGGAGGTCCGTATCGATTGACTTCAAGGAAGGCAATTATCCTGGATGAGGCTGACCTAGTCAAGTGAGCCCTTGCAGGGGAAGTGGGCTCTTCCTGGAGGCGGGACAGGCCTTGGCGTGAGGCAGCTGCCCGTTGCCGGCTCTGAAGGGGCAGGGGCAGGACCGCGGTCACCTCCCGGACTGACAGCAGACCCGGCAGGCGCCCCGCAGGGAAGGGGACAGGGGCCCACTGTCGCGCTGCGGGGACCGAGAGCTGCCGCCCGGCGCCCGCGAGGGCCCGCGCCCTGGCTGTTACCTCCCATCCCGAGGAGAGCTCTGTCTTGTTTTGTTTCGGCCGATGTGTGTTTCATTGTCTCTCGAGGGTCCACAAGCTTCTTCTTTCCATCTCCTGTCTCTGCTGAGACTCAGTATCCTCCCCTTCTCAAGTGCTCCTCCTCGCTTGTTGGAGAATTTTCCTAACAGCACTTGGGAGTCTTTCTCAGATAATTCCGGTATCTCTGTCGGAGTTTTGGGCTCCGTTGACTGCGCTTCCCCATGTAGTGTGATTCTCCTTTTGTGTATGTGCCTGCCCAGTACTTTCTGAATGCTCTGTCACGGGCCCTTCTTTCGGTCCTCTGCCTCTGTCTGGCCGGATTCCAGCAGCGAGTTCCAACCTGACCTCCGTGGGTGTGGCTCCAGCGTCAGCTCGATGCTGTCCAGACCTGCACCACGTGTACCCCACCTGCACCAGGTGGGGTTCAGTGCCTTCCTGGGACCCCAGCCCTCCAGTCAGAGAGGAAAGTCCCATCCCCAAGCACCGGGCCTTGTGGGTTCCCCCTCCCGCTGCTACAGCAGCCACATGGGGCGGCTTGGGACCGAGGCCAAGAGCACAGGAAACCAAGGAAAAGAAGAAAAACGGCGTTGCCCATTCTGAGTGGGCACGAGGGGCCCCTCTGCCGCTCCGTGAGCCAGGACCTGTGGCTCCTCCTGTGTTTCCTCCATCTGTTCCGTACCCACTTGTGGCCTTGAGGCCATGTTCAGCGAAGCCCGGAGTGCTGGAGGGGAAGAAGGTAAACTCACTACCAGCCAGGTGACACTTTGGGCTCTGCTCCTCCAGGCTGTCCTCCATGACTGACTTTTCAGAGCCCCGGGGCTGCTCCGTGCCCCTGTCAAGGTGGGCAGTCAGGGTGCGATCGCTCCACCCTCCCCAGAGCCAGACCCACACAGGCAGGTTTGAAAGCTGGGTTTTGGCGGGATTATGTTATTTCCTCATGGATTTTCAGTTCTGGTTGGCCTGCAAGTGGAAAAAAGGCTTCAGAGTGGTTTCTCTGTGTCTCGGGCAGCAAACAGACATTCACATGCGCTGAGAACAATTCTGTCTTTAACAAAACCCTGACAAATCCTTTGTAAAGCAAAAGTCCATTTAATGCGAATAATCACAGCCTAATCCATTTTGCACATTTAGACATCTGAGTAGAAGAAGGTAGACCATAATCTTCCTCTGCAATAAAGTAAGTCTTTCTGGCAGAGGCAGAATCAGTTTCACGCACATTTTTTAGTTTGGGCGTGGACATCCTATCAGGCCAGGGGTATTCCAACAGAGTCTATGACTATGGCAGAGGTCAGAAAATGACAGTGTCTGAGCAAATTGGCCAACAGCCCGTTTTTGTACATAAAACACTATCAGAAAACACACTATTGGCGACGGCTGCTTTCAGCTACCACAGCAAAGTCAAGTGGTTATGACTGAGTTGGAGAGCTTGCCACACCTAAAATATTTCCTCTCTGACCCTTTACAAATAAAAATTTGCCAACTCCTGGCCTACAGAGCATAAAAGGGGTGAACCCAGGACGTAAATACCTGATAAGCATAGCACCTGCCTCTAACCCGCACACCCAACGCGGACGTTCAATCTGTGCTCACTTTCCTGGGGAGCAATATCCCCACTGAGAA
This sequence comes from Neofelis nebulosa, assembly GCF_028018385.1. Classification (NCBI taxonomy): domain Eukaryota; kingdom Metazoa; phylum Chordata; class Mammalia; order Carnivora; family Felidae; genus Neofelis; species Neofelis nebulosa. Next base: position 155,570,237 of record NC_080787.1, read on the forward strand.
CCCTTCTCAGTTCAACACTCCAAATGGTCCAGTTGCGGTTTAAAATTAACAGGAGATGAGGACCCTTTGCCATGACTGTTCTCGGCTATGGTTGCAAAAAGGAATCTAAGTGATACCCTCACCTAAGGCAGGAGTGGATAGCTGCTGATTTTGTAGCACGTGAAACTTCTATAACTTGGGAACCCTCCCGTTTTAAGAAAATGCAAAACTATGAGTATAAAATCACCACAGGGCCTTAGAAATGACCTGTGCAAATAAGGACCGAGAAGTGAAAACTTCATCAGCTTCGGGACACCTGGGTGGCTCAGTTTGTTGAGGGTCAGACTCTTGATTTCAGCTCAGGTCATGATCTCATGGTTTGAGGGTTCAAGCCCCGGGTTGGGCTCTGCTCTGACAATGTGGAGCCTGCTTGGTTTTCTCCCTGCTTTCCCCCGAACACGTGCAATCTCACTGTCTCTCTCTCTCAAAAATAAATAAACCTAAAAAAAGAGAGAGAGAGAGAGAGAGAGAAAAGAACGCTTCAACAGTTTTGTGTAAATCTGCTGTGTGAGGCTTTGCGAATTCAAATGGTGGCCCCACCCCAAAATATGTGCATAAACCGAGCACAGATAGATAGGGATGTGTTATATTGTTCATAATTGTGAAAAAGCAGAAATGATGTAAATGACCATCTAGAAGATGAAATTCAATGTAGCCTTAAAAGTTAAGTAAACCATGTGTTATATTAAAAGGTTAAATAAGGGACATCCGGGTGGCTCAGTCGGTTGAGCATCTGACTTCGACTCAGGTCACGATCTCGCGATTCATGAGTTCGAGCCCCTCGTCGGGCTCTGTGCTGACAGCTCAGGGCCTGGAGCCTGCTTCTGATTCTGTGTCTCCCTCCCTCTCTCTCTCTGCTCCTCCCCTGCTCACACTCTGTCTCTCTCTCAAAAATAAAGATTAAAAAAATAAATAAAAAGTTAAATAATTTTTTTCCTCACGTGGGATTTTGGAAGATTTGAGTTCTTTTGCAATGGTCATGTTACTTAAAAGAGGTATTTTTAAAAAACGAATGCCCAGCTAGTTACGCATTAGAGGCTTAAACTCAATGGCAAATTTTCTCGTTATTCTTCTATTCAGATAGGCAGACAACCTAAGCTGTAAGGTGTGCATTTTCCCATGAGCTTAATAGAGATATTTGCATTTTGAACAAACATAAAAAGCGACTGAGCCTACATTACCAACCAGGAGCGTTTATTTATGAGGCAAACGCTTGCCCTGCTGGACCAACTGGGCTGTGGGGCCCTGTGTGCTGTGTGACAGCAGTGTGCCCTCCTCAGGACACCCAGGGGGCACGTGCACCGTCTTTGGGGTCTCTGCTGTAGTGACTCCCTCCTTCAGGAGCACCTTCCCTGCGGTGGGAGGGGAATGCAGGCAGCGGGCCACCCCATGCCCCGACCCAGGACCCACCAAACAGGGCGGGGCTGTGACACTACACGTCCAGGAGGACCGTCTGTCCCCATGAGCCAAGCCGGCACCTCTCAGAGTGAAGGGCGTCTGGTGGTCCGGTGGGTACCCAGTGCCGAGTTTCTCTTCGTTCTCGCTTCTCCCTGGGGCCAGCGGGAATGCAGCCAGCCTGCCCGGGGGGTAAGAAATGTCCTCTCCCAGGCGGCAAGCCCAGAGCTGTGGCCAGGGAGCGTCCCCTCCACACGCAGATGCGGCACCCACGGCCTTCTCCGCTTTCTGATCCCCTTTCTTCTCCAGAATTTTCTGTACTTGTGTTTGGGGCTCACTTTACATTTGGGGCCAGTGAGTCACACGTCCGTGCGGTTCTCAAGACTGTTCGGGGAAGGAGCCTGGACGGGATGGTGGGGGTGGGGGGGGGCAGGGAGGGCCAGTCACAGCCCCGGGCGAGGGGCCCTATGCCCTCTCTCTACCCCAGAGCCCCTGGGCATCCATCCACCTCGTCCCTGCCCATCCCTCCTGGGAACAGAAGCCCCTCGGCCTTCAAGGGCTGTAATGACAACCCCTGGGATCCGGAGTCAGAAGACCTGCTGAGTCCGGACAAGCCTGAAGCACCTAAGATCTCGGCTTCCGCGTCCCCCCTCCCGCTCTCACGAGGTGACTGGCCCGGCGTGTTGGGGGCGTGCAGCCACCCTTCTCCGCACACATCTCCACCCGCATTCAGAGGCCTCCCCGCCCCCACCGCCTCCGCCGCGGCCTCTGCACACGCTCGCCGTTCGCAGGGCCAGCGAGCGGCCAGCTAACGGGGTGGTGAGTGTGCTCCAAGCCGCACGCATTCTGCTGGCACCCAAAGTGACACCAGCCGGGCTGGCAGGGGGCCAGCCTGCTCTAGTGTGAAACGCTGGCTGCCTGCCCAGGAGAGCAGGGCAGCTGAAAGTAGCTCCCATTGACTGGGACAGTTCTCGGCTACAAACCTTTGCCCCCTCCCCTTCCATGGTCCCCACCATGCTCCGTGCCTTTACCTAGAAAAGCTACCTGGGGGTCGGTTATAGCAGGCTCTAGGGCCAGGCTAGGAGGCCACATGCTCTCCGGGTCCTTTGACATTCCGGCTCAGGGACTAGCTGGGCTGTTACACCTGTGACTGGTGACAGCAAGGCTCTCTGGGTGTAAAACTGGTGCCCCCGGGAGGCCCCAGGACCTGCATTCACTACTTAATGCTCCTGTGCTCGGGAAACAGAAATAATGGCCCCCACAGGTCACCAGCAGGAGCTGTTAACTGAGCACATACTCTGAGCCCTGCGCTGCAGGGGAGGAAGCCCAAGCCCGAGCCTGTGTCCAGGCTCCCTGGGAAAGTGCCAGAAGGGGCTTAAGTTACAAGTGTCTAATGCCTCAATCAAAGCCCGATCTCCTGACCACACGCTGAGCTTTCAGAGTATCTACCGGCAACCTTGTGAACACGTTCCCAGGAAAGCGTTTGGCGCACGAGGCCTGTGCCCTGTGAGGCTCCAGTGCAGGGCAAGCCCGTTAGGCAGGACCCGACTGGGGGGCCCTGTGGCCAGTCGAGGTGAGCCAGCATCGGCAGAGCCAACACAGCTCAGGAAAGCCCGGTCGGCTCAGGTAGGAATCAACCCTGCAGAAGAAAACCCAGATTTAGGGGCACCTGAGTGGTTCAGTCGGGGAAGCGTCCGACTTCGGCTCAGGTCATGATCTCACGGTTTGTGGGTTCGAGCCCCGCGTCGGGCTCTGTGCTGACAGCTCGGAGCCTGGAGCCCGTTTCAGATTCTGTGTCTCCCTCTGTCTCTGCCCCTCCCCTGCTTGTGCTCTGTCTCTTTCTCTCTCCCTCAAAAATAAATAAATACCTTTTTTTTTAATTTTAAAAATTAAAAAAAAAAAACCACCCAGATTTCACTAAAAACTGCCAGAGCATGATGGGACAGCACGCTCGCGGAGCTGGTGCCATAGGACCTGAGCAAAGTGAGTGTTGGGGGCCTGGCCTCCCCAGGAGGAGCGGGACTGCCTCTCCACAGGGCATGAGGTCCGAGACGGTTGTCGGAGGAGCACACAGTGACCAGGAGCCAGGAGCACAGCAAGGCTGCTGCAGGCCTCGGACCAGGTGTGACTGGCAGGGCTGGTAGAAGCTGGGGAGGCTCTGTATGGCCGTGAGGGGGAGCAGGGTCAGGACAGAGACATGGCCATGAGGACACAGCTGGGTCATGACTGAGACATGGCCGTGAGAAGGGACGGAGACATGGCCATGAGGGGGGGAGCAGGGTCAGGACAGAGACATGGCCGTGAGGACAGAGCAGGGTCAGGACTGAGATAGCGGGTATCTACCTGGCGTTACCTGGGACCAGGCTCTGTGCCCCAGCCTGACTGCTCTGCTGTCTGGCCCCTAGGACACTGTGAATTGGGCACATGGCTGTGCCCCCTGGACATCAGTGGTCCCCCAAGGTCACACAGTGTAGGTTCAGCCCCTGTGCTCTGCCTGGCCGTCCCACCGGTGAGCCTGGCTTTGGGAACCTTCCAGGGAAGAAAGGAGCCTCTGGCACTGTGGGTGTTCTGGCCGTGTGGCCACAGCCCTTCTTGGAGGGATTCTCTCGATGTTCCCAAAAGGAAACCTCCCTTGGGAAGCTCCAGATCCCGGGCCGTGTTTCCCCAGCGGCACCAGGCAAGGGACCCGTGGGAACCCTCCCCTCAGGTCAAGGCTGGAAACGTACTCAAGCGTCTCCCTCCGAGGACACACCTACACCCGGCCTCATGGAGATTTTCTCCTGCCAAACCCCATGAGATCAGCCCTTAAATGATGAGCGCAGCCCCATATACACGCGCACGTGGAAATGCCTCAGAACACAGCCCTGCCACATCCAGCGACCGTCCCCTGGCCACTGGTGAGATTGTCCACGGCCGAGGGCTGGGGGGTGTGGCACGCCAACCCTGTGGCCTCCAGTTCCCTCTGGGGCTTCACTCCTTACCCGCCAGCGCCTGGGTGCCAGGTGGTCAGAGAGCTGGAAGTGGACGGACATACACAGCGAGCAGCGTCTCTCCTCCTCGCCACGGTGCCCTACAGATGCCAAGCAAACACACAGGCCCATATGCAAATTGAGTAGTTTTGCTGACAAATTCCCCTTTGTTTTCCTGTTTTTCTAGATCGGGGTCTGCAGACTCCGGAAAGCGGGACAGTGAATGTCTCAGGCCATGTGGCCTCTGTCATGACGACTCAGGGCCGCCAGTGCCACACGAGGCAGCACAGAACATACGCAGGTGAGTGAGTGTGGCCATATGCCCATAAGACTTAGTCAGTGAGGTTAGGCCCGGGGCCGTCAGGTGGGGAGCCCTGACCTCGAGGGGGCTTTGTTCCTCCGATACCATGCGTATTCCCTCCCGACACAACGCTGAGACCACCCTTCTGGCCTGACCAGGTGGCGTCTGTGGCCTCTGACGCACATGTTGGACAGAGGGGCATCTGCCCGAGGGCTGGACGAGAATGCAGTCCTTTGCACCGCACCCAGACCGGGAGCCCGGGCCCTGGGATCGCAGTGATACTGAGTCAGAGTGAACAAAAGCATCTGAGGGAATTCAGAGCCATGAGGACCGCGTCTTCAGCCCCACATGAGCTGTCAGAGCGGGAGGGCGTGTCTGCTCTTCCCTGGGGCCCCAGGGCATCCGTGGTCAGGTCTCGGCGGGCGTGAGCCGACCCTCTTCTCTCTCGTTGTCGCCGTGCGAGGTCCTGGGCCCCTGACACGCTTGCATGGCTCTCGACATGGCACCGAGAAGCCTGTCTCCCATCTTCTGACTCGCCCTCTAAAATTCAGGATCTCCGTCCTCTGGGGCGCCCTGCTGGCTCAGTCGGCAACCCACGTGACTCGTGATCTCAGAGTTGTGGACTCAAGTCCCACATTGGGTGCAGAGCTTACTTAAAAAAAATAACAATAAAATTAAGTTCAGGGTCTCTCTCCTCAATGAAACCTTCCCCGTAGGAGCCCCACCCACCCTCGTCAGCGTATGGTCAGCGTGTGGGCTTTGACATTCGAGGCGGGACGCTTTGGCCCTCACCCCCTGCTCACTCCGCAAGGGCAGGGACATCGTCTACCGTTCATGACTCTGTCTCTAATCCGCGCACAGACGCCTCCAATCCAGACACAAAGGCAGCATTCTGTTACACATTCAGGGAGTTAACTGACTCCTCCGTTACCTGGGGTGTCCCAGTCGGACATCCACATGGAAGGAACGTTGTCTTACACAGTCCAAGCTTTGTCGACCACCCAGCTGCCACTAAGGTGCTCCAGCACCTGACTCCCCACGGTGCCGGCCCGGAACCGGTCACACAGTGAGGTGAACGGTGAGTACCCAGCACGGAGGCAGCGACCCTTCACGAACAACTGGAGAACAGTGCTCGGCATTCGATCATCAGTAGCTCCCTGTGAACCACCAGGTCTAGGAGCCACTGGGCTCCCAGCAGGGAGCACCGTGGTCATCGCTCACACTGGAATTCTACATCACTTAAACCTTGAGAAAGTGCACGGCCCCTTCCTGAGGTCAGGGTGTGTGACTTGCAGCCGCCACGCCCCTCGAGCTTGGGGTGGGGCACATCCCAGGCGGGAAGGCCTGGCACCCTTGGCCACTACTCTTTGGAGCCTCCTGCCCAAAGGTCGTTTTGTACCCAAAACTCCTCCCAGATCTCCTGACCTGGATGATGCTGAGCTAACAGCGAGCCCTCAACCAGCAGATACTCTTAACTGCTTCTCACTTGCAACTTATTTTAGAACGAGCTCCTTTTAAAAAATTATCCTGAGATGTATTGGACTGCTTTCTAGTTTTGCTGAATGATATTGTTAGGCAAGACTGTGGTTGAGAAATCCTATGATGAAACCAGGGGAATTAATCTTCCTGCGAAGGAGCCTCAGGAAGACAGACACCCCACCGGGCAACCTCACCCCCGGGACATTTTATTCTAGGAGGTTATTCTTGCTCCCCTGACCTGACTCAGGACTTGCCATGGAGCAGTAACAGGAAACCAGTGGCTGTAACAAATACGCACACCCAGCCCTGAGTCCTTTCCTCCCCCCTAAACACACGGCCGGAACAGCCGCTGCTAGGACGACACGACAAACTGCTTCCTCAGGACGAGAAGTCCCCAGTGCGCCGCAAACAGGATCTCAGACCCCTTCTCTGCTCACGCTGGAGGTCAGGGCCTGCAGGGACCCTGGCCTAGCCTGAGGAGTCACAAGGCCCAACACAGAGCCCCCGCAGGAGGTGCCTTTCGCAGGAACTGAAGGCAGTGGGGGACACGGTGTTTCTGGTTTTCGCAGTTTATTTCGTTCTTAAATTCAAACCAACTCAGAAAAAGTGGGCATGAATAAATACGTTCGGGTGAAGAGAAGAAATGGCAAGGTCAGAATCCTGGCAGGGCCCCGTCTGCACAGCCCGAGGGCCCCTTCCTCACCAGGCCCCTCTCCCCCCGTGAGCGAACACCTTGTTCTCAGTGCCTAGTTCTGGCCTATTCTGACCCAGAAAGCTCGTTCACTATGAAACGGGGGCGGAGGACACAGCAAGCCAGCCTCAGACATGTGTTCCCCACGAGAGGTGTCCTGAGGGCTGAGGCCAGGGCTCCCCGTGGCCCTGTCTTCCTATGTTTCCACCAGACGTGGCCCCTGAGCCAAAGGTCACACCGGCTTCTTTGCACAGATAAATCTCTCTTCGGACAACATTCCAGCGCCTCCGGGATACAGGCATGCCTCTGCTGGCCTCTGGGAGAGGGAGAGAGGGAACGGGCCTCCCCGGGGCTCTGGCCCGGCTCTGAGAAACCACAATCATGCGCATCTGAGTGGACAGTGGGCTGAGGCCCGTGCGTAATTATCCGCACTTTCTGTCACCCCTGTGGGTCCCGCTGCAAAGCTGGCTCACTTTACCACCTTCCCATCCTGCCATCAGAAGAGGCAAAATGGTGATCTTGTCCCCCACATTTGCCGTGCACACGGAGAGCGCCTGTTGGCCCCGGACCACCAGCTAGAGAGTGGACCTGTGTGCCCCTTCTGCAGACCCTGTGCCCTCATCCATCCCCAGACCTTCTTAGTCCCCTGCCCACTGCCAGTCCCTGACCTGCCCTCTCTCCAGCCCCAGGATTGGGGTTCACAGATGTCACTCCAGCATTGGATGGAGGGTACCAGCTTCCACTCTGGATGCTTCATCTCAGGCAAGGACCCTCCTGAGGAGAAAGGCTATGTACGGAGGTGTTCATTGTAGTGCTATAATAATGATCTTTAAAAGAAAAAATCTTTATATATGCATGTGTGTATGTGTGTGTTTTACTCTGTTCATGTAAAATTTAGCTCAATTTAATTTCGTTATGTTTTTTTTTAATTTATTTTTGAAAGAATGGACAGTAGTTCCCCATTTTATTTTTTAATTTTTTAAGGTTTATTTATTTTTGAGAGAGAGAGAGAGAGTGCGAGGGAGAGGGGCAGAGAGAGAGCGAGACACAGAATCCGAAGCAGGCTCCAGGCTCCGAGCTGTCAGCACAGAGCCCGACGTGGGGCTTGAATTCATGAGCTGTGAAGTCGGACGCTTAGCTGAGCCACCCAGGTGCCCCAGTACTTGCCCATTTTGAAAGGGGCAGGTGGCCGGGGGGGGAGGGGGGGGGGGGACAGAGGATCCAAAGCAGTGAGCTGGTTGTGGGGCTCCAACCCACGAACTATGAGCTCCTGACCAGAGCTGAAGTTGGACATTCAAACGACTGAGCCACCCAGGCACTCTGGAAGAAAAACAATCTTAAATGTTACACGGGAGTTTGGCAAAGCCAGTTATCATGGTAAACGTTCAGAAGACCAGGAATCAAAATTAAAATTTCCAGAGAAGATAGAAAGTGGCTAGGTGCCGTCTGAAACGGAGATGGTGTTGGTCCTAAGGACTAAGGCCGGGCGACCGGGGCAGCCTGACCACGTGACTCGTGTTCGTGGCACGTGATGCAAAGGGCACCTCCTGGTCGTCTTACCTTCATGTCTTGACCCTGGTCCAACCACGAGAAAAAGCTCAAACATAAATTTAGGAACATTCTACAAGATCCCTGACCAGTAACCTCAAAATTGTCAAGGTCATAAAAAACAAAACCAAGGAAAGACAGACAAATCGCCACAGCCAAGAGGAGCCTGAGAGGACGGGAGGACAGTGCCATGTGGTGGGTCCCTGGAAGAGATCCAGGAGCAGAGTTGGGATGTGAGGGAGACCAGTGGAACTCAAACAAAGTCATGAGTGCAGTTAATGGTAACACACAGGTGCCCTGAGGAAGGAACCTGGCTGAGGGTGTAGGAACCTTACCATCTTTGCAACATTTCTATGAACCTAAAATTATTCCAAAGTAAAATTTACCTTTTTTTAATGGCATTGGCCTTATCAACAGCAATACTAGATGTACAAAACAATACCTAAAAGTTATGTAAAAAATTACTTTCACCAAGAATGTCATATCAAGCAATGATGTCTGGCCAGTGACGTACGAGTCTGAAATGAAGACACTTCACATGCAAGGGTTCAAAATACTGTTCCTTGTGCACGAGTGGAGCGGAGGGCTGTGGAGAAACAGGTCCCGAAGGGGACGGGCACGGACCCGGGTAAAGCAATGCTCACTCAGGCTACAGCAGCCCCAGCTCAGAGCTCTGGGCCAGGAGCGGCCACCAGCACGTGATGTGTGTTTGCTTTGCGTGAGAGTTATCGCCAGGCCTCGACAGATTTGCAGAATTACTTGCCCAGTGCAGAGACATCACAGGAAATAAAATTGTGCCTTAGTCATTAGTCCCAGGGAAACAAAAACACTAAAGGATTATAAGAAACATGGATAAGAATACACTATTTAGGGGAGCCGGGGTGGCTCAGTCAGTTAAGCGCCCAACTTCGGCTCAGGTCATGATCTCATGGTCCACGAGTTCGAGCCCTGCGTCGGGCTCTGTGCTGACAGCTCAGGGCCTGGAGCCTGCTTCAGATTCTGTGTCTCCCTCGCTGTCTCCCCACCTTCCCCTCCTGCCCCCCACCTTCCCCTCCTGTCCCCACCTTCCCCTCCTCTCCCCACCTTCCCCTCCTCTCCCCACCTTCCCCTCCTCTCCCCACCTTCCCCTCCTCTCCCCCCTTCCCCTCCTGCCCCCACCTCCCCCCCCACCTTCCCCTCCTGCCCCCACCTTCCCCTCCTCTCACCACTTTCCCCTCCTGCCCCCCACCTTCCCCTCCTGTCCCCACCTTCCCCTCCTCTCCCCACCTTCCCCTCCTCTCCCCACCTTCCCCTCCTCTCCCCCCTTCCCCTCCTGCCCCCACCTCCCCCCCCACCTTCCCCTCCTGCCCCCACCTTCCCCTCCTCTCACCACTTTCCCCTCCTGCCCCCCACCTTCCCCTCGTCTCCCCACCTTCCCCTCCTCTCCCCACCTTCCCCTCCTCTCCCCACTTTCCCTCCTGCCCTCCACCTTCCCCTCCTCTCCCCACCTTCCCCTCCTGCCCCCACCTTCTCCTGTCCCTACTTTCTCCTCCTGTTAGCTACCTTCTCTTTTCCCAAACTGCCACCTTCTTCCACCCTTCCCCTTCAGCCGATGGCAGTTCCACAGTCTGAGGAATAACGCTGCCAAAGAGCATCCCGCAGTGTCCAGCTGGTTCTTATTGGATGGAAGAGAAGGGATGGAGGGGGAGGGAAGGTGGAGGGCATTTAGAATTCTCTTTTTGTCCTGCCCTTCCTTAACCTCTTTTGTTAGGAAACAAAGATGCCCATGAGTACCCTTACTGTTGTTACCATAGTTGTTGTTCATTTAAGTTGTTTTTCTTAGCACCCATTTTTCCTGCATCCCTGACATGGTCCATTTTTCATCCACGTTTTTGCAGTTACTCCGATAACACTGCTGAATACCCACGAGAACCCTGAGGAAAGGGCAGGGGCCGCTGTTGTTTCTTTTTTACCAGCCCCCATCTTTTCTCCCCTTGTCTCTCAGTGGTCTGATCAGCCTGCCCAGTCTGGCCCCAGAAGGAGGCCTTCACGGGGCCAGGGAAGCCCGCCTTCTGCCCCGTTTAGGGACCAAAGTCATCCACGGGGCCAGCGTGGGAGGCACGCATACCTAGGAGCCTCTTACTGCTAGGCAAACTCCTACTTCTTTCCCAAATCCCCACTGCAGGGGCGGCACATGGGGCAGTGGCGCTTTCCAGAATGTCAGTCGTGCGCCCCGGTGAGTGCACTGGAACCGTGGGGTAGGCACACTCTTCTCTAACAAGGCAACGACAGCAAACAGTCAGCACTCGTCAGCAGTTCCCAGAAACCAGATGCCCCACTTGGGAAGCAAGGAGAAGGAAGGAAACCCTACAGAAGTACCAGTCAGAGGACCACGGGCCTCCCTGAGGGGTGGGGCGGACGTGGGCTGTCACTGCCCACCGGCCCCGTGAGGTCACCTCTGCCCCGCCCAGGCGGTGAGGGTCCTTGCCCGTCCTCTTTACAGAGAGGCCCCAGGAAGGTGGGCTCCCCCTGGCCTGCAAGGTCTGGTGCCACCGGCAGGGGAGGCCTCAGTTGGGAGTGGGTCCCGCCAGCCAGCGGCGTAGACCAGAGAGAGGCGTACCGTGGATGTCCACCGTCCACGGGCGCTACTGAGGCCCACGCCAGGCACCCTCCCCGTGCCTCTGGGTTCAAGCCCCAGGTGTGGCCACAGAGAAAGTTCTGGTTCCGGCGACGACCGTTCTGGCTCCCATCTACCCCTCGGCATTGCCCGAGGCACACTCCTCAGCGTCCACGCCCCAGTGCCACGGTCCTGGAGGCTGTCCTCCCGTGCCCCCGCCCGTCACTGCTGCTTGGGAAGCTGCATCCGCTCCTGGGTGTCTGCCTGACATCACGTTGGCCCCTCCACCAGCACAGCTGCTCTGGGTACGAGTCTTTCCACGCGGCACGGGGAGCACACCCTCCGCATTCTCTCTCTTCTTGTCCCCGGGCCCTACCGCGCCTGTTCGGGCCTCTCTCCCCTCTGAGAACGGTCTGCCCCATGACTCTGCTCGCCTGCCTCTAGATGCTTTCACCTCTCCGCATCCTCAGTACCTCGCACCCCCCACCTCCTCCTTCCACCTTCTTCTGGCCCGGCCTCCTTCCCAGGCCCTGCCACTAATATAGATGACCCCAGGCCCCTACCAGGCTGAAATCTCTCCTGTAAATTCATAACCAATTTAGGGGCCGAGATTTTTTTTTTTAATTGCCTGCACAGATGTTCCCAAGTACCTGAATATAAGAACTCGTGCAGTCAGAATACCTGTTTTTTTTGTTTTTGTTTTTGGTTTTTTTTCTAATGTTAACATCTTCTTCTCAGTATCAGGATGCGGCCAAGATGTGGTCAGAGGGTGCCATCGGGGGGCTGGTGTGGAGGGAGGCAAGGCTGGCTTACCCATCTGTCCCACGAGACAGAACGTTCCCACAGGCCCCCCCAACGGCTGCTCCCCTCGTGGGCACGGTCTGTCCACGGTTCCGAAAAGTCCGTAGGGAAAACAAAATGAGTTCACGTGTCCCTGCCTGAGGATCCCATGTGGTCCGCGCAGTTAGCAGAAGGTGCGGGACGGAGAAGCACAGGCGAGCGCCCAGGCGAGCGCTCTCAGGGCACAGTGTGAAGGGCAGTCTCCCCACCAACACTGGAGCGACCCCAAATTGAGTGCAGGCGATCGTTGCATACGCTTCAAAACTTGCCTTTCGCTTAAAATCAAGCAAAGGGGCCAACACCACTGTGAAGAAGCAGGGGGTCCGGCTGGGGTGTCACACAGGACGCCATTCTTCTCCCAGGAGCACGAGGTGACCGTGGTCCCACACTTTCCTTTCCAGTGCCTGCAGAAGCACACCCACCCTGAGCCAGTGGCTTCCAGCAAGGAGCGCTCCGTGTCTGTCGTGGCCACGGGGCTGAAGCAAGGGGCGGTGGGGGGGGGGGGGCGGGTACACAGCTGTTGCATGAGGAGGAGACTGCAATAATACACCACAGAACTCCAGAATGTTCCGTGACATCACCCACACGGTCCCCGAGGCCAGCCCACGACCTGGCTGTGGTGGGCCCTCTGGGTGGAACAGGGACAACATGCTGTCCCTTGCTGGGAGGAGAGGCTTGGTGACTTAGCGCCCACCTCCAGAAGCCCCTCCCCTGGAGACGCGGTGACAGGGCACCACGACATACCGGCAGGTGCCCTGTGTGTGCGCGACGGTCCCTGGGTTCTACTGCCACTGCTTGGACACTTTGTGGAGGGGAGCACACATGGGGGAAGAGGCAAGGCAGAAAGACGCCAACTCCCGGGCGGGCAGCACCAACGTGCACCCCGCGGCTCCATCCGGGGCGCCTGTGGGGCCCCCGCCTCCTCCCACGCCTCACCCTTTAATCGCCAGACTTTCAACAAAATGTACCTCTGACAGGGACCAAATTGTTGACATTAGAAGAACCCTGGAAGTTTATTTCTTTAAAGAAGAAAATGTTTGTATATTTTTCTAAAATAAATTATGAGTGATGAATTCCCCTAAGGCAATGCCACTTCCTGGCTAATTCAGGAGCGGGCTGTGAGTGGCGGGAAATCACGGCTGTATAATCCAGCCTTGCCCTGGGGAGCGAGTTGCCTAATTGCCTCCTGAAGGATTAAAATGTGCGGGATTCTTGGGGAGCCAGGAGAAAAACAACGCTGGTCACGCTGGTGACTGCGGTTCCCAGAGCGTGGAGGCTGTGGGTGCAGAGAAGGGACACACCGTGTGCACTCACAGCTCTGGGCGCTTCCCGGCTGCAACGAGTGTTCGGCGATCCTTGGGGGATGGGCACAGGAGGCATCTAGAAGAATTCCTGGGGGCTGTGTTTATTTTCGTTTCTGTGGCTTCTTGTCGCCGGGGCAGAGACGAGGATGTGGGTGGGCACTTTCCTCCAAACCAGCCTCGGGTCAGCCACGGGCGTCCTGCCCTTGGCCTGGGCTCGGCTCAGGCTCAGCTGAGCCAGAACAAAAGTCAGCTCTTCTCCCCGCTCTGCATGGCAGCCTGGGTCTCCTCGTGGTCTAGCTGAGAAGTGGGGGCTTCGTTCTCTCCTTTGATGAGAACCTTTTACAAAGCTAGGGTGCCCAACAAGTTGCTGTGTGCACATCCGGACACCCTTTGTCTACCCTGTAAGGGCAGGCGTCCGGGGCAGCGGGAGTTGGCACACATTCACAGCAGGGACACCAGCATGGCTGTCGGGCAGTGGCGGCCCTAGTGTCCCCACGTGCAGCCTGGCTCAGCGACGGGAGGAGTGCTGACCAAGGTCATCCCCGTCATGCCCAACACGAGGGCTCAGCCTCTGCAGGTGGCTCGCTGTCCCTCAGCCGTGGGCCTCCTGCCCCACGGCCTCCTTCCGTCCACAGCCTCCTAGGACCTGTTTGCCTGCGGGCACAAGTGGTGGACATTTGGGTCAGCATGAGTCCGCAGCCCTTGCAGGGACAGAGACCCCAGCAGAGGCCGGACGGGCAGCCTTGACCAGCATCTCGACCGCCAGTCGTGCGGGCCCACCGTCTGCCACGAGCTCCCTGCCAGCTCGGGACTGATGGGTGTGGGTAGTGAGGGGCCAACTATCGCCTCTCCCCGGGCCTTGAAAATGTTTTCATCTCCACATTTTTAGTCGAGATGTAATTTGCATAGAGTGAACTGTGCAAAGCACAAAGGGACGTGAGGACTTAGGCCGGCCGAAGCGAGGGAACTGCAGAGAGTGGGAAGGCCGGGGGAGGAGCTCAGGACCAGAGACTTCCTTTGGAAAGTACTTGATAGGGATCGAATGCCTGTCGTCACCAGGTTTTGGGGCCCAGGGTGCTCACTCCCCGCCTGTCGTCTGTTGGCTGGGATGGACTCAGGTTCAGTCTGGCCGATGTTGGGGCCAAACCTCAGGCAACTTGGCAAGAGAACTTGGAAAAGCATCATAGTGTGGGGAAGGGGCATCCCTAACAGGAAGAGCCATGCTGCCGCTGGGGGCACTACCCCCACCAGTTCACCGGTCACGTGGGGAAGCAGAGCGAGCCCCCGGTTGACCAGAAGCAGGAGGTCTGGTCGCCAGGCCAGAATGCTGTCAGTATTTCCCACCCCCTCTTCTTTATCAACTAGCTTTCCCCTCCAAGACCACACTGACCGTCTGGGGATGGGAGGAGCCCCTGCATCGAACGGGCACCCACAGTGATCTGACGGCTCTTGGAGCCACTGTCCGTGACCCCCATAGGAGCATCAGATAGTCCTCCTTCTCAGGACACTGTCCTCCTTCCAGGGGCACAGTCCTCCCTCCCCAGGACAAAGTCCTCCTTCCCTGGACACAGGCCTCCTTCCTGGGGCACAGTCCTCCTTCCCAGGATATAGTCCTCCTTCCCAGGGTACAGTCCTCCCTCCCCAGGACACAATCATCCTTTTTGGGGCACAGTCCTCCTTCCCCAGGACACAGTCCTCCTTCCCAGGACACCGTCCTCCTTCCAGGTGTACAGTCCTCCCTCCCCAGGACAAAGTCCTCCTTCCCTGGACACAGTCCTCCTTCCCGGGGCACAGTCTTCCTTCCCGGGACACAGTCCTCTTTCCCTGGACACAGTCCTCCTTCCCCAGGACACAATCCTCCTTCCCGGGACACAGTCCTCCTTCCCTGGACACAGTCCTCCTTCCCCAGGACACAGTCCTCCTTCCCCAGGACATAGTCCTCCTTCCCTGGACACAGTCCTCCTTCCAGGGGCACAGTCTTCCTTCCTGGGTCGGTCCTATATCCTCCTTCCCGAGGACAGTCAGCCCACCTGACAGTGTTCAGACAACCTCAGCCTGGCAGGTGTTCACAGGCTCCTGGCTTAAAGGATCAGAAGTTGGGGACGAGGCTGGCCAGGGTGCAAGTAATTCCCCTGCTGTCACCCATCAGTCAAAACAGCTTAGTGGAGGGGCCAGGTGCGCAGGCCAAGCCACACGAAGAGAGAAGTCACTTCTGCAGGGTCAAACTTGGTGTGGTTTAGCCTCCAAACTGTCTCCTGGCCCCCATGTTGAGCCTGGGTATGGGGAGCGAGGCCATCCCCGTCCCTCCCAGCCCTACTCAGGCTCCCTCCTGCTTCAGAGGACTGGGCCCCGCTAGCCTGGCAGGAGCCAGGCACTGCGACTTGATCTGTTGTGTCTTCTCTGTGAGCGGCTTCACCATTAAGAAAGCAAGGGGCCTCAGTCCAGTGGCACGGATCCGACACACTCCATGTCCTAATTATCCAGGATGAGTCAGCAGATCTGCTCGGCAGGCTCCCAGAGGCCTGGCCGCCAGCCCACAGCCACAGAACTTCAGAAGGAAGGACCTCTGTACCTGAGGAGCCCCACGTGACCTTGTCCCAACGACGCCCCTCTGTCCTCCGTATTTGTACCCGTGGGGGCTGCAGGGGTGAGGGAAGCTAGCCATGAGGTTTTCATGTGAGGCTCAGGTTCTGGAAAGAAATACCATTCCCAGAAAGTCAGGCCTCTGAGACTATTTTCACCAGACAGCGGGCGAATCGCCCAGGACCGCCCCCCAGCAGGAGCACCACACAAGGACCACTCCGGGCTATCTCTGCAGAAAGGGGCCCCGGGTGACCCCCACGAGCACCCCTGTCTTTGCTGCCGTTCCCTTTCCCAGCCAGCGTCCAACCCAGAGAGGAGACAGCTGGTAGTCACTGTGCAGGTGTGAGGCCCGGAATGCCAGGCTAGCCGCTGGGGGCCACAGCCTCCTTGTCCTCACCAGAGGCGCCCGTGCGCGTCCTCAGCACTGTGACGCAGCTCAAGGGCTGGCCCACGTCCACAGGCACGCTGAGTGTCCTTGCCACCTGCCCAGAACCTCCTCCTGCATCCCCCACCCCCGTCAGAGGGGGTCCCAGTGGGAGGCTCCCACCTCTACTCACTTGGGATCCCACTGATTTTCCTTTTTGATTCCGCAACCCCGTGTCCCTGCGGGGGTGCTGGCTGCTAGGGACACACCATGGCCAGTCTGGACTTTGTCCTGTCTGCTCGTGCTCCGAGGGCCCTGCCAAGCCACCACTCTCCATGACCCTGTCCCCAGGTCCGCCCTCCCCCTGCCTGTGTCTCACAGCTGCTGGCCCGTGCTCCACTGTGTATACATTAGAAATCACACACACGTGTCCGCACCCCTCCAGGTCTGAGACACCCACACTTCCTGGGCAGGGCCTTGCTAGTAAGCCAGGCCGTGAAGGAGGCTGGTGATCTTTTGCAGACTCCTTAAGGGCTGGTGCCTGACCCCACGGCGTGCTGGATGCTAGCACACCCTGAGCACGCTGACGGGGGCTACTGGATGGGGCTGCTGGGTGGGGGCTGCTCACGACAGTCTCACCCCTCCTTCTTCCACCCCTGCTTGCAGATCCTTCTGGGGTCACATCAAGTTTCATGCCAAGCCAGGACCTCACAAAGGGAAGCAAGACATTCTTGGGCTCCATCGTCCTGAGAGAGGGGAGAAAATGGACCTATTCTGACGACTCTTGGGATGTCCCGAGAGCCCCTGTCTCAGCCCCAGGCCGGGCCAGGCCCCTGGGCAGGAACTTCCCCTCCCGGCACTGAGCAGGGGGCCTGGCATACTCCAGAATTCAAGCCCCGGAAACGGCAGAGGTCCTGGTCCCTTAAACTGCACGTGTGGCTTCAGGAAGCCATTGAGCCTCTTAGGGTCAAGTCCACTCTTGCAAATTAAAGTTGTTTTGGTCACAGAGATCTTTATCGTTCAAAATCATACTCTGGAACCCAGTACATGAAACCAACAACAGTGAGTAAACTCTCTCTCATAAGAGAGACTGAGCATTTTCAGAGGACTTGCCAGGGAGAGATGCTGCTTCGGAACCCCTGGCCCCACAGAACCCCCTAGAAGGATGGGGGCCGGGGTTCTCTCTGAGACTCCAAACTCCATGTGTCCCTGTGGTTCCTTCCAGGCCATGGGAAAGTACTGTTTCTCTACTGCACTTTCAGGAAGAACCCTTCTTGATCTCGTGGGGGAGCAAAGTTCTTTTAAAGCAATGCACAAGCCTTGCTGACCTCATGTTCCTTTCTGAAAGCAGCTCTGACTGCTGGTGGATGGCAGAAGGAAACAGAGCTCCCCTCACACTGTCCTCCAGGAGAAGGAGGGAGACCCCACCCCCACTGTCCTCCAGGAGAAGGAGGGAGACCCCACCCCCACTGCCCTCCAGGAGAAGGAGGGAGACCCCACCCCCACTGTCCTCCAGGAGAAGGAGGGAGACCCCACCCCCACTGTTCTCCAGAAAGAGGAGAAATGTGCCCCCACCCCCACTGTCCTCCAGGAGAAGGAGGGAGACCCCCACCCCCACTGCCCTCCAGGAGAAGGAGGGAGACCCCCACCCCCACTGCCCTCCAGGAGAAGGAGGGAGACCCCACCCCCACTGTTCTCCAGAGAGAGGAGGAATGTTCCCCCACCCCCACTGCCCTCCAGGAGAAGGAGGGAGACCCCCACCCCCACTGGCTTCCAGGAGAAGGAGGGAGGCTCCACTTGCTAAGATCCTGTCCAGAGTCCATCAGTGGTGGAGTCAGTAAAGGGCTGAGTGACACAACGGGACCTAACATGGAGTGTGACAGCTTAGGGCCACTCTGAACTGTAAGAATCCCTGACACACGGGCGTCACACTTGGGACCAAGGAGGGCTGGAATGATTCTGGAACAAGAGAGGCAGGATTTAGGCTGTGGAAGACAAGATCGAAGCTGGGAGATGCCAAATACGTAGAAGGGAACCGGGGCACTGCGAGCTGTGCCTCACGACCTGCTTTATGCCACCTTGATCCTTCAGAGACAGGGTTTAGTCATTTTTGTCTGAATCAGGTGGTCATTTCTGATTAAAATCAAATTCTGTTCATGCAACCGGTCAGTTCATACGTGAAAAGGATCAAGGAGGTCAGTAATTTGACTTAATTTTTCAAATTAAAAATGAGTTAGGGCCCTTATAATCTCTCTTCTAAGCCATTTCAAACATCCTAATTGTCCCCTGCGTCCCTCCAGTGCCCACCGTTGCCAGCACGGGGCCCCTGCCCCCTGATCCTCACAGCCCCCCCCCTCCCCCGCCCCACAGCCACTGCTGACTTTGTCCAACTTCTGGTTTATACGGCACTTGCTCTCAGACTTTGGTGTGAATCGCCCAGGAAATGTGTTAAACACCACAGATGTGAGACCCACCTCCACGGCTACTGAATCAGAATCTGTACGTGGATTAGCTCCTGCTGCTGCCATAACAAAGGATCACGTTCCGTGGCTTCACACAGGCACCACGGCTCACCATACGGCTCCAGAGGTCACAAGTCTCAAAGCGTCTCACGGCTACCGGTTAAGCTGCCGGCAGGGCTGGTGCCTCGGGGAGGCTCTGCGGGAGCGTCCTCCAGCCTCTGAGGCCGTGGCGCACCCCGGCACAAGCCGGGAGGGTGGGCACTCCCCT
Source organism: Neofelis nebulosa (assembly GCF_028018385.1). Taxonomy (NCBI): domain Eukaryota; kingdom Metazoa; phylum Chordata; class Mammalia; order Carnivora; family Felidae; genus Neofelis; species Neofelis nebulosa. Next base: position 155,589,076 of record NC_080787.1, read on the forward strand.
CACCCTCAAAGAGCATCAGTCCAGCTGCCACCGGGGTTGTCACCCGTGCTTTCTCTCAGACTGTGCCTCCCTCTTGCGCTCATGAAGGCCCTCCTGACTGCATTCAGGACCACCTGGAACATCCGGGATAAGCTCCCTGTGTCAGGGGCCTCGATTTAATTACTCCCAGAGGCCCGTGGGCTGTGTCAGGGCCACGGGCCCGGGACCGGTGCATGGGAATCCGCGGAGGCCTCCTTCTGTCGCCCACAGCACGCGTGGTGCTTGGACGTGTATCTCCAACGAGCTCCGGAAGCTTGAAAGCTGCTGGACCGTGAGGCCTGTCCCGACCCAGGTCGGGGTGGGGAAGCGCCCCCGCCCGCCGTGGCACACTCACGCTCCTGCTCGGCCTCAGTCTCGCCCTTCCCTCCGTGGGACGCCATCTCCTGGACCCCACCGAGTCCACCTGTGAGGCCCCACTCAAAGTGGCCTCTTCTCGCTGGCGTCTCTCAGTTCTCGCCGGCGTTGCTGACATGTTATTAGCAAATGAGATACTTTGATGGCAATGATTAAATCGTCCCTTCCCTGGGCCCTTACCGGTGCCCCCACTGTCCTGTCCCACCGACCCCCAGGGCTGGACCTCTGCATCTCCCAAGGGTCCCAAACCACAGAAATAACCCCTCACCAGAGCCTAGCCCAGGGTCACATCCGGGGTCTGGTCTGATGGGAAGTTGTCAAATACATTTTCTCCCGGCTTCGGCTACCAGAGCCTCCGCATCTCACCCCGCCACACTGTGCCCTCCCCCCCGTCCCAGACTCCACGTGAGCACCTTTCTCCACACTGGGTCACCTGCCACGTTGACAGACACGCCCCCACCCCCATAAGATGAGCTCCCTGGAGTATAACGGGTCTGACTGTGCATCCCATTGGCTCCCCTGGTCAGGCAGGGGTTTGCAAACTGCAAAAGCACTGAGGCCCAATCCAAACCCAAGCTCTACCGGGTGGCAGAGCTGGGTGACTGTGACCCTGGATGCCCCATGAGGGCTCATCCACCTTCCCAGATGTTCCACATCCTGGCACACAGAGACCGGACACTTGTCCGGTGCCCCGGGTGAGTGCGTAATGCTAATTATAGCCAAAGCACAGACGTTCCAGAAACCCAGGCCCCACACGGCCTGCTGAGGACCACAGCGGGGCAACTCGAGCCCTCCTTTGAGGCTGGCAGGTTAACACCCCTAGGCATCCACGTCCCGATCCCCAGTACCTGGCAAGGGGAATTCAGGCTGGGAGTCAGCTGACTCTGAGATGGAAAGAGTGTGCTGGCTTTCACAGGTAGGCCCAATGGGATAAGATCCTTAAAGGCAGAAGACGGACAGGAGAGGAGGTCAGGGTGGCATGTGTGAGAAGGACTCAATCTGCCGTGGCCAGCTGTGAGGACAGGGGACAGCACCGCAAGCCAAGGGCTGTGGGTGTCCCTGAAAGCTGGAAAAGGCATGAAGTGAATGTAAGTTCTTCTCTGGAGCCTCCAACCCCCCGAGGCAGCAGCGTAGGGCCCCCACAGAGGAAGGAGATACATTAGAAAAGAATTAGGTTTCACGCCAACTAAATTTAAGAGAAATAGCTCAGAGTCTATAAAAAGTACTTTTTTCTTAGAAAATTATGTTTTTTTATTTACATTGTATCAAATGTAAAAAAGACTAATGATCAATAATAGTAATAACCCACATTTGTGTCCAAATTTAGACTCACAAAGCACACTAACATGTGTTGTACCATACGGGCCTCCAGATGAAGCCTCTGAGAACACGGGTGCTGTGCCCGAGTCTACAGGTGGGCGCGGTCGCGGTCAGGGCCACACTCGAGGTCACCTGGCTATAAGCGCAGTGAGAGCGCGGTCTCCAGCTTCGCACCAGGACTCTCCTCAGAGTTTGCAGACAAATGTTTGCAGAAGAATCATCTTTGATTTTGAAAGTCGAAGATTATTTTCAACATTAAACTCAGCTCATTCTCCAAGACTCAGAAACAAAAGCAGGAAGGATGTGATTCCCCACGCCTGTTTTAATATCGCCTCACCTGAGCGGACACCCAGAACAGCCAGAAAAGAGAACAACCGGGAAAAAACACATGGGAAACGGCCTTCAGAAACTTGCAGGGACGAGGCGTTGCTGGAGCGTAACCTGCCTGCAGCCTTCCCTCGAACCCTGCTCCTACCAAGCTCATGACATCAGCAACACCACAGTCTGGACGTCCTCTCCCTCAGAACAACAAACGGACCCTGCGGCCCTGGGACACCGTCCCCGGTGCACCTGCCCTGCTCCTCACCTGCTCTTTATTTGGACGCCCAGCGTCCGAGGCCTGTGGAAGTGCCCCCCGCCCCCGGCCTGGCCTCCTTCGTTAGCGCGCACTCTCAGTTGATTAAATGGATGCTTGATCAACAGGCTTGAGTCATTTGTTTTCCAGACCCTCGTTGGCTTGGAACGGAAAGTGATGCGCAACCTTCGTTAGGGAGCAGCGGGCGTCCATCACCGCCCCCGCCCGCGCAGACGTGAAGTGGGGGCTACCGCGGGCACCAGCGCCGTAACTGTCGCCAGCGTCCCCTCCGGCCGGTGCGTGGCCTCCATCAGTTCCGCTGTTTTGAGGTGAGCGTCCCCAGCAGGCTGCTGCCAGGTGCCGGTCACACAGGACACACTGCTTCCATCGTCCAGCCAAAAGCCGCCCAGATCCCCATCTCCTGGCACCTAACTGTGTTCCCCTCCCAAACACAGTGATGGTCCAGGGCCATGGCCTATGCCGAGCTACGACCCTCACAGAAGAGGCCACCGTGACGGGACGAGGGGACAGCACCCGCAGGGCAAAGGGCAGGATGCCCGTGTTTTCCACCCTTCCCGACTTTACCTTTCCCTAAAGGCATAAAACCAAGCAAGCCACCCTGGAGCTAGTCCTTCAGCAAGGGGACCGGGGGCTGCAGGATGAGGGCCCAGACAGGCCCTGCACAGTGGGTGATGTCAGCACATGCAGCTAACCCCGTCCTACGGTCTACACCGACCTGGAACTCAGGTATCACCTACATACTATCTCCACTGACTGGAGTCTCAGAGACCATGTCTTCTGACTCTACACGAATCTTCAGTGAAGGAGAAAGTCTTGCTCTCAGTGACCGGCTGCAGAAAATGGCCAGTCGGGCTGCCTGGGCGGCTCAGTCAGCTGAGCGTCCAACTCTTGATTTTGGCTCGGGTCATGGTCCAGGGGTCATGGGATCGAGCCCCTGCCGGGTTTCTGTGCTGGGCACGGAGCCTGCTTGAGATTCTCTCTCTCCCTCTGCTCCTCTCCCCCACTCCCGTGTGCTCGCTCGCTGGCTCTCTCTCTCAAAATAAATAAGTAAACATTTAAAAAAAGAAAAAGGAAATGATCAGGGATAATACTGTCCCATGATGGGAACTCTGTAACGTGATGGCAACAGTGTATCCTGATGGCAACTGTATCATGACGGAAGCCCTGTATCACGTTATGGTATCATGGCCACACTACAACATGGTGGTGACGTTGTATCGTGACGGGAACACTGTCCTGTCATGATTACATGTCCCATCGCCATGCCTGGCGACAGCTGCACCAAAGAGCAAGAAAGAGAGGAGCACAGCTGACACAGATCCCAACCCGGCTGTGAGAAAGCACATGGAAAATGAGAATGAAGTTGGCCCACCCAGCTGCACGGAGACCCTTCATGCTGTACAGCCGGGCCTGGGAGTGGGGCGGAAGTGAAGCAGGGAGTCCGATGTGACTGTCACGTGTGTGCCTAAGCCACGGAGCCAAAGCTTTGCCCATCCTTGAAGTTGATAAGGGCTTTTCCCTAGGTGTGGGTCCACAGGGGAGTGTTTCTGGCATCTCTCTTGCCTCACCCACAAAGTCCCAGTTTATCTTTCTTTAAAATTAAGCAAGGATTGGAAGTCAAAGATGAAGCGTCTATATTTTCACCCTCAATCTTTTAACAGTTGTCTTACCCACTGCAGATGTAGAAGCAATGTTTTTAGCAACTTGACTTCATCAAATCTTTCCAAAACATTCAACTCAATCTTCATAAAGACATCTTTCTTTTTTCAGACTTTACTGATTTGCATGCCACTTAAATAAATTACATAATCACAATGACAACAGTCATAAACAGACTTAGAACCGAATACCCCAATTTTGGCAGCAGCAAATGGGGCCCGCGGTGGGCTTGCAGAAGGGGTGAGGCTCCCTGGCCAGACTAGATCCGCCTGGCACAGGAGGTGAGAGCAGGACGTCTACGGCGTCGAGGGCAGTCAGGGTCACGTAAGCACCTTAACATCGGACTGGAGGGAGGGTTGCTGTGTGAAGGCCAACATCAAGGACCACTGGGTGTGGCCTGGCTCTTGCTGGTGCCGCTGACTTGAGGCCAGGAAACAGCTCTTGTCCAAACCGACCAAAGCACAGATTCAGGCTGAGAGGTGTGTGTTTACATTTGTCACATGATGAGTCGTGATCAAACTGGAGTTTGGAGACTTTAGGTCTCCAGAACCCACCAGCTTCCTAAAATGCTTCAAGAGAACTCACGTGTTTGACATTTACTTTAACTGGGTTTTTTTTTTTTTTTAACTGAAGATCCTTTTCTATTTACACGCACGTGTGTATGCGTAACGTATGTGACATGTTCTCGTGTAACGGAGGCGTGGCGCAGGAAGCCCGCCCACAGGCCGCTTGCCCCCTGCACACAGCTCGGCATCAGCAGCGCTGGCCGCCCGCAGCCTCACTGTCGTGCGCGCGGCCTTGAGTATCGTCGCAGGAGCAGGAACAAGACAGCGCCCGCCGCCACCCTCCCCCACCCAGCCCACACCGCCCACACCGGCTCTCCGAAACCCGGCAGTCTTTCAGTGAAGCGTTCCAGCCCATGGCTCAGTCCCATCCAGATTCCGTGTTGCAGACCGGTCGACATGCAGAGAGTCAGCACCTACAGGATGCGAAGGCGTCTCCAGGCTCAGCACCCACGACTCTCGCAGGCCCTCCCGGGAAGAGCACGGCTTTCAAATCACCTCCAGGGCCCGTGCCCCAGCCCTTGGCCAGCATCCGGAGTGGAAGCCACACCACGGGAATGGGTGCCGGGTTCATTCGGCGCCAGCCCCGCAGCTGGAGGCCCTCAGACCGTGTTCTCCCGCGGGTGTGCGTCCCGCCATCCCACCGCGATCGCCCTGGGGCCTGGGTGACAAGAATCCAGCTTGCGTGTCTCCCGTTCAGGAATGGTTTTTCCGTCTGGATTTATGTGCCGTCAGAATTTTCCGGGAACAAAACTGAACCGGCAGAACCATCCTGCTGGTGGCAGTTCAGGCAGAAGAGACGAGGTGCCCTGGAAAGACCCTGTGCCCGCCCCGGGGCCTGCTCCCAGAGGTGACACGTACATACCTCCAGTCCCCCTCGCACCGAGGGGACAGAGCGGCCTAAGAACAGGCAGCCGTCAGCTGGCCAGGAAGGGGAAGGGAGTCTGCCCGGCGTGGGGGCCTCATTAGCCCCCCGTGGAGAGCCGACCAAGCAGCGGGGCGGCCTCCTACTGCCTGACCCCTGCCTCCGCTCATTCTTCCACAGATTAATTCCCCAAGCTGACAAATCACAGTGCCCAGTGTGCCCGGGGTCACTCAGTCACACTGGGTTCTGGTCAGTGTCAACCACGGCTTTACCCAAGGGTTGGGGGAACGCCGTGGAGGAGAAGGCATCCAAACACACCCGTGTGAGCTCGACCCAGAGAGGGGGCTGTGCAGGGAGAGCGCTCTCAAAACCTGGCCAGCGGTGAAACACGACCAGGCAGCCCTGGGGTGGCGCAAAAGCCCCTTTGCACCAGACTCCTGAGGCTGTTTGAGTACGGAGGTCGTCCACGGAGAGACGCGAGGGCTGTGGACACTCTGTGCTCTAGGATACGGGTGCTGTCACCTGGAATAACATCCTGCATTTGCAGACTGTTTTTGCAAAAATATCCTTTGCATGCAGGTGTCATTTACCCTCTCAAAGGCCAGGGTAGTAGAAATACTACCTTATTCCTCAGACGGAAAACCTGAGCCATGGCATTTGGGGTCACCACAGCTCCGGGCTGAGGGCACCCCGCACACGGCAGGTGTTCCTAAGACTCGCTACGCTCCAGGGTACGTGGGACTAAAAGAAGGGCTGCCAATTTGGTAAGAAGAGCAAATCTGAAGACTTGTTGCCGAGACTTTCTACGTACAAGGAATGGTCTAACCGATACTAAGTGACAGGCCGAGACTATGAGACGGGCCCCCGTGCCCAGCCACTCACCTGCCTAGCAGGGCGGCCACGTACCCCGGCCTCCGTTCCCAGGGACCCGTGGTGCGGGTCCTCTGGGGCGTGGCCCTGGGTTCAGGATTTTCAACAGTCCCCAGCGCTCTGAGCTGCAGCCCAGTCACCCAGCGGAGGCCGCCAGTGCCGCATCCGGAGAGCCCCGTGCACTGACGCACCCCAACAGTGGCAGCAGCCACTCCTGGTAATAGTCTCAGACTCGCGTGCCCTTACGTACCAGAAACCATAATGAGTACTTCACACGCATAAAATGGCTTCACATAACCCCCAGCACCACCCTTTGAAGGCACTGTCATTACCCCAGTCACAGATGGAAACAGGCGCTGAGGACCTTGCCTCATCCACACAGTTGGAACCTGGCTGTCCCTTTGCCCGGAGATGCGCCCCTGCCTTTGGGCGACAAACAACTAGTGGGACTGACCCTCGGGCACAGCCCTCTCTCCGGTCACTTCACCCGGGACCAATTCTGGTCCAATGGGGAAGATGTATTTTTGCAAGTTCTGATCTCAGTGTCTACTTTTATGATGCTAACTATTATAACGATCTCCTGTGAGCGTTACCTGCATGTATTTGTGTACACCTATGTATACGCACACACATTTACTCACTGGGTATCTATACACATTCCTCGTACGGTGAGTCATAAAATGTGCCTCTCCAGCCAACGAAAAGATCAGGTCAGCACAAAAATGTCGCGGGGCTGCTTTTAAGACCACTAATTGATTCCGCTCCACTTGCAAGGCACCCCCAAGCCTCAGAACATGACGGCACCAACGGTCCGGCAACAGCTGCCTTAAGCCGAAATCTGCTCTCCACCGAAAGGGTGGCATCAGATGGCTTCTCGTTTTACACACTTTCATTTTTATAACAGCATCCCCGCTGTCAGAGCTGCTGCCGGTGGGTGCGGAACGGAGCCCTGGGCGCTGACGTGGTGAAGGATGAGAACACACAGCAGGCAGAGGCCTGGTGCCGGTGCCGCCCAGACCCCGACTCCAGCCAGCGAGCGCGCCATTGCTTGGGCGCTGAGCCCACCCTGTCCGTTCTGGGTGAGGGCACGCACACTCGGCCCGGCTCACACGCGCGCGCACTCAGCCTTGCTCACACGTGCACACGCACACTTGGCCTCGCTCACACGCACGCACACACACTCAGCCTGGCTCACACACACGCGCACACTCAGCCTCGCTCACACTTGTACATGCACACTTGGCCTCTCTCACACGTGCAACACCTCCTTTTTCACACACGTGCACACACACTCAGCCTGGCTCACACACGCGTGCACGCACACTCAGCCCGGCTCACACACGTGTCCACGCACACTCGGCCCGGCTCACACACGCGTCCACGCACACTCGGCCCGGCTCACACATGTGCACTCAGCCTTGCTCACATGCACGCACAGCCTTGCTCACATGTGCACACGCACACTCGGCCTCGCTCACACGCACACACACTCAGCCTGGCTCACACATGCACACACTCAGCCTCGCCCATGCGTATGCACACACACTCAGCCTTGTTCACACACTTGCACACACTCATCCTGGCTCACTCGCGCATGCACACTTGGCCTCGCTCACACGTGCACATGCACACTCGGCCTGGCTCACACGCACACACACTCAGCCTCACCCACACGCGTGCACACACACTCACCTTTTTCACACACGTGCACACACTATCCTCGCTCACACGTGCACACGCACACTTGGCCTCGCTCACACATGCACACGCACACTTGGCCTCACACGTGCGCACACACACTCAGCCTTATTCACATGCGCATGCACACTCAGCCTTGCTCACATGCACACACACTCGGCCTCGCTCACAAGTGCACACACTCAGCCTCACCCACGCGTGTGCACACATACTCAGCCTTGTTTACACACGTGCACACACTCATCCTGGATCACTCACACGCCTGCACACTCAGCCTCGCTCACAAGTGCACACACTCAGCCTCACCCACACACGCGCAACACACTCAGCCTGGCTCACACACGCGCACACTCAGCCTGGCTCACACACGCGCACACTCAGCCTCGCTCACACGTGCACACGCACACTTGGCCTCACTCACACGTGCACACACACTCCTCCTTTTTCACACACGTGCACACACTCAGCCTTGCTCACACGCATGCACACGCACTCAGCCTCGCTCACACTGTGCACGCACACTCAGCCTGGCCCATGCACTCACACACTCAGCCTTGCTCACACATGCACACGCACACTTGGCCTCACTCACACGTGCACACACACTCCTCCTTTTTCACACACGTGCACACACTCAGCCTTGCTCACACGCATGCACACGCACTCAGCCTCGCTCACACTGTGCACGCACACTCAGCCTGGCCCACGCACTCACACACTCAGCCTTGCTCACACATGCACACTCACACTCGGCCTCGCTCACGTGTGTGCACGCACACTCAGCCTCGCTCACATGTGCACACACACATGCGTGCTACAAGACAAGCCCAGTTTCCACAGGCCGAGAGGGTACTTGCACTTATACACGCACTTGTGCTTAGGTTTCAGGATCGAACGTGTTAATTCTCCGTCTACTTCATCCTTCCTATTAAAGGCATCAGAGAGCATCACTCCACGCTGCACAGAATAGCAGAGTAACGACCCCTCCTCTCCAAAGACGGTCACACCCCAGCTCTGGCATCCGTGACTGTGCTGTGTTAGCGGATGGAGTTAGGGTTGCTAATCAGCTGATCTGAGTTGGAGCGGCCCGGGCAGCAGGCAGAGGACTCAGCCCCACATCACTGGCTCTGAAGACAGAGGCTGGGAGGCAGGGAATGCAGGGGCCTCTGGATGATGGAGAAGGCACAGGAACAAAGATGACTTCTCCAGAGGAGACCAGCCTCTGACAGCTGGATTCAGCCCAGTGAGGCCTAGGTCAGATTTCTGTCCTAGAGAATTGTGGGAGATATGTGGTTGTTGTTGAGACATCAAATTTGTGACAATTTGTCACAGCGGCAATGGTTAACTAATTCAGTCCTCATTCCAAGGAGAAGTTCAGAATTTGCCGGATTAACATGCACACACACTCAGCCTTGCTCACACATGCACACGCACACTCAGCCTTGCTCACACGTGCACACACTCAGCCTCACCCACGCGTGTGCACGCACACTCAGCCTTGTTCACACACGTGCACACACATCCTCACTCACACGTGCACACGCACACTTGGTCTCACTCACACGTGCACACACACTCAGCCTCACTCACACGTGTGACTGGCTCGCCTGCCCTTCACAGGTGGAAAACCACAGCTGCCACCCCACTCTGGCCCCGAAGAGCTTCTCCATCAGGCAGCCCTCCAGGGATCTTAAAGAGTTCTAGAAATGTGAGTGTGGGGGAGGAAGAGGGGACACATTAGGCTCAGGTTCAGTCTTCCTTCTCCCCACAGGCCTGTCCCCAGAGCCCTGGGGGCTCGCTGGCCGAGCTCTGGCAGAGGCAGCCTGGCCGCACGAAGACGCACTGTGGGCTCTGGGCTCAGAAGTGCTGCGGAAGTCCCTGCACGCTGTGCTTACACCACCGTCCGTTCATTAATCCCGTTTGCTGCGAGCTCCGAGGCCGGCCCCCCAACACGTCACCCAGAAGGAATGGGTCTCTCAAGCTCATGGCCAACTGCCAGGAAGTGGTGACTTCACCGAACCAATGGCCGTGGATGGCAGCCTACAGGCCCCACTGGACGCCCGCCCCCTGTAGCACTCCAAGCGCAAGGGCTCAGGGTAGGCGTTCCGCAAACAGGCACCCGTGGGTGGGTCAGGGGCGGCTAGCGGTCCCAGCCTGTCTCCCCACGTCCCCCCACAGGCCGTGATCACGAAGGTGCCCCACTGCCCTCTGTTACACCCACACTTGCTCCCTGATCCTGGTTTTGGGCCACATCCTCACTTCCCGAGGACTCGGCTTTGTTACTAGAAAGCGGGCCGGCAAACCCAGTGAAGGCCCTGCTCAAGCCGCCCCAAACCGAGAGGAAAACTTGTTCTGTACCTCAGTTTTGGGTTTTAAAAGTGAAATAAATAAACTAGATGAGATAGGAATATAGGGAACGTGATTTTACAGAACTGGACACCCATCAAGGGGCAGAAGGTTGGTTTCTTTATTCACAGCCTAGGGAGTAGTGGGGGGAGGGCAGGTGGGGTCGTGAGGAGCCACGCAGGGTCACACCGGGTCACGCGGCGGTTATGAGGGATTGGCACAGGCGACCCCTCAAAGGCCGGGCTGCTCCCCCAAGACACCCTGCACTCAGGTGCTTGCCTCTGGGGCCTTCACCTCTACCTTCGTCTACACCGATGGCCACCCAGCCCACACGCATCAGTGGGCCTGAGAACTCGGGTCAGCCTCGGAGGGAGGTGGCCACGTAATTGTCACCACTGGGACAAGAGCTCAGGAGGCCAGCGGGATGGGCCGCTGTCGTAGCATCCCTGGGCACCGGACCCACCCGATGCTCACTGGGCAGCGGCATGGGAACGCCCACCGCCCCTCGGGTGCCCGGGCGCCAACCACCTGCTAGACGCTGTGACTGTGCTCTCACCGGGCACGGCCCCAGATGTCCATTCTGTGCCAGGCCGTCGTCCCGCAGGTGAGGAAGAGGGGCTTCCAGGCAGTGTGACGCCAGCCCGCTCGGCACCTTCCCACACACTGCCGTGGCTGTCGCTGAGCCCACTGCTAGCACAGCCCCGGAGCAGCAGAGGGCCGGGAGAGAAGGCCGGCCTCTCGCGGCCCGGCCTCTACCCTCTTCCTAGGCTTCTGCCATTCTCTTGGTTCCAGTAGGAACCAGCGTCCAGGCCCAGCCCGACCTGCCTGGCTCTTGTGTTCCACCTTCTGCAATTTCCAGGGTGTGCACCCTCCCTGCTGACCTGCCTCTGTCCCCGGCCTGCAGATCCGGGAGGCCAGGGATCCTCCTCACTGGAAGTTTCTGTCGCTTGCTGGTTGGTGTTTGTTCCTGGAGGAATGGAAAGGAGGTGGCCTCGGGCTTGTGTTCTCAGCCTCTTACTCACACTGCATTTTCCTGGTTGAAGGGAGACTCCTGCCAAGCTGGGACTCCAGGTGTCCTGCCAGAGGGGTTGTCTTCACAGGTCGCAGAGCAAACATGGTGGCTGCCGGGCCTCCAGGGGAGAAGATGAAAACATGGTCTCTTTCCAGCATTGACAGGGCTCTGCATACCCATTGCCCTCACTTCAGGGCCGGCCCTCTGGCTGCATGCCAAGCCACACAGGGCGCAGATGTCCAGCTCGCACTTAGAAACACCCCGTTATTCAGAAACCTCCCCGCCTCTCCTCTCCTAAGCCAACACTGCGAGACTCGATTTCCAAGCACCGCGTTCCTGGGGCTTTAAAAATAAAGTCTGCTGGGAAGTCGTGGGCAGGGGAGACTGGCCCACGGCCGGGGTCGCGCTGCAGGAATTCGGGGCGGCCCGCAGGCAGCTGGCGTCTGCCTCCTCGGCTGCAGTCGGGAAGGTCCTCAGTAGGCCGTGGCCTCCGCCCAGACCGTGGCTGTAGGTGCCGTGGACACAGAAGCAGCTGCAGAGCAGAATGCTTTTTGTCTGTAAGACCCTCTTATCAGGCAGGACGACGGGACAAACGTGGTTTCGAAGAGAAGCAACCTCGGGTCAGGGGCCAACGGCGCCCCGGTTGCTCAGGGAGCCGCAGGGATGCAGCTAGGGCGGTGGGGACAGAAGCGGCTTCCAGCGTATGGTGTAAACAGAGACGGCACTGGGGGGTGGGGCTAGTGAAGCCCCAGGAGGAACAATTTGGTAAAATCTGAGATAACAGTTAGAGATACTTTACCTTTACTCTCAAAGAGCCTTCGATTTTTAACATTTCTTTCAAACAGTTTTGGAAGACAATTTCATGCTGTCTTTTTAGGAGAAAGAGAAACTGAAAATAAATAAGAATGAGTTTCTGCCCATGACGATGCTGGGCTGTTTGACTCCACAGAAGACATTTACACCACAAACTCCTATTCCTTCGTTCAGAGCAAGGGGGGAAGCGAGAGGAAGTGATGGCACTGATGTCCATGAGCCCACGCGGGAGAACTCCTCCGGGGCCCCGTGTCTGCCGGTCGCTGCTCTGCTCGGGGACAGGTTGGCGGCCGGCCAAGGGGGGTCTCATTCTGTCATGCTGGTCTCCCCCAGTTGCCCTGGGAAGCTGCCTTGTAAATGCTTTAGAAACCAATGTTTACAGCAGAGAGGGCGGGGTCAGGACGACCGTCATCAAAGCCGGTTTCTTCTGAAGTTCAGAAGCTTTGGTGCAGGAAGTTCCCATCCCGTCCCCCATGCTTCCCACCTCACTCGTTCAGACTCTTCTCCTTTCCTGTTTCAGCCAGAGACAGGACACTGTGCCCACCTCACCCGACCACCTCAACCGTGCCCAGACCTGATGGGTTCAGAAGGAGGCAGAAGCCTCGGCCCACTGGCCCTGGGACGGCCCCTCCTGACCCCAGAGCCATCCTGGGCCAGGGGTTTCCACCCACTTTTCTCCCCAGGTTCAACCCAAACTTCCCGTGGGCAAAAATGTGAGTCAGGTAAGAACCCAGAGGAAGCAGACTTTGTATGCAGGCGAGTCCCAGCTAGGGGCCGGTAAGGAGACGGTGCTGTCCCGTCTGTGCTGTAGGACACCGGGCACCCTAACACGTCGTTTGTCATAGTATTCGTCCCTGGGGAACCGATGAGCCTTTGAATCATGGGGGACCTCGTATGCACACACGCACATCTCGGAACACGGCCCACCGTGTGTTCGTGTCCACACGCCCAGGAACCAACACCGACCGGGTTCCTGGCCTGCGAGTCGGCCGTGGGGGCCGTGACAAACACCACCTCACGGCCGTGGAGACCCGAGCTGGGGCCACGGGGTCCAGTCAGGACCCATCCCAGGCCTTCCCCGGCCTTCATATTGTCCTTCCCCGTAAGGACGACAGTGGCTGCATTAGGGCCCACCCTGCTCCCTGCTCGCATCTTAACTACTTGTATCTGCAGGGACCTTATGCCAAATAGGGTCACATTGTAAAGTGCCGGGGGTTAGGACCTCAGCGTAAGAATTTGGGGGAGGCACAACTCCACCCATAGCGGACCCCTTGTTCATTCACCAGCCACTGGATGATGCACCTTCTGCAAGCAGGGAGCAAGGCTGGGGTCATCTCCACACACTGGTGACCCCAGCACCTCAGCCCCAGGCAGGGCCCATCTTTCTCCACAAAGTAATGGGCGAGCGGCCCCCAGGTTTCTCACATGTTAGGACTGTGAGAGTCGACTCTTCCTCTGGTCTCAGACCACTGGAGGGTCAGGCCTCTGTCAGCCCTGTGCTGCATGGCCAGGCAGCTGAGGAAACACGTCCACATGCCTCCCCACAAGCCCTTGGCTATGCCACACCACGAAAAGAGCACGCAGACAGCACTCAGCCTTTGCCCTCAGTCCCCCCGGGGCCTGCCCACAAGCAGCTTCCCACAGCCCCAGCCTCGTTCAGGCCACCATCACCGTCCAGCCCCAGCTGGGACATCACCCCCTGTCTGACTCCTGAGTTCACTTGTCAGTTTGTTTGTAATCCTTCAGGGCTGAGTGTGGTTTCAACGAAGCACAGGACGAGGACTAGGAGACATGCTGGGGAAAGCAGTCTGGAGGGCCCAGCATGACAGTGCATGTCTCAGGATGCAAGCAGCCTGTCCTGCACCTGCTCATCCAGGAGCACCACCACCAGGTGCCCCACCGGGTGCTGGGGACCAGCCCTGCCTTCCTGGGCTCACTGTCTTCTGTGGAGAGACAGCCCAATAAACAGACGCACAGTAGAGTGACTTCTGGTCAGTGCACAGTAGGACAACTGCTGGTCAGCCCCGTGGGAAGACGGCCCAATAAAAGACACAGCAGGGCGACTGCTGGTCAGCACACAGTAGGGCACCTGCTGGTCAGCACCGTGGGGAGACAGCCCAATAAACAGACGCACAGCAGGGCGACTGCTGGTCAGCACACAGTGGGGTGACTGCCGGTCAACACCGTGGAGAAAAATAAGGCGGGAAAGTCGGTTGGGATGAGGCTCTCCCTTGTGCGTGCCAGGAGGCCTCTCTGGGAGGCGACACTGAAGGGGGTGTGAATGAAGTCAGGGCCAGCAGTGAAGTGTCAGGGAAACAGACAGAGGAGCAGCGAGTCTGAGGCCCTGTGGGGAGAGCGGGCCGCGGAGCCCTGGGCCAGACGGGAGACAAGAGCTCTCCGGTGCAGCCCTCGGGGCGTTGGGAGCCCGGGGTGTGGCCTGACCTGGGTGCAGATGGCGGGCACGTGGGCAGGGCTCTGCAGCCAACCACGGGAGGCATGGAGTCTGGCGCGGTGACCCTCGAGGGGCCGGTGCATAGACTATGCCTGAGACCAGACGCGGGGACGTGGCCCCGGGGCTGTCAGTCCGCGCGGCACCCACTGCTGGCTTGAGGAAGATTATGGAGAAGCAGACGAGCTCAGTGAGCGGGGGCAGCTCCCTGGACACCCGAGTGCAGATACTGGGAGGCTCAGGACGGGCTGAAGATGCACGTTTGACAAGTTTGCATCATCTTGAGGGTCGTGACCTAAACAAGTCCCCACGGAATGAACCCAGAGAAGCAGGCGGAGAGACTGAGGACCGGCTGGTAGGTGAGAGGGGTCCTGGAGGGGGGCGCTGCCTATCGCCGATGGGCGGTGGTGCCACCGGGGACTGAGCAGAAGGGCGGCGGGGCCCAGGGTGGGGAGCCAAGGGGCTTGTCTCAGCGGGGAGGGGCCGTCCCATGGTTGTGCACCGTGGGGAGACGGCCCAATATCGGGAACGATTCTCTCCGTGGAGGCTTCTCGTTCTCTCTTGTGCTACATTTTCAGGCATCGGCGTCTACTGCCTTTGTACTTAGGAAACGGGAGTTACCGAAACAGGCCTGGCCCATGCATCTTGCCCGCTAACCTGCCCACACTCGTGACAGGCTGCCCCCCCCACCCCCGCCGGGCTCCCTCCTTCCTACCCCATCTCTTCTGATGTAAGGCGTCTTCCCGGCCAGGATCCCACGTGGTGGTTTGCAAGTTTGGGTGGGAAAGTCTGATCTTGACAAAGACTGGGATCTGGCTTCAAGAGGCCAGGTCACAGAGGGAGACAAGGCAAACCTTTTGTTTCCGAACAAACCCAGTGAGCAGAGGCCAGATGGCTGAGCGACTCCTCACGAACCCCAGGATGCCTTGGGTTTTTTTTTTTAATTTTTTTTTTTTTTACATTTATTTATTTTTGAGAGACAGAGAGAGACAGTGCGAGCAGGGGAGGGGCAGAGACGACAGAGGGAGACACAGAATCTGAGGCAGGCTCCAGGCTCCAAGCTGTCAGCACAGAACCCGACGCAGGGCTCGAACCCACGAACCGTGAGATCATGACTAGAGCCGAAGTCGGACGCTTCACCGACTGAGCCCCCCAGGCGCCCCAGGACACCTTGGGTTTTGAGGTTCCCTGAGCAGAGCAGCAGACGCTGTGCTGGTCCACGCAAAGCCCATACCGTCGGGACCAGGCCGAGTTAGCCCTTTGGCTCCTCAGGGAAGCCGCTGACCATAAACTCAGGAGCAGACAGACCGCAGGAGCGGCTGCCCTCTCGGCAAAGATGCCACCACGTTCTGTGTGAGGGTCTCTGCACGCTCCGGGGACACCACACAGCCACTCAGCCTCCCTGTTGGCCTCCTGCCCAAACCTTCACCTGTTTCCCTAGCAACCAACCCTGAGACACCTTTCAATTTGCAAAATATCAGGTCAAAAGAGAAGTGTTAGAATTTGCCATAAAAATAAAAAATAAACATCTTGATTTGTCAAAAGGGTTCAAGGAATCCCAAGAACATACCGCTGCACAGGCAGGAACGTTCGCCTGCTCTTCTGGGCGAGGGGTCTAGACGTACAGCAGGGTCTCAGGGGCACAGGAGGTGCACGTGGGGCAGCCTGTGGACCCCACGGCCAAGCAGGAGGGCCATGGTCACCTCCTGCTGCCAGACGGCCCCTGTTGAGCTCCGGGACACTGCCTTTTGGCCTGGGGGACAGAGGACACACGAGTCTGAGGCCAGGACCCTGTGCCGTCCACACGTGCACCCCCATTCGTCCACTTCTGTGCTTACAGGGCACAGCAGCCGGAGGTCTTACCCGAATCCTGGTAGAGTAACCGGCAGTGCCGGATTCTGCCAAGGCCACGGCCGCCCGACCCCTGGACGAAACGGAAGCCGTGAGTGTTGGGCGGCTGCCCGTAGCAGGCAAGGAGGCGAGGCTCATCTCCTATGTGCCTGCCAGGTAAGGACGAGAGCCATCCCTCCGCTGGAGCAGGTGTCTGGACATCTGTGGGCAGGGGCAGCTTCCACGGGGCCCGCAGGATGCTGGGCCGGGGCCAGGGCTCAGCTGTTCCAGGAGCTGAACGGCCGAGGGCCGCGGGCCACGGGGCGGGAGGGCTCTGACTCAGTGCAGCTGGCAGAGGGTGAGCCTGATCGATTTCCAGGCAAGTGGGGATCCCCCCAGGGGCTCCCCAGGGACCCCCAGCCCCTGTGCAGCTCCAGCTCTTGCCTGGGCCCTGCCTCCACTCCAGGGGCCTAGGACACACGACAGCGATTCATGCCACAGGACGCTTGTGCCAACTCCGGAGGCTCATGCAGGCGGCCACAGGTGGGGACACCTGGGTCACAGGTGGCCGGGGGCAAGAGGCCTCCGGCCTCCTGTTGTCTGGAAATCGTGGGACTCACTCTGAAGTAGCATGCCTGTCAAGAATTCAGTTCTTGGTGACAAAGACTCAGAAGGTGCTGAGCCCTCTCCTCGCTGTTGATGCTGGTGCCACCGGGAGCATACCTGACTTGCTGAAGCCGATAAATTCAGAAAGGACGCGGCCCCCCGGCCAGTGGTAGGTGGTGGTGTTGCCAGGAGGGTTCGGGATCCCATCGGGCCCTCCCCAAGGAGAACTGCCATTGAAACCGTGAAGATTCCAATAAAATCATTTTTCTTCCTCCTGCCATGCTGCAGGTGTTTCAGGGCTGGGAGCTGCGGGAGGCCGTGCTTTGCCCAGGTTGTAAACAGCTACAACACCGATCAAAGGGGCTACACAGACCTAATCACAGAGCTTGACAATGAGGGCAGTGAGGGTTTCGCCTGTGACAAAGATGGACGTGGAGGTAAGATCCCAATCCGTCCTGAGAATGCAGGGCACTTTCCGGGGCCCCCTCCTGGTCTCCTTCCCTTCCTCCCCTCAGCAGTGGGACAGGACCACGCAGTGGACAGTCTAAACTCGGATGGCCTAGTGGTCCCTTCATCCAACATCCATTTCACATAAAAGGCAGCGGCGGGGGGGGGGGGGGGGGGGGGGGTGGAGATTTTCAGGTTCAATGAGAGAAAGTAAGCCCTGGAACTTCCCTGAGCAACCCTACCACTGGGAATACAGTGAAGAATCCAGGAGCAGACATCCCTCCTCCAAGTGGCTTAGTGCCAGGCACAAGTGTCGCCCTCGAATGTCCTTCTAGCCCATCTCTAAAGGAGCGCCCGGGAGCTCGGGGACAACAGTGCCTCACGCCGAACTTGGTCGTGGCCATGAGGGTACCACCCAGGTCCCTGCTGCGGAGACTGAGAGTACAGGGCCCGGGTCTCACTCCTGCTGCAGGGACTGAGTATGTCCTGATGTTTTCTCCTCGCCTGGTTGCGTCCACATTGTACAGGCCACGCAGGACTGCGTTGATGGACCCGGAACTGGTGCCTGTTTGCTATGAAGGACCTGGTGTCAGGCAAGGAAGGTCACAGTATCTACTGGCGCAACTGGAACCACTTCAAAGGGTGCAGTTGTGTCATCCAGGGCTCCCCGCAGAAGCCAAACTGACACGGCACATACGTATACAGGCAGAGAGGTGGGCTTTAAAGAACTGGCTCCCGCAGTTGTTGGGGCTGACGAGTCGAAATTATGCAGAGCAGGCCAGCAGGCTGGGATCTCAGGCAGGATCTCCACGTTGCTTCTTCTTCGGGAAACAGTCTGTCTGTTTCTTTGCAGGCCTTCAGCTGTTTGCACGTTACGCAGGGTCACCCACTTTCCTGAAAGTGGCCCGATGCAAAGTTAATCTCGTCCAAACAATACCTCACAGCAGCATCTCCCCTAGCATTTGGGAGAACACCGGGCACTATGGACCAGCCTGGTGGACACGTGAACCGAACACTCTTGGACCCTGAAGTCACGTACTCGGCAGTCTGGAAGTCTGTTCCTTCCGTACGTCCCCTCTGGGAAGCAGAGAAGGTGCAGGACTGTGCCTCCGAGAAGAGGCAGCCTTGCCAGCGACAGGCTCCTTGTGTCTCATCCAGGCTCTCAGCTCGAGTGACGGCGTCTCAGAGGCCTACGGGGAGGTCTCGGTCACTGCGCCCTTGTGGAAAGACTGGGCTCAGAACTCACGTGCAACCCAGCACGAAGAACAGTCGCAAGCTGACTCCCGTCTTGCTGCCCCCCTGCTGCCGTGTTCTGGGGACCAGGAGGCCTGGCTTTCGGTCCCCAGGCCCCACGGTTCCCTGGGTGTCTGCCTGCAGCTGAGCAACAGTCTGGGCCCCAGAAGGGTTGGGACCTCAGTCACTTGAAGGCCACCAGCTCTGACATCAGGACCAGAGCCGACGCCTCTGGAGAGGCCCTGAGAGGAGGGAGGCCTCGGGGACATGTCTCGTGGTGCAGCACGTCACGCCCCCTCCCTGCTGGCTCTCTTCCGGGGCTTAGTAGTAACTGCTCTCGGAACAAAATCCAGAGCCATAAACATGAGTGGGGTGCTGGGACCCTCCCCTTCCTCCGAGCCCATGTGAGGCCCCGCCCCCCGCTTGCTCTGCTCCTGGTGGCCACACTGGCTCTAGCTCTGTCCTGCAGACGCCAACGCCTCCCCCATCAGGGCCCCTCACCCCTCCCCCGAGCTGCAGGGTCTGGCCCTCCCTTCCTCCTGGCTCACCATGCAGGCTGCCTCCCCAGGTGTCCCTGACCACTGGCCACACCGCCTTCCCGGTTGTCTCTTATCAAAACCTCGTCAACAGCAGAATTGTCCTTCTCAGACGTGGGGCTCTCCGTGCTGTCTGCTTGTTTAGCACGATGCCCCAGGACCCGGGCTGGAGCTGTAGGTGCTCAGAGGACAGTGGGCATCCAGCTCAAGGCTCTTGGGGGGCCCCGGGGACCCATACCCAACCGGCCCCCTACGTCACATCTGTACCCGGCTTCTCTCTCGTGCTGACCCACGTCTCCTTGACAGGCCTAGGTCTCCCGCCTCATTCGACAAGCAGACGTCTAGGGGAGCTCATGCCTCCCAGGATGCCGCGGGGAACATGTCAGATGTGCGTGAGGACTGCAGGCCCCGGACCGTCCACAGGTCACTGGGCCTCCCCGAGCCTGCCGTCCTGTCCAGTTTCTTCTCTCCCGAGGGTGGTGAGATCGCACAGAGGGATTGCTCTCCAAAGCCCCCAGTTCAGAATGATGCAGTTCTCAGGCTATAAGAACCATGGTCTTAGAAGGAATGCGTACGCCTTAGATGACCATGTACAGCTGAAGTCCGGAAACAGGCGGGTAGGGCGCCTTCTCCTATGACCTGTTCAGACTGCCTCAGGCCCAGGATGCCTTCCTACTGCCTTTATTCAAGGGTGATTGGTGTGGTTTGAAGGCCACCGCTGCCGTGGCCACTGAGCCTTTGTGATGTCACATGCTGGTGGAGAAGCTGGTGGTGTCAGTGCCCAGCCCACACAGCCCTGTGGGATTGCTGTGGTCGGGAACAATCATGAGCAGGGAGGCAGGCTGCCGAGGGGCCCACGGCCCATGTGCACAGAGTGTTTGCGAAGCTACCTTCCCCGTCCAGCAGCACCCCAGTCCTGGCTGGGTGCCCACCGGGCGCCCCTGGGAGTGGCCCATCGGGACCGAGCATGGAACTCTGTGCACAGCCTCCTGCCAGGAGGGCAGGTCGGTGGGGGACAGAGCCTGGCTTGCTTTTCACAGTGACCCTGGTTCCAGCACAGCGACTTAGGGAGGCGTGGGCCGGACACTCAATAAACGTTTGTTTAGTGAGTGGATAGAGGCAAACATTAGCCTCTTGAATACTGATCTTCCAATGCGGATTTAACAGCTGGGTGAAACGTGGTACCTGCACTGACATCTCGTGAGTAAGTGCAAGCCGTTCCCGGGTGTGTCTCCCTCATTCACTAAACAAAGATCTGCGCTCGGCAGGTTGCAACAGTGGCCTGGATAGTGCAGTGGCACCGAATAGTGCATTATCGCCCTATAAACTGATTTCTACTAAGTCTGTTAAGCAAATGAAGCTGCCAGAATTACTAAGCTAAAAATGCATAATACACAAAGTAAAATATCAAGAAACATAAAACCCATGCAGGATCCTTCACCAACATTCAGCTATCATCAGTCATTCTTTACTGGATCCTTATTTTCTTCCAAAGGAAAACCATCATGCAAGAAGAAGAGAATTTTACAGGCAATTTATAGAACATAAATATATAAATACACATCCCGAAGACATATATAAATCAGCAAATAATTAGTCACGTTATCAAAGCCTGTAAGAGGCACTTCCTCCAGAATAGACAGAGTTAGCCCTATAGTAAAGCCATTTTTAAAAGAAGACATGTCCCTATTTATAGACCGTAACTTCATAATTCTATTTCAAAGAATAGACATGTTTTCAATTTTAAGTTTGTCAGCCAAGTACATGCCGAAGTCTCTCCTCTGTACATTAGACCCAGAAATGGTAGGAAAAGACATGACGGATGTGGGGAGATGCCTGCCCGCCCCCAGACAAGGGGCAGGAGGAGACCCAGGAGCTCAGACTAAAGACACAGCTGGCCCCCCACTGCAGTGCAGGGGGCAGCCACACAGAGGAGGGCAGGGCAGGGCAGAGGAGCCTGAAGGGAGTGCCACAGCCTCACCAGGACACCCACAGGGGAACCAGGCTGCCAGCACCCCCAGAGCTGCCCTCACCCAGACAGAAGAGCAGTGACTGGACCAGAGAAAGTGGGGGCACGTGCCCAGAAAACCAGTGCAGGAGTGCCCGCTCGGTGGCCCAGTCCAGCCACCACCAGCCAGGCTCACCCGCATGTGGAGTCCTGGAGGAGGCCTTCACCCCTTGTCCTGAGCTGGCTTGGTACAGAAACATCTGGAAGGTGAGCTCAGAGTGGCCCACAGCACCTGCACCCAGCTCAGCGAGCAGGCAGGGCGCCGGAGGTAAGCCGTGTGGGGAGCACGAGGCGAAGCAGTGAAAAAGAACCAAATGAAATATTGGAAATTAAGAATATAATTGCTGAAATTTACAAATTCATTTACATTTTGAATTTTAGATTGGACATAACAGAAGTGAATAAATGAGCTCCAAAAATAGACTGAGGGACAGTGTAAACATTAAAACACATGAAAGGGAGATGAGACACATATGTTCACTCAGGCTCTTGAAGGAGAGAATGAAGAGACTACAGATAAGTCGTTATGTAAAGAAATAATTCCCGAGAATTTCCCAACTGCGAGAAAACATTAGTCCTCAGCGCCTGTCAAATGCTGAGCAGCAAAAATCAGCAAAACTCACCCTGCAGATGCTCCAAAGAGAAATCCAAGAACATTAATTTAAGAGAGGTCCTCAAAGCTACAGAAAAAACAATTTTCGAAAAGAAGCAAAAACCAGATTATTACCGGCCTCCCTGGATGCATGAAGAAAAATGGAGTCATATTTTCCAAGTGTTGAAGGAAGAGACAGTTGGATCTAGAGTGCTGTATCTGGTCAAGCTACCATCCAGGGAAGGTCAAGAAAATCCTGGGGGTCAGAGACATACTGTCCGTGGGCCCTTGTCACATGAGCCACCAGAGAACAAGAGAAAAGTGAGTCCAACGAGAAGCAGTGAAATACTAAAAGCAGTATTAATGAATAATTAAAATGCATTGCCTAATGGTGTATTGTCGTAAAATACTTTTAAAATAAGTTTAAAATAAAATGATTTTTAAACATTTAAAACAATAATCTGAAACAAGATTTCAGACAGTGAAACAGGAAAGTGCCAGACAGGCAGGCATGGAGGGAATTAAGATTATACTAATGTTTTGATTTCTCCTGGAGGAGAATTGAGATGCCTGCTATTTTTATACAGTTTTAGAAAGAAAAAATCTATATGTTTGTCTTAATAATATGAAGATAAAAACTAAAAAAAAAAAAAAATAGAAATATACTGTGTCACTTTAAAAATCCGTGGGGCGCCTGGGTGGCTCAGTCGGTTAAGCGGCCGACTTCGGCTCAGGTCATGATCTCTCAGTCCGTGAGTTCGAGCCCCGCGTCGGGCTCTGTTGCTGACCGCTCAGAGCCTGGAGCCTGTTTCAGATTCTGTGTCTCCCTCTCTCTCTGACCCTCCCCCATTCATGCTCTGTCTCTCTCTGTCTCAAAAATAAATAAACATTAAAAAAATTTTTTTTTTTAAAAACCATAGAAGAGGGGTGCCTGGGTGGCTCAGTCGGTTGAGTGGCCGACTTCGGCTCAGGTCATGATCTCACGGTCTGTGAGTTCGAGCCCCGTTTTGGGCTCTGTGCTGATGGCTCAGAGCCTGGAGCCTGCTTTCGATTCTGTGTCTCCCTCTTTCTCTGCCCCTAACCCACTCACATTCTGTCTCTCTCTCAAAAATAAATAAACATTTAAAAAATAAATTAAAACCCGTAGAAGAAAACAATGAAAAAGAAAACCAGATCCATTTACAAAATAAAGGGAGAGGGACCGACAGTGGAAGAAAACAATGAATTAAAAAATGGTAGACAGAAGATATATAATAAGAGGCAGAATTAAGTGCAAATAGTTCTGAGATCACAAAAACTGTAAACTGGATCAGCCAATTAAGAAACATTCCACATTATAACCAAGAAAATAAACAATGCAGATACAGGGAACCCTGGAACAACGTGGGGGTCAGGAGTCCCTGCGTGTAACTCCTGACCCCCTGAAACTTAGCCGTTAAGAGCCTCCTGTTGACTGAAGTTGACTGGAAGCCTTACCTGTAACGTGAACAGATGATTCATACACACTTTGTGAGTGGAGAATGTTACCAAAATGGAATCAGGGCAGCACTACTCATATCAGGCAAAATAGAATTTAAGGTAAAAAGCAGTAAAAGGTACAAACAAAAGGGAATGTTTCTAACAGAATGGAAGAAGATAGGCCGAAACGACGTGAATTATAAGCCTGTTGGAACACAGCATTAAAGTGCAAAAAGCAAAATCTAAATTAGTCTCTGGGAGAAGCTGACACATTCCCAGTCCCTGGAGCAGGTCCACAGGCTTCCCTCAGAAATGGAAAGAGCAACCAGAGGAAATACAAGTAAAAACGTGAGAGCTTTGAATAACTTGATTGATTAGCTAACAAGCAATAAATAGACACATACATACATACATAGAGACAGAACACGATGCCTCCAGAAAACAGACAATAAAAATCCCCCCTGAGTACACATAAAACACTTACAAAATTTAGCACACATGGGTCACAGAGGGGGTCTGGGACAGATTTCAAATCCACATCATAAATGCCATGTTCTCTGGCCTCCGTGCGTGGACAACAAAACAGACATCCTTTTTTTTTTCAACATTTTTTATTTATTTTTGGGACAGAGAGAGACAGAGCATGAACGGGGGAGGGGCAGAGAGAGAGGGAGACACAGAATCGGAAACAGGCTCCAGGCTCCGAGCCATCGGCCCAGAGCCTGACGCGGGGCTCGAACTCACGGACCACGAGATCGTGACCTGGCTGAAGTCGGACGCTTAACCGACTGCGCCACCCAGGCGCCCCTCAAAACAGACATCCTTAAATGCCGCTCGTCTGGAAGCGCGGGGCCACGGGACAGGGCAGAGTCCACAGTAAACGCCCATGTGTCGTCGTCAGTGCCAGCAGAGCCCCAGAGGCCCAGGCCGCCATGAGCTGTGGGGGGCCGTCCTCAGCGTCCCGCAGGCTGGGCTCCCCGGACTCCGATCCCGAGCCAGGTTTGGGGCACAAGGTATTTATCTGAGATCAGGGTGTGTGCAGGGAGTGCAGGCTGAGCTGGGCCCAGACGGGTCCGCGGCCACAGGGCATGCCCCCACACCGTGTCCCTGAGGCCCAACCATGCGGGCGTGACCAGTCACTCTCGCGGGGCCCCCGGGGAGAGCGTGAGGCAGGTCCTGCCACGGAGGCAAAGCCTGAAATGGCCGACAGCCGAAACCCGCTTGCCGGGCTGGGTCACCAGCGCGTCCCGAGGGCGCCGCACACCCACCGGAGGGTGAGGCGGTGTGCGTGGACCCTTCAACCGGACCCTGGAGGCCCAGGAAGGTGCGTGCACGGGTGGCACAGGCCCCGTGGCCCTGCAGTCACCCTGACTCCTCTCTGAGCCACGCCCGCGGCCTCCTGGGGGTTCTTCCTCACCACGGAGACAGGAGGACTCGGGTCTGGGGCTTACACTCAGCTCCTCACAAGATGCCGACGCCCCGAAGGCAGGCAGCTGCGCGCCCCGGCCGACGCCGAGGGTCCTGAGGGAAACCTTCCCGGGGCGCGAACTGCGGGTCAGCCGGCTCGAGCTCGGGGAGCGGACAAAGAGGAGTGCGCGTGAGCTCTGCAGGCAGGAGCGGAGCAGCCGACGTGACCCTGAAGGGCGCTGGGTCGAGGCAGAGGAGCGCGAGAGAGGTCCCCCGCTGGTTGCTCCTCCCAGGGCGCCTCGTCCTCGCGCCCGCTGAGCCCACGCCCACCACCGGACACCTGGCCTCCCCTCAGACCTCCCTGGACACCTTCTCCCCGGCACTGGCCACGCTTCATTTCGCAGGCTGAGGGCAGTGACCCCTGAGCCCCGCCTGCCCTCCTGGACTTCATTCCTCAGCAGTCCCACGGTTCCGGCAACGAACGCCCCATCCAGTAACCCCGGTTAGTGGGGCTGCTCCTCTCACGGAGCCTTGGCTGAGACACCAACGGGTGTCATGGTTTCCTAGATCCGACAACACTGTCCAGGTGCCAGGTACTCAGAGCAGAGCCAGATGATGCATCTCCCCGTAAGGACTTGTTGTTTATTACGTTCATAGTCCAGACAATCTGCCACCATCTCTTTGCCAAAAACTCCTTTCGGTATTACGATAATTGTCTCCATGTTACCGTTGCCATATCTTTAAAACAGTTACTCAGGTACCAAGTATTGGTGGGGTGTTGAGAGACTGAAAGCCCCATTCGCCACTGTGGGAGTGTAAATCCGCACAACGCTTTGGAACTGCGTGCCAGTGCCCACAAAAACAGAACATGTAGCAGGTGCCACCTCATGACCCGGCAATTCCACCTCAAGGTGTAACGGCTCCCTCTGTTCACCAAACAGCGTGCACGGGAATGTTCGTAGGAAGGCCATTTGAAAAGCCCCGCACCGGAAACCACACAGATGCTCATCATCGTCAGTAGAAGGGTAATTTGTGGCGTATCTTGAGCAGTAAGAATACACAACAGCATGTGCCAACAAGCATAAATCCCACAAACGTAATGATGAGGAAAAGAAACCAGACACACAAAATAAATACTGTCTGGTTCCAATCATGTAAAGCTCAAAATCAGAAAAAAAAAAAAAACTAATCTAAAAGCAAGAGATCAGACTATTCAAGGTTGAGGGGGAGGACATAATGAAAAGCCACAGAAAGGAAAGTCTCCTGGAAACCAGGTGCTGGTGCCCCTGGTATGCTCGTTGGTAGAACTGCATAGAGCCATGCACATAAAATGTGTATACTTCGCTCTTTAAAAACAAAACTTTAGTTTTTCTTAAATTTGTTCCACTTTCTTTATCCTTATTTCATTTTATTTCTATATTTCTCTTCATACTCTAAAAATGTATGGGTTACATGTGCCTTCTTATCCCTCTTACGGTGTTCAGTCATACAGGCAAGCCCCTCTGTGCTGTTCTCTTTGTACTTCTTAGGCCAGAGGACACTGTGTTCTCAGGGTCTTCATAGAGATCTTTTGATGATAAAAGTGATAATGGTAATGGTGGTGGTGATGATGGTGATGGTGATGGTGATGATGGTGATGGTGGTGATGATGGTGGTGATGATGATGGTGTTGATGGTGGTGATGGTGATGATGATGGTAATGATGGTGGTGATGATGGTGATGATGATGATGGTGATGGTGATGGTGGTGATGATGGTGATGATGGTGGTGATGATGATGGTGATGATGATGATGGTGATGGTGATGGTGGTGATGATGGTGAAGATGGTGATGATGGTGGTGATGATGATGGTGTTGATGGTGGTGATAGTGATGATGATGGTAATGATGGTGGTGATGATGGTGATGATGATGGTGATGATGATGGTGATGGTGATGATGATGGTGATGATGATGGTGATGGTGATGATGGTGATGATGGTGGTGATGATGGTGATGGTGGTGGTGATGATGGTGATGGTGATGGTGGTGATGGTGGTGATGATGATGGTGATGGTGATGATGGTGATAATGGTGATGGTGATGATGATGGTGGTGATGATGATGATGATGGTGGTGATGATGATGGTGGTGATGATGGTGTTGATGGTGGTGATAGTGATGATGATGGTGATGGTGGTGGTGATGATGATGGTGATGGTGATGGTGGTGATGGTGGTGATGATGGTGAAGATGGTGATAGTGGTGATGGTGATGATGATGGTGATGATGATGGTGGTGATGATGGTGAAGATGGTGATGGTAGTGATGATGATGGTGGTGGTGATGGTGATGATGATGATGAAGATGGTGATGATGGTGATAACAATGATGGTGCTGATGGCGATGGTGGTGATGGTGATGATGATGGTGATGATGGTGGTGATGGTGATGATGATGGTGATGATGGTGAAGATGGTGATGATGATGGTGATGGTGATGGTGATGACGGTGATGATGACGATGATGATGGTGGTGATGATGGTGAAGATGGTGATGATGAAGGTGATGGTGATGGTGGTGGTGATGATGGTGATGATGATGATGGTGATGATGGTGATGGTGATGATGGTGATGGTGGTGATGATGATGATGATGGTGATGATGGTGATGATGACGATGATGGTGGTGATGATGGTGGTGATGATGGTGAAGATGGTGATGATGTTGATGGTGGTGATGATGATGATGATGGTGATGATGGTGGTGATGATGGTGAAGATGGTGATGATGATGATGATGGTGGTGATGGTGATGATGGTGATGATGACGATGATGATGGTGATGATGGTGGTGATGGTGGTGATGATGGTGAAGATGGTGATGATGGTGATGGTGATGATGACGACGATGATGAAAATGGTGATGATGGTGACAACAACGATGGTGCTGATGGTGATGGTGGTGATAGGGATGGTAGTGATGATGATGATGGTGATGGTGATGATATTTATCTCAGAGCATGTGACAAAACAAATGGATGATATTAATGTTTGAATTATTAGATGAAAGGTATAATTAAAATCCTATTTGGTGGTATTTTATGTCATGTTTCCAGTCCCAGCTAGATTTCTAAATTATAACTCATATAAGTGATGCACAATAAGTTATGGTACCCTTTTGGAAACTACAGCACACTCTTCCTACTACCAACCACTTTTATTCCTGAGCAGCTACCAAAGATTGGAAAGGATTTTCGATGGTGCAGCACCTTTTATTGTCCTCTTTTTGTAAGTACATGAGAACCCTTCCCTGGGAATATCTCTGTCAAATACAGACATATATCCATTTCAATAGCCAAGGAACGTCTCCCTCATTTCCATTTCCAGAGAACAGGAAAAGAAAGGAGAGGACAAGACCAGAGTGACAGCCCCAGGAGCCACACTTCTGCCAGCACATCCTGAGCCAGAGCAACGGGCGTCATGTGCGACTGGGCTCATGTACGTGGGGAAGAGGCACAGGTCTTGACTGCGGTAAGCACAGAGGAGAATGATCAGAGCCAGACACAAGGCCACGGCTGCAGAGACAGCCTGCTGCCACGTGAAGGGTCGCCGATTCCAGGACTAGCAGTGGAACCTGCCACCACCTCCCTGACAAACTGCGAGTCTGTGTGGGTCTGGGTGAACTTTTTAGCATTTAGTGTTTGTCTTTCTCTGTGACAGAGGTAAAACCAAAAGCCAGAGCATGTGGCAAACGGGAAGAGACTTACACTCATTTCCAGAACTTATTGCAGCTGGGAAGTGGATAAGTTACCTGTCTTTTTTAGGTATTTGTCTTCACATATTAATCAATAAAAGTCAAATAACTAATAACTTTTGGGACGCCTGGGTGGCTTAGTCGGTGAAGTGTCTGACTTGATTTCAGCTCAGGTCATGATCTCACGGTTTGTGAGTTCGAGCCCCACATCGGGCTCTGTGCTGACAGCACAGAGCCTGCTTGGGATTCTCTCTCTCCCTCTCTCTCTGCTCTTTCCTGACTCGCACTCTCTTTCTCTCCAAAATAAATAAATAAACTTTAAAAAAATAACAATAACCTTTTCTCCAATACTCATGGAGTAACTAAAGGATGTTTGTGATGTATCTGTAAATTGTCAGAAGTTTAGGAAATATAATTAAAATTACTCAGCTTGCAGAAAATAAAGGGGAATATGTGTATCTCCCTTTTACTGTTTAAAGTTTATTTATTTTGAGAGAGTGTGAGAGTGTGTATGTGCATGCACAAGAGGCGTATGGTCAGAAAGAGAGAAGCCCAAGCAGGCTCTGCATCAGCAGTGTGGAGTCAGATGTGGGGCTCAATCCCACATCCCTGGGATCATGACCTGAGCTGAAACCAAAAGTTGGATGCTTAACAGACTGATCCATGCAGGCACCCCATGTGTATCACCCTTTTAAAGGAGACATCAGTCTTTGAGCACCTCTTCCAGGAAGCCTTTGCTGATTTTCATTCCTTCCTCGCCGCAGGCTGAGTTCACACTCCTTTCCCACCTTCAGAAATCACACTGAATTACACATGTTTCTGTCCATGTGCTCACTGGCCAAACGTGGCCATCTCAGTATCTCCAGCATTTGGCCTCGTGCTACAACACAACAGATGCTTAGTAAGTATTGGCAGAATTGAGGACTGTTTTCTAGAAAATGTTGCATTTCTAACAACCCTCTCTGTGCTTTTCTTTTCCATAAAACAAATTACATCAGTGATTTTCTGTCCCCAGAAACACCAATCCACCTGTGTAGAATTCAGATTGGCTGATGTCTCCATAAAGTGTAAAGAACCTTGTTATGGGGTGCCTGGGTGGCTCAATCAGCTGAGCATCCAACTCTTGATTTGGGCTCAGGTCATGATCCCAGGGTCGTGGGATCAAGCCCCAAGTCAGGCTCCGCACTGAGCGTGAAGCTTGCTTAAGATTCTCTCTCCCTCTGCCTCTCCCCTACTCACATTCCTTCTCTCTCTCTCTGTCTCAAAAAATAAAGAAATAAAAAATAAAGAACCTTGTTAAACATCTCCTTAGTCACTTGTAGGCGGGACTTAGCCACTAGGGTCAGTGGGACCTATCGTTCTTCTCCCAGGTGGATGTCTTCACTTGTCTTGTAGACCACTTCTCCTGCTCTGTTCCTCTTACTATCCTGTTAATGCACTGGTTCCAAGAAGCCTGGAACTACTGACTAAACCTCATCCATCCCAGACCTTTATGTGCCATTCTTGTTTCCTTGGGAAAATGACAGCAGCAACCCAAGCTTCTAGAGAGACAAGAAGAACTTGGGGGAGCACTGAGCCAGGAGTCCAAGAGCTGACTGCCAACTCTCATGTTGTTGTCAGACTACAGGCGTGGTCTTGTCAGCACAGTGGCTTCTCTAGGACTCAGCACATAGGAGCACTTGCCGTGGAGATGGGCCACATCGCACACTAAAGACACTTCCAAGGTTGTACTTACTCCTCACAAGAGACAACAGCATGCCATGACACATCTGGACCATTGGAACGAGCTTTCCAAGGCCTTTGGAGCATACGCTGACTGCTCAGAACTCCAAGGCCAGGAGCCCAAATTAAGCCTCCTCAGTTTGGGGAGTAGAAACAGAAAAGGATACACGTGAGGGATGGAGCATCATTCTGGGTTCACACACTGAAAGGTATGACACTTGCCATTTATAACAAATCATGGCAATGGGGCTATGTTGCTCCAAAGTATCTAACAGAAGGTAATCAACCAAATGGCCCTGTGTCCTATGGTATGTGGTGGATATAGGCCTCATCACGGGAACAGGAGGGGGTAAGGAGGTGGGGCTTTACCTGACTCCTCCCTTCCAAGTAGAATATTTGAGGACAGCTCCTTGGCATCTGTCTCGAGTATCTAGGTCTCTAACAGGACCCCCACAAAGAAGGGCCTCCCCCTGACGAGCACATCCCCAAGAGAGCAAGTGGCTGCTTCTTCTGTGAGCCTTCCCTGATCTTGACAATAAGGAAACATGTCCCCCAAATCCCATTCTGCTCTCTGCACCCCTCTCCTCATTCTGTCTTTGTTGTCTGTCTTATGTCCTTGGCCACAAGCAACCTGAGCCTGAGGATTGGACGTGGTCTACCTTTACATTCCCTCCACACAGCCTTGACCATGGTAGACGTTTAACGAGTAAGTGCAGGGTGAGCGGATGGGTGGAGATCTCGTACGTGACCTTTATGTTAGGATCAACGCACAATGACCCTAATTTCAAATCCCTTCACTGTGAAGGTCCCTCATGGGGGCACAGCCCGCCGGGATCCCTGACAGCATTTCATATCCTCATGTAATAAACAGCACGCCATCTTGGTTCACACGGAGGATGTTGTCTCTGGTCCAGTCAGTAAGTATAGTCTTCCTGGGAGATGTGCTGAGCAGATGCTGGTTGACTCTCACTCCCTGGATATAAGTCGTGACACCTATCCTCAAAGCAAGCAGTGGAGATCAGGGGAGCACAGGCCGCAGGCTTCATAGCTTTGCAACCTGGTCCCTGTAGCTCCCACAATGCACTGACGAGCTGAGCCACACCCCGCCACCTGTGTCCTACTGCTTCCTACACGGGTCCTCAACGACCTCAGTCCCCTATCAGTGTCCCTGGCCTTCCCCACAGGATCAGGCTCTACCACACACTCCACCCACCCGTGCCCCCTCTTTGTAGACACCCATCCTCTCTCCCTGCCCCCTCTGTCCCATATCCGTAAGAGCCCCTCCCTGCTATCCTAAACGCATCCTTCTTTCAGAGCCCGGCGTAGCCGGGTTTGGCTCCAGATGTGGCATCGTGTGGAGATGTTTGGGGTCTGGTGCTGAGGCCTCGTCGTGACCCTGGCCATCGTCACCGGGCACCACCCTCCCTGCCTCCCGTGGCGTCACTAACCTGTATCACTCCTGGAGGAGGCTGGAGCATGGTCTCTGCTACCCCCTCCCCTACCTTCCAAGGATGTGGGGCGACAGCTTCCCTCACAGAAATCCTCAGGGGAAGTTGGCTTTGTGGCTGCTCAGATGTGCCGACCCAGCTCCCACGAGGAGAGGCCGCCTCCGTGTAGCCGGGGACACGGGGGCCCCCGTGCGTGGCGGGAGCCCTGGCTCCCGCCCTGGCAGCCTCCGCCCAGCCACACCTCTGGGGCAGGCTGTTTCTGAACTATTCCTGTGGCCACAAGCAGAGTCGAGCTCAGTGTCTGGGCAGAGACCTCCCTCCCCACGCAGCCACACGAGTGTGTACACGAACCGCTCCACCCTGCAGAGCCGGGAGGGCGGGACACGCCGAGTCCCGGCCAGCTCGGGACGCCCTCGTCCACCGTGGTCACACCGCCCTGAGGGGCTGGGAGCACAGGTGGTGGGTTCCTCAGGTGCACCCCCAGGGCAGAGAGGAGGGGGCCCAGCTGCCGTGCAGCTGCACGGGGCAAGGACGTCGTGGGCAGGAGGGTTTCCAGGTGCAGGATGAGCCACAAAAGGCTGGGCCTGCCCGGACGACAGCCTGCGGTGTGATTCCCTCGGGACCTCGAGCTGAACCCCAACCACATGCCGAAATGTGAAAGGCCAGGCATTATCCGCTAAGCCGCCCGGCCTACTGGAAAATCTCTCCTGCGTAAATGCTGAGGAAAAACAAGCCAGCTTGCTCTGGGAGCCCGGCCAGCACCACACGCCCCGCGTGCCCCGTAGCAGGCGGGGTGGCGGCCACCCCCGGCAGGCACTTTCAGGCGGGTGGCTGCACTTACCACGGAGGCCGGGTGCGCGGGCTGCGGGTGATCTGAGCTCCTCCCGACCAGCACACACCCCCTGCATACCCGCACAGGTCACAGTAAGACCTGTAGCAGGGAAACGCCGCCATTTCTCCCCAGCCTGGCTGCCTCACCCGCAGCCCAGCCCCGAGAGCAAGTCAGGAACTCTGGCTGCGTCCCTGGCCTCTGTGAGCAAAGGCTCCGGCCGGTTTTCCACTCAATTCTGGCATGTTTGTGTAGACACCATGTCCCTGCAGGTACCAGGTGCTGATGGGGTAGGAGCAGGCCTTGGTTTGGAGGCAAGAAGCACACAGGTGAGCCAGAAGCCCTCTGGGGAACCAGAACCAGGAGCAGCGACCCTGGCGGGGAGGAAATGCCTGCCCCTCCACAGGGGTTACTGGGAGGCTTCCGGGAGGGGGGGGGGTGGAGAAAGTGGGGCAACAGTCACTGTTTGGGCCACCTTCACAGTGTGACTCTGACCTGCTCGTAGAGCTCACTCAAGTGACCGGGCCTGGATCGGTGCATCCAGAGCTCCCTAAGTTCACGATGGCTTATTTTAGATGAACTGGCAGGTGCTAGCTTGGAAGATAAGGAAACATAGTTCTATCATTTCTGCATAAGAAAACCTGCGGTGCATTCCAGATTCCCACACAAACCTTTGCCCGGGCCATGACCAGGCGGGGTGCTATCTTCCCCGTCCCTCCCCAGGCTCGTGTCCCAGCATCTCAGACGTCCCCAGGCCTTGCCTCCTACCTGCTTGTCCACAGCCACCTGGGCCTCCACAGCCTACCACCCCAGCAGCGCCTCTCACACGTTGCTCATCTGTCTTTGGGGTCTGCACTCCAGCCAAGTCCCTGCTCGCCGACTCTGGAGACCCTGGGGCTCCACCAGACACACTGTGGTCCACCCCCTGCACTCAGGGCCCCAGCTCTCCACTGCCTGGGCTTGCAGTGCTTCTGCGTTGGCCAGGATCCGTTGAGCTCCTAACGTACACCAGACAAACGTCTCGCCTCTTTAACACAGATGTTCTTTGTACCCTGTTTTGTCAGCAAGGAATCTGAGGCTCGGAGCGACTAGGCACGTGTGCGGGGCTAGAAAACAGTGGGGGTGAATTTTTGCCGGGGACGGTCTGAAAGCCAGGCACCCACAGTGAACCTTACCTCCAAGCAGCACTTCTGGAGAGACACGGGCCAGAGGCACCCACAGCCACTGCGCTGGCCCCGGGGACTCAGTGTGCGCAGTGAGAATAAAAACAGCCCGTTCTCCAGAGTCAAGCAAGGAAAATATCAGTTATTCTCTGGCTTCGGTCTGAAGCTGCAGACAAGCAAGCACAAAAGCTCAAATGCCATCCCAGTAGGTCAGTGACAAGTCCCCTTCAGCGGTGGCACTTCTGAAAGCCTGCCCATCCCCCAGGTCCCTCCAGGGCCCAGGTCCTGCTGCCCCCTGCCCCCATGCTTCCTGGCACTCTGGGTCAGACTCTGTGCCTTATAAGAACAGCTCCCCTTGGTTTCACGAGTAATCGATTAAGCTTTGTTTCAGATATTGGGTAGATTCGACCTTGGAGAGCAGCAGGTGTAAGGCAGGTCCCGGCTCAGGTGAGCCAGCCGCCATCTCTGAGGGGCCCAGCCCCAGACCATGGGCACAGGCAGCAGTGTTCCCCAGACGGCTCCATCCGGACAGAGCAGAGGCCCTGGCTGCGTCGGGGGACAGGGATGGGCTTGAAGCCCAGGGAGCAAGTCCAGCCACACAGAGCGTGAGGTCTGCTGGGGACCCTGAGGATAAGGCAGGAGCCCAGTGCCCCGGAAGGTGCGGTGGGGATGGCCGCCGCGGCCCTGGGAGAGCTGACTGGGCTCTTCCGGTCTTGCCTGTCCTGGGAGTGGAGCCCAACGCACCGGGAAGGCCCCTGGAGCCCAGACGGAAGGGCTGGTCTGCCTGAGCCTGCACCTTGTGGGCCAGTGGCTCCTTTACACCAGCATTTACCCGGCACCACAAGGACCCAGCTGGTGATACCAAGCAGGGCAGCATAGAGTGCTTTGCCAGGTTTAAAAAAAAAAAAAAAAGGTTTTAGAACTAGTTGTGATGGAACTCTCCAATGGACAAAGAAAACTGCAGGTAAATGTCCAATAGTTAGAATTTTCAAGGAGGATCTCAGCCACTCTGGTTGAGAACAGTGCAGTGCTAGACATCGAGCCATAATGAGGCGCCGATTTTCAGCAAAAGCTTGGGGGTCGTAGATGCCGTGTCGGCCGCTGTCGCCTGCACCGGTCCATCCCCAAGCTCTGCACGGTCCCTCCCATGCTCTGGGGGCCTGCGACTGTGTTCCCAGTATACACAGGCCGCAGCCACTGGTCTTCCTTCAAGATTCAGTCCCTGCTGGCTTGAGGGACGGTCCCAAGCCACCCTGTGCATTTTCCTCTGGCCCCACAGCCCTGCCCACACCTCCATCCTGAGACTCTGGCGCCTTAGGCCACTTGGGGTGCAAGGGTCTGCACGGCCTCTTTTCTCTGCCCAGATCGTGGCCCCTGCCCAGGGCTGGCCCAGAGGAGATGCTCCAGGAGGTGCATGGATGCTGCCGAGGGAGGCCTGAAGTAGCAGACAGACCACAGAAAGAGAGCGTTCCTGAAAGCAAGCTGTCTAAGCTGACTCAGAGCTGAGAACAATGATTATGAGAAGCCACAACTGGAACCCGCGAAGATTTTTAAAGATTCATTTTCCTCCATCTTCTCCCATTTTAACTCGAAAACTACCAGTGCAGTTCTGTGGATCTCAGTTTCCACTTGGACTCAAAGGCAGGACTGAGGCCTGGCTCCCCTTCTGCGCACGGCTCCCGCGGCCTCAGCGTCTGCTGTATCTTCACAAATGGACGGCATCCCCTGGAGACAGAAGCAACCCTCCAGACCCTCCAGCGCACAGCTTTCCTGAGCGCTCCGCTAGCACAAGATTCACTGCTTGTTTTTTATTCTGTTTTTCACTTTTTTATTTTCTTTTTAATGTTTTTATTTATTTTTGAGAGAGAGAGAGACAGAGATGAGCGGGGGAGGGGCAGAGACAGAGGGAGACACAGAATCCTAAGAGGATCCGGGCTCCCAGCTGTCGGCACAGAGCTGGCTGCGGGGCTCGACCTCATGAACCGTGAGATCGTGACCTGAGCGGAAGTCGAAGCACAACCGACTGAGCCACCCAGGCGCCCCTCGTTGTTTTTTGTTTTAAAAAGCAGAGAAAGAGATAAAATCAACCAACAAGAATATTTCACAATTGCTACGAGATTTCAATGAAATATCACGCAAAATGCTCCAATCTGGGGACTTTTGCCAAATGCTGCTTAGCAAGAAGGAACGTTATTTGTCATTTGTTAACTCTTAATCATTTCACATTCGGTTTATCCCCAATCCTCCTCCTCACCCCCAAAAATATTGCAAACTTACCTTTTTACTGTAGGCAAAGAAAAAAGAATGCTACTTCATGACTTCTTTAAAAGTCCTTCTTGTAAGAGTGCCTGGGAGGCTCAGTCGGTTAAGCGTCTGACTTTGGCTCAGGTCATAACCTCGCAGTTCGTGAGTTTGAGCCCCATGTCGGGCTCTGTGCTGACAGCTCAGAGCCTGGAGCCTTTTTCGGATTCTGTGTCTCCCTCTCTCTCTGCCCCTCCCCCACTCATGCTCTGTGACTCTCTCTCAAAAAATGAATAAATGTTAAAAACAACTTTTAAAAAAGTCCTTCTGGTAGGAAAATATCTTCTCAACAATGTTGCATCCCGCTTCCACAGAGCAACCTCGCCTGTGCCTCACCGTGTCCCCACTCCAGAGGACCAGCATCCTCACTGATGTCACCACTCATTCCAAACATATAAGCCCACTACTCAGAAGAGGGCCTGTAGGGAGCACCCAAGAGCATGGAGTAGTTAAGGAGTGGTCTCTGCTTAACCCTAGAAGCACCAGGGGAGTTACCCACCAAGCCATGAGAGTATGTACAAATAAAGGTGGAATCTTTTCCAGTGACATCCAAAGCCCTAGAGAGCTGACATGCCAGCCGTGCAGAGGAGGCTGAGAGGAAGCTGTTCCTGGCAGTGTGCACCGGCAGGCATATGGCAGATCTGTGTGTCAGCATGTGGAGCAGAGCTGAGCTGTGGAACCAGGGTTATGGGGGAGTCTGTGCCTTTATTTGGACTCCGAAATTGTACATACTGCAGTCTCTGGGATTTTGGTATCAGATTCAACGTAGGTGGCCATTTTGGACTATGAACTGGTATATGGGAAAGAGCATCACCATCGTAAAGCCAAGCGACCCAGTGAGTCCAGGCCACGTGTTTGCCCTGGTGAGGAGAGATTGGGGTTAACACAGAGCCACACATGGACTCTGTTCCTTTTTTGCATTTGATGTACATATACCTATGCTTAAGTTACTGAATGATCTGTACACGATTTACCAATAGAATGATTTAGTCATTCTCACCCGATATTTGTCATCATGATCACAAAATCCCTTCAGATGAGAAGACTCCAAGTACCTCTGTTAGAGGCTTGGACCCATTCCAGGTATCATGACCTGCAGAAGTCAGTGGTCAGATCTGAGGGCATCCTCATAGAATGGCACTATGGTAAGAATGGCTTCTCGCGGCCGTCCCACGCCTCCAGGAGAGAGCAGATCATGAAGGAGAGGGAATTTCCTGATAGTCTAGAATCAGGGGGAAAGAAGAGGAAGATGGAGAGGAAAAAGAGTTCAATAATATAATAGTTGAAAACTTTTCAAATTTGGCAAGAGACACAAACCTACAGATTCTGAAGCTGAGCAAGCGCAAATAGGATTAATCCAAAGATGTCCAAACAAAGGCAGACCATAATTAATATTTTGAAAACTAAAGAAAAATAATAAAATGCTAAAAACAACCGGAGAAAAATGACACTCTGCCTTGAAGGAAAAAATAATTGGAGTAACCATGTATTTCCCATCTGAAATCATGAGGGCCAGAAAGAAGTGGCAAGGTATTTTTCAATGTTAAAAGAGAATAACTGTCAATTCAGAATTCTATATCCAGTGAAAATGTCTTTTAAGACTGAAGAGGAAATGGGGCACCTAGGTGGCTCAGTCAGTTAAGTGTCTGACTTTCGGCTCAGGTCATGATCCCACAGTTCGTGAGTTTGAGCCCCATATGGGGCTCTGTGCTGACAGCTCAGAGCCTAGAGCTTACTTCCAATTCTGTGTGTGTGTGTCTCTCTCTAGGCCTCCCCTCTACTCATGCTTTCTCTTTCTCTCTCAAAAATAAATAAATCTTTAAAAAAATTGTAATCTTTAAAAAGAAAAAAAGAATGAAGAGGAAATCAAGACATTCCCAGATGGAAGAAAACAAAGATAATTTAGTAGACCTACCATAAAATAATGGCTGAAGAATGTTCCTTAAACAGAACAGAAATGGTAAAACAAGGAATTTTTTTAGTAAAAATATAGCAAAGTTAATACAGTAGGCCTTTTGTCTCTTTAGTCTTCTAAATTATGTTTGACAGTTGAAGCAAAAATTATACCACTCACTGATGCTGTTCTAAATGTAAATAAAGAAAATATTTTAAAATATTATCTTATATTAAAAGTAAATAAATAAAAATACTATATTATAAACAAGGGAGAGTAAAAGGACATAAAAAGAGGAAAGATTTCTATACTTCACTTGAACTGGTAAGATGACACCAGTAGACCATGATAAGTTACATATATATATTATGTAATACCAAGAACAACCACTAAAAAAAGTTATACAAAGAGATGCATTGATGAACACTAAACATAATTCAAAATAAAACTTGAAAAATGTCCAAGTTAATGACAGGGAGGTAAAAAAAAAAAAAAAAAAAAGAATAGACAAATGAAAAGCAAAGATAATAAACAAAAAGTAAAATTACAGACTTCAGCCCTAACACATCAACAATTACATTAAATGTAAGTGGTCTAAATACACCCATTAAAAGACAGAGGTTGGCAGAGTGGATTAAAACCATAACCCAACTATTTACTCTCTATAAGAACCACTCATGGGGCACATGGGTGGCTCAGTTGGTTGAACATCCAACTTCGGCTCAGGTCATGATCTTGCAGTTTGTGAGTTCGAGCTCTGCATCGGGCTCTGTGCTGACAGCTCAGAGCCTGGAGCCTGCTTCAGATTCTGTCTCTCTCTCTCTTTCTGCCCCTCCTCCACTCATGCTCTGTCTCTCTCTCCTTCAGAAATAAGCATTAAAAAAAATAAAAAAAGAACCACTCATAAAATAAAACAAAATAAAAATGTTGAAAATGAAAGGATGGAAAAAATGTATATCATGCAAACATTAAGCAAAGAAAAGCAGGAGTTGTTATAGTAATATAAGGTAGATTTTAGAACAAGGAAAATTACCAGAGAAGGACCTAATATAATGATAAACAATCTACCAAAAAGTTATAGCAATCCTAAATAGGTATGGACCAAACTATAAAATGCAAAATATCTGAAGCAAAAACTGGTACCTGTTATACTTGGAGACTTTAACATCCCAATATCAACAGTAGATAGAACAATCAAATATAAAATTATCAAAAATAGAGATAACTTAGCAATATGATCAACCAACAGAATCTAACAGACATTTAAGAGCATTCTACCCAACAATAGCAGAATACGCATTCTTTTCAAAAAACTATGGAATATACACCAAGATTGGCCATATCCTGAGCCATAAAACAGACTCAACAAATTGGAAATAAATGAAATTATAAAGAAGGTGCTTTTCAACTACAGTAGAATCAAACTAGAAATCAATAATAGAAAGATAACAAGAAATTTGCCAAACACTTGGAAACTAAGCAATATACCTCTAAATAATCCATGAGTCAAAGAGGAATTCTTGTAAAAACTTTAAAAATACATTGAACTGAAAGGAAAATATCATATGTCAAAGTCTGTTGGGCCTAGCTAAAGCAACATTGAGAGGGAAATTTATAGCACAAAATGTTTATGTTAAAAAAGAGAAAAGATCACAAATAAATAATCTAAGCTCCCAGTTTAAGATTTTCGAAAAAGAGGAGTGCTTAGGTGGCTCAGTCCGTTAAATGTCCAACTCTTGATTTTGGCTCAGGTCATGATCTCACAGTCATGAGACTGAGCCCCGTGTTGGGTTCTGTGCAGTGTCGAGCCTGCTTGGGATTCTCTCTCTCTCCTTCTTTCTCTCTCCCTCCCCTGTGTCTTCTCTCTCCCTCTCTCTTTCTCTCAAATAAATAAATAAACTTAAAACAATAAGAGATTAGAAAAAGAAAAGCAAAATAAACCTGGAGTGAGCCAAAGAAGGAAATAAGCATAAATCAATAAAATTGAAAACAAAAAATAGAGAAAATCATTGAAATGATAACTTGTTTCTTTGAAAAGATCAATGAATTCCCTTGCCTTTGGAGATGTATCAAGTAAGAAATTGCTGCAGCTGAGGTCAGAGAGGTTTTTTCCTGCTTTCTCCTCTAGGGTTTTGATGGTTTCTTGTCTCACATTCAGGTTCTTTATCCATTTTGAGTTTATTTTTGTGAATGGCGTAAGAAAGTGGTCTAGTTTCATCCTTCTGCATGTTGCTGTCCAGTTCTCCCAGCACCATTTGTTAGAGAGACTGTCTTTTTTTCCATTGGATATTATTTCCTGCTTTGTCAAAGATTAGTTGGCCATACTTTTGTGGGTCCAGTTCTGGAGTCTCTATTCCATTCCATTGATCCATGTGTCTATTTTTGTGCCAATACCATGCTGTCTTGATGATTACAGCTTTGTAGTAGAGGCTAAAGTCTGGAATTGTGATGCCTCCTGCTTTGGTCTTCTTCTTCAATATTACTTGGGCTATTTGGGGTCTTTTGTGGTCCCATACACATTTTAGTATTGCTTATTCTAGCTTTGAGAAGAATACTGGTACAATTTTGATTGGGATTGCATTGAATGTGTAGATTGCTTTGCGTAGTATTGACATTTTAACAATATTTATTTTTCCAATCCATGAGCACGGAATGTTTTTCCATTTCTTTGTATCTTCTTCAATTTCCTTCATAAAGCAAAAATTAACTATTGGGACCTCATGAAGATAAAAAGCTTCTGCACTGCAAAGGGAACAATCAACAAAACTAAAAGGCAACCAATGGAATGGGAAAAGATATTTGCAAATGACATATTGGACAAAGGGCTAGTATCCAAAATCTATA
Source organism: Neofelis nebulosa (assembly GCF_028018385.1). Classification (NCBI taxonomy): domain Eukaryota; kingdom Metazoa; phylum Chordata; class Mammalia; order Carnivora; family Felidae; genus Neofelis; species Neofelis nebulosa. The sequence continues at coordinate 155,629,713 of NC_080787.1, forward strand.
AAGAACTCACCAAACTCCACACCCAAAAAACAAATAATCCAGTGAAGAAATGGGCAGAAGACATGAATAGACACTTCTCTAAAGAAGACATCCAGATGCCACATGAAAAGATGCTCATGAAAAGATGCTCAGCGTCACTCCTCATCAGGGAAATACAAATCAACACCACCATGAGATATCATCTCACACCAGTCAGAGTGGCTAAAATGAACAAATCAGGAGACTATAGATGCTGCAGAGGATGTGGAGAAACAGAACGCTCTTGCACTGTTGGTGAGAATGCAAACTGGTACAGCCACTCTGGAAAACAGTGTAGAGGTTCCTCAAAAAATTAAAAATAGATCTTCCCTATGGCCCAGCAATAGCACTGCTAGGAATTTACCCAAGGGATACAGGAGTGCTGATGCATAGGGGCACTGGTACCCCAATGTTTATAGCAGCACTTTCAACAATAGCCAAATTATAGGAAGAGCCTAAATGTCCATCAACTGACGAATGGATAAAGAAATTATGGTTTATATACACAATGGAATACTACTTGGCAATGAGAAAGAATGAAATGTGGCCTTTTGTGGCAACGTGGATGGAACTGGAGAGTGTTATGCTAAGTGAAATAAGTCATACAGAGAAAGATAGATACCATATGTTTTCACTCTTATGTGGATCCTGAGACACTTAACAGAAGACCATGGGGGAGGGGAAGGAACAAAAAAAGTTTGAGAGGGAGGAAGGCAAACCATAAGAGACTCTTAAAAACTGAGAATAAACTGAGGGTTGATGGAGGTAGTACAGAGGGGAAAGTGGGTGATGGGCATTGAGGAGGGCACCTGTCGGGATGAGCACTGGGTGTTGTATGGAAACCAATTTGACAATAAAGTTCATATTTAAAAAAGAAGAAGAATATACATACAAAAGCTTTAAAAAAAAAAAAAGATTTCCAAAGTTAAAAAAAAAAAAGGAAATATCAATGAAATTGACAGACCTCTACCAAGACTGAAAAAGACAGAAGACAGAAATTATCCACACCTTTACTAAAACAGGGGAGTTCACTACAAACCCTGCATACATCAAAAGGGTAAGGAAATACTATGAACAACTCCACACACAAACATTTATCAACTTAGACAAAATGGACACCGTTCTTCCAAAAACACAATCTACCATAATTCACCCAAGATAGAATAGATCATTTGAATCACACTTTAACTCTTAACGATTTTGAGTGTGTAATTTTAAAACTCCCAGAAGAATAGTTTCCAGGCCAGATGGTTTCACAGAGGAATTCTACCAAATGTTTAAAGAAGAATTAACACTAATTCTACATGATCTCTTCTAGGAAATATAAAAGAATACTTTCCAGTTGATTTAATGAAACTAGTGTTACCCTGATACCAAAAAGTCAAAGAAAATATCAAAAAAGGAATGACAAGCCAATATACATCATGACAATAAATGCAAAAATCCTTAACAAACATTAGCTTACAGATTTCCACAACATATATATACAAAAAAGATAGCCAAGTGTGAGCCAGCAAAGATGGGCTGAGTAAGGACGGAAGGGCAGAGTCTGGGGCACAGGGAATGCAGGGGAAGGAGGCACGGGCACCTGGAAAGGTCAAACGAAGTTTGGTTTGACTGGAGTCTGGTGAGGCTGGTCATATAAATACCTCCAAGAACCAGTAAAGGGGGAAAAAAGCACAACATAAAAATGGGCAAAAGTCATGAGTAAGATTTCACAGAAAAAGAAACACAGTTGGCTAATAAACACATGAAAAATGTTTTAAACCTCATTAGTTAGTAACCAGGCAATATAAATTAAAACGCAATCATATATGAGTACACACTAGACTGGCAAAAAAGTAAATAAAAATCAGATAGTAACCGAGTATTATTGCAGATATGCAAAGATGAGAACTCATACCCTGCTGCAGAATTGCAGGTTGATGTAACAACATTAGGAAACACGGATCATTTCACAGTGACGCTGCGCAAACACATCAACTATGGAGCAGCAATTTCACTTCTAGGTATAGAACTGAAGACAGGCCACTCAAGCCGCTGTAACCATATACTGTACACTGGGCGCTTAGAAACAGAAACCTATTCCTCTCGACTCTGGAAGCTGGAAGTCCAAGATGAAAATGCCAGCAGATCCAGCGCCCTCACGTGGCAGAGGTGCGGGGGAGCTTCCCGGGGTCCCTTTACAAGGGCACTGATCCTACTCATGGGGGCTCCACCCTCATGACGTAACCACATCCCAAAGGCCCCTCCTCCTAATGCTGTTGCGTTGCATTAGGGGTTAGGGGCTCAACACATGAACTTGGAGGGACACAAACACTCAGTCTATGGCACCGATGCACGTGTGTACCATGAAAATGTTCACGGCAGCAATGATGAAACAGCAGAAGAACCGAAACCACCACTGGGATGGGCACACGAGTTGTGGGGTTTTCATACAATGAGACTCACTGCTGGTCAAATAAGCCACAGTCCCACACGTCACCCATGGTTGCGTGCCTCCGAAACTCCGTGTCAAGTAAAAGAAGCAAGCCAAGAAAGGAAACCACAGTGCAAGTCCGCCTGTGTGAAGCGCAGACACTTGCCATATGAAATGATGTGTTGTTCGGATATGAAGAAAATCAAGGCAACCTTGAATACAATTCATGATAATGATTATCTCCAGGTGGAAAGGAGTGAGGTGTGTGTGGTCAGTCTGGAGCACATGGAAGTTTCAAACAGACGGACAAAGCTCTCCCTCCAAATTTGGGTGGAGGGTACCTAGGTGCTCATTTTATTACTATTCTTTAAAATTTACTTCCATATTTCATATACTTTCGTATATTCTTTTGTTTTCCCATCACTCTTGGAAGCATTTTTTACTTGTGTGACTTTACATAGTGTATCTCGTACAACGCAATGTATCAAAGATATCTTTTTTTTCAGGATAAGTGTTTCTGTGTGTGGTGAAGTACACACATTTTAACCATTTTTAAAAGTACACTTAGGTGATATTAAATACATTCATTGGTGCAATCGTCACCACCACACATCCTCATTACTCTAAAAATAGTTTTAATTCTGAAAAACAAGAGTTTTTCATCTTGTAAAACTGAGAGTCTATACCCATTAAACGAGTAACTCCCCATCCTCCCCGCCCCAGCCCCCAGAAACCACCACTCTATTTTGTCTCTATGGATTTGACTACTCTGGTCGTTTCATGTAAGTGCACTCCTACAGTGTTTATCATTTTGTGACTGGCTTATCTCACTTAGAGTAATGACCTTGAAACTCATCTGTACTGTAGCATATAGCAGAATTTCCTTCCTTCCTGAAGCTAAGTAATATTCCAGTATATGTTTATGCCATACTCTCCTTACCCATTCGTCCACCAACAGACAGTGTGTTGCTCCCATGCTATTGTGAATAATGCTGCTATGAACATAGGTGTACAAATATCTCTTCGAGACCCTGCTTTCAATTCTTTTGAGTAAATACCCAAAAGTGAAACCGCTGGATCATATGGGAATTCTATTTTTAATTTTTTGAGGAAACTCCATACTGTTTTCCGCAGCAGCTGCACCATATTACCTTCCCACCAACCATGCACTAGGGCTCCAATTTCTCCACATGCTCACCAGCACTTGTTTCCTGGTTTTTGATCATAGCCATCCTAAGGGGTGTGAGGTGGTATCTTGTGGTCTTTATTTGCATTTCACTAATGATCAGCAACGTGGAGCATCTTTTCATGAGCTTGGCCACCGTATATCTTCTTTGGAGGAAAATCCATTCAGTCCTTTGTCCATTTTAGAATCAATTCTGTTGTTGAGTTTTAGCAGTTCTCTATACATTCTGGATATTAATCTCTTATCAGATATAGGACCTACAACTATTTTGTCCCATTTTGTGAGTTATCTTTTTATATATAATTTAATAATGATGTATCTTCATGGGTACCTTTGAGTACACCTTACTTGGAGTTTGTTGAGCTTCTTGGATGAGCTTCATGTATGCCATCAAATTTTGGAGGTTTTCAGCCATTATTTCTTCTAATATTTTCTCTGCCCCTTTCTCTCTTTTCTTCTTCTAGGACTCCCAGGTGAATATATTGGCCGATTCGGTGGTGTCCCACAGCATCCTTAGGGCTGTTTGCTTTTCTTCAATCTTTTTTCTTGCTTCAAACTCTAGAATTTCCATTGTCTATCTTCAAGTGTGCTAATTCTTTCTTCTGCCTGCTCAAATCTGTTTTTGATTCCTCTGGTGAATTTTTCATTTCAGTTACTGTACTTTGTGCCTCCAGAATTTCTTTGGGGTTTCTTCTTAGGTTTTCTACCTCCTTCCTAACTTTCCATTTTAGTCACACATGATTTTTTTTTTTTTACTTTTTCCACATCTTTATTTAGCTCTTCAACCACATTTAAAAGTTGTTTAAAGTCTTTGTATAAAACAAAAACTAAAGGAGTTCATGAACACTATAGCAGCCCTGCAAGAGATACTAAAGGGGACTATGAATGGAGAGGAGAGACCAAAAGTGACAGTGTGAAGGTAGGAAACACAAATTCAGTAAAAATGAATATTTCTGTAAAAAAATCAGTCAAGGAACTCACAGAATAAAAGAATAAAAAATATGACACCATATACCTAAAAAGTGGGAGGAGAGGTGGAAAGAAAGGGTTAAAATGTAAATGGCCATCAACTTAATATAGATTGCTATATGTGTAAGATGTTATATACAAACTTAATGGTAACCATATTTCAGAACCACTAATAAATATGCAAAGAATAAAGAGAAAGAAATCCAAATACATCATTAAAGACAGTCAGCAAACCATGAAAGAGGGAAAGACAAGAAAGAATCAGAGAAAATCTTCAGAAACAACCCAACACAAATAATGAAATGACAATAAATACATATCTATCAATAATTATTTTGAATGTAAATGGACTAAAAAACCCAATCAAAAGACACAGGGTGACAGAATGGACTTAAAAAACAACACCCAACTATATGCTGTCTACAAGAGACTCATTTTAGATCTAAAGGCACCTACAGATTGAAAGTTAAGGGATGGAGAAACACCTATCATGCAAAAAGAGGTCAAAAGAAATTCAGTATAGCAATACTCACACTGTACAAAGTAAACTTTAAAACAAAGACTGTAACAAGGACAAAGAAAGACAGTATATAATAATAAAAGGGACAATCAAACCAGAATATGTAACAATTATAAATATTGATGCACCCAACACTAAAGCACCCAGATATATAAAACAGTTAACAACAAAATAAAGGAAATAATTGACAATAACACAATAATAGCAGGGGACTTTAACACCCCACTTACATCGATAGACAGATCATCTAAACAGAAAATCAACAAGGAAACAATGGCTCTGAATGACACACTAGAACAGATGGACTTTACAGACATACTTGAAACATTGCATCCTAAAACTGCAGAATACATGCTGTTTTCAAGTTCACATGGAACATTCTCCAGAATAGGTCACATAGTAGGCCACAAAACAAGCCTTGACAAATTCAAGAGCAAAGTCATACCATGCAACTTTTCTGACCATAACACTATGAAACTAGGCAGTAACAAAAAAAAAATCGGAAAAAAACCCACATATACACAGAGTCAAATACCATGCTATTAAACGTTCAATGCATCAACCAGGAAATAAAAGAAGAAATGAAAAAGGACGTGGAAACAAGTGAAAATGAAAATGAAAACGCAGTGATCCACACCTTTGGGAAGCAGCCAAAGCAGTCCTAAAAGGGAAGTTTATAGTTTACAGGCCTAACTGAAGAAGCAAGAAAAATCTCAAATAGGCAATCTAATCTTATACCTAAAGGATCTAGAAAAAGAACAGCAAGCAAAACATAAAACCAACAGAAAGAAGAAAAGAATAAATATTAGAGTGAAATAAAGATATAGAGACTAAAAACAAAAGAAAAAACGAAACAAAAAAAAGAAACAATAGAACAGATCGATGAAAGCAGGAGCTGGTTCTTTGAAAAAAGCCAGTAAAATTGATAAACCTGTAGCCAGACTTATCAAGAAAAAAAAAGAAAAGACTCAAATAAGTAATATCATAAATGAGTGAGGAGGGGGGACCAGCACCACAGAAATACAAACACTTAGAATACTATGAAAAATAAATGCCAACAAGTTGGACAATTAAGAAGAAATGGATAAATTGTTAGAAACCTATAAACTACCAAAACTGAAACAGGAAGAAATAGAAAACTTGAACAGACTGATTACCAGCAAAGAAATTGAATCAGTAATCAAAAAACTCTCAACAAACAAAGTCCAGGACAAGAAGGCTTCAACAGGTGACTTCTACCAAACATTTAAAGAAGAGTTGATGGGGCGCCTGTGTGGCTCAGTAGGTTACACATCTGACTCTTGATATGTTGTGTGTTCTCTCTCTCTCTCTCCAAAATAAATAAACTAATTAAGTAAGTAAGTAGAGTTAAGTAATTAGAGTTAATACCTTTCTTCTAAACTTCCAAAAAATAGAAAAGGAAGAAAAAATTCCAAATTTATTCTATGAGGCCAGCATTACCCTGATACCAAAACCAGGTAAATATACCACTAAAAAAAAACCCAAAAAAACAAAAAGCACTACAGACCAATATCCTGATAAACATAGATGCAAAAATCCTTAACAAAATACTAGCAAACTGGGGCACCTGGGTGGCTCAGTCAGTTAAGTGGCAGGCTCAGGTCACAATCTCACGGTTTGTGGGTTCAAACCCTGTATTGGGCTCTGCACTGACAATGCACAGCCTGCTTGGAATTCTCAATCTCTCTCTCTCTCTCTCTCTCTCTCTCTCTCTGCCCGGCCCACTTGTGTGTGCACTCTCTTACACTCTCTCTCTCTCAAAATAAATAAATAAACTTAAAAAAAAAACCAACAACTAGGAAACCAAACCCAACAACACATTTTTAAAAAATCATTCACCATGATCAAGTGCAATTTATTCCTGGGATGCAAGAGTGGTTCAAAATTCACAAATCAATCAATGTGATACATCACATCAATAAGAGAAAGGATAAGAACCATATAATCACTTCAATAGATGCAGAAAAAGCATCTGGCAAAGTACAAGGTCCATTCATGATAAAAATCCTCAACAAAGTAAGGTTAGAGGAAACATACGAAGAATATCTAATGGGAAAAAGGACAGTCTCTTCAACAAATGGTGTTGGGAGAACTGGACAGCTACATGCAAAAGAATGAACCTGGACCACTTTCTTTCACCACACACAAAAATAAATTCAAAATGGGTTAAATGGGTGATGGGTGTTAAGGAGGGCACTTACTGTTGATGACCACTGGATGTCATATGTAAGTGATGAATCACTGAATTCTACTCCTGAAACTAACACTACACTGTATGTTAAGTAACTGGAATTTATTTTATTTTTTTTTTTAATTTTTTTTTCAACGTTTTTTATTTATTTTTGGGACAGAGAGAGACAGAGCATGAACGGGGGAGGGTCAGAGAGAGAGGGAGACACAGAATCGGAAACAGGCTCCAGGCTCCGAGCCATCAGCCCAGAGCCTGACGCGGGGCTCGAACTCACGGACCGCGAGATCGTGACCTGGCTGAAGTCGGACGCTTAACCGACTGCGCCACCCAGGCGCCCCAAGTAACTGGAATTTAAATAAAAACTTGAAAAAAAACTTTAATTAAAAAATAAAAAATAATAAATTCAAAATGGATTAAAGACCTGAAACCATAAAACTCCTTGAAGAAAGCACAGGCAGTAAGGTCTCTGACATTGGCCACAGCTACTTCTTACTACATCTGTCTCTGGATGCAAGGGAAACAAAAGCAAAAATAGACTATTGGGACTAAATCAAAGTAAAAATCTTCTGCACAATGAAGAAAACAATCAACAAAACTAAAGGCAACCTACAGAATAGGAGAAGATATTTGCAAATGACATCTCCGATAAAGGGTTAATATCCAAAATATATAAAGAACCTATACAACTTAACACCCAAAACCAAATAATCCAATTAAAAAATGGGCAGAAGATATGAACAGACACTTTTCCAAGGAAGACAAGCAGATGGCCAACAGACACATGAAAAGATGCTCAACATCACTCATCATCAGGGAAACACAAAAACTACAGAGACCAAAAACCATAAAATATCTAGGAATAAACCTAACCAAAAAGGTGAAAAATCTATACACTGAAAACTATAGAAAGCTTATGAAAGAAATTGAAGAAGACACACAAAAAAAATGGAAAAATACTCCATGCTCCTGGATTGGAAAAATAAATATAGGTAAAATGTTAACACTACCCAAAGCAATCTACACATTCATTGCAATCCCTATCAAAATAATGCCAGCATTCTTCAGAGAGCTAGAACAAACAATCCTAAAATTTGTATGGAATCAGAAAAGACCCCGAATAGCCAAAGCAATCTTGAAAAAGAAAATCAAAGCAGGAGGCATCACAATCCCAGACTTCAAGCCATACTACAAAGCTGTAATCATCGACACAGTATGGTACTGGCACAAAACACTCAGATCAATGGAACAGAATAGGGAACCCAGAAATGGACCCACACACGTATGGCCAACTAACCTTTGACAAAGCAGGAAAGAATATCCAATGGAATAAAGACAGTCTCTTCAGCAAATGGTGCTGGGAAAACTGGACAGAGACAAGCAGGAAAATGAACCTGGACCACTTGCTTATACCATACATCAAAATAAACTCAAAATGGATGACAGACCTAAACGTAAGACAGGAAACCACCAAAATCCTAGAGGAGAAAGCAAGCAAAAACTTCTTCGATCTTGGCCGCAGCAACTTCTTACTCAACATGTCTCCGGAGGCAAGGGAAACAAAAGCAAAAATGAACTACTGGGACCTTATCAAAATAAAAAGCTTCTGCACAGCAAAGGAGACAATCGGCAAAACTAAAAGGCAACCGACAGAATGGGAGAAGATATTTGCAAATGACATATCAGATAAAGGACTAGTATCCAAAATCTACAAAGAACTTATCAAACTCAACACCCAAAAAACAAATAATCCAGTGAAGAAATGGGCAGAAGACATGAAAAGACACTTCTCCAAAGAAGACATCCAGATGGCCAACTGACACATGAAAAAATGCTCAACATCACTCATCATCAGGGAAATACACATCATAACCACCAGGAGCTACCACCTCACACCTGTCAGAATGGCTAACATTAGCAACTCAGGCAACAACAGATGCTGGCGAGGATGCAGAGAAAGAGGATCTCTTTTGCGCTGCTGGTGGGAACGCAAGCTGGCGCAGCCGCTCTGGAAAACAGTGTGGAGGTTCCTCAAAAAACTAAAAATAGAACTACCCTATGACCCAGCAATGGCACTACTAGGCATTTATCCACGGGGTACAGATGTGCTGTTTCGAAGGGACACATGCACCCCCCATGTTTATAGCAGCACTACCAACAACAGCCAAAGTATGGAAAGAGCCCAAATGTCCATCTATGGATGAATGGATAAGGAAGAAGTGGTATATATATACAATGGGGTATTACTCGGCAATCAAAAGCAATGAAATCTTGCCATTTGCAACTACGTGGATGGAACCGGAGGGTATTATGCTAAGCGAAATTAGAGAAAGACAAATATCATTTGACTTCACTCATATGAGTACTTTAAGGTACAAAACAGATGAACATAAGGGAAGGGAAGGAAAAATAATATAAAAACAGGGAGGGGGACAAAACATGAGACTCTCAAATATGGAGAACAAACAGAGGGTTACTGGAGGGGTTGTGGGAGAGGTGCTGGGTTAAATGGGTAAGGGGCATTAAGGAATCTACTCCTGAAATCACCATTGCACTATATGCTAACTAACATGGGTGTGAATTTTTTAAATTAGTTAACTGATAAGTAATTATTAATTATCAATTAATTAATTAAAAACTACAGAGAGATATTACCTCACACCCGTCAGAATGGCTACGATCAACAACACAAGAAACAACAAGGTATTGTCAAGGATGTGGAACAAAAGGAATCCTTGTGCACTGTTGGTGGGAATGCACACTGATGTAGCCCCCATGGACAATAGCATGGGGGCTCCTGAAAAAATTCAAAATAGAACTAGCCTATGATCCAGTAATTGCACTACTGGGTATTTACCCAAAGAACACGAAACACTAATTCAAAGAGATACATGCCCTTGGATGTTTACAGCAGCTTTATCTGCAATAGCCAAATTGGGGAAACAGCCCAGTGTCCATCAGTCGCTGAATGGACGAGGAAGACGGGGTACACACGTGCAATGGAGTATTACTCAGCCATAAAAGAGAATGAAATCTTGCCACTTGCGGTGACATGGATGGAGCTAGAATGTACTGTGCTCAGTGGAGTAAGTCAGAGAGAGACAAATAGCATAGGATTTCACTCATACATGGAATTTAAGAAACAAAACAAATGAGCAAAGGGAAAAGAGAGAGAGGGAGGCAAACCAAGAAACAGACTCGAACACAGTCACGGTCACCAGAGGGGATGTGGGTGGGAAGATGGGGGAAACAGGGGTGGGGGTTAGGGGGCGCTGTCAGGAAGAGTGCTGGGTGATGCGTGGAGGTGCCGAATCACTGAGACGAATAAAACACTGCAGGTTAAAAAAAATAAAGTCTTTGTCCAGTATATCTGCCATCACTTCTTTTCTCAGGGACACTTGTCGCTGACTTTTTTTCCTTTGAATGGTCCACACTTTCCTGTTTCTTTGTATGCTTTTAGATTTTTTTTTTTTTGTTTGAGCATAGGACATTTGAATTTAATAACGTGCTAACTCTGGAAATCAGATTCCGCCCCTTCCCCAGAGTTTGTTCTTTGTTTTTGTTTGTTTTTGTTTTGTTTTTTGTACGCTTTCTCTGTGCTGAGGCATGGACTTAATGTCATCCTCTGACACCGTGACCGGTTCCTTCCTGAGCCTTTCCCTGGGCACCCGTGGGGACTGTCTATTCTTTCCCCATGTATGCACTTGTTCAGTGTCCTGACCTTTAATGTCAGGCTTCCACAAGAGGAAGAAGCAAAAAATGAAGGGAACGGGAGCTGGAACTTTACATGCCCTTGTGAATTTAGCCGGAGAGAGATGGGCTTGTGGAGGACAGAGTCCTCTGCTCTTACTTGGACTCCCACGGCCTGTGGGAGCACGCGACAGCCGTCTGCCAGGGGGCCGAGGTTGAGGGACGGAGAGCGGAAACTGGCCAAATTAACCACAATTTACTGCCCATGCCCCCCACCCCCGCAAGCCTCTTCCAGCTTCCCAAGCTCCAAGACGGTTGTGTCAAAAGGGTCCTGCCAGCGCGAATGTCATCCAGGCGGGGAGCTGGAGCCCTGCTGTCCTACTGCACATCTTCCCCGAATCCCCTGAAAACACATTCTTGTAATAAGACGACGCCTATTCATATACACAATTAGAATTCTTAGAAACATCTTTTATATCCATTCTTTTATGGAGAGTGTTAAATGCAGCATGGTGAGGGGAGGACATTCTTTCACTGAAACAACCGTTTGGAGGCAATAACATTCTATGACTCTTAGAAAAATACTTTACTGTTGCTGCTTAATAGGTATACATTTCTTAAATTACAAGAAAACCATGAACAGCTGTGTATTGATAAATTTTAAACCTCATTAAACTCATAGTATTTTATCAGCATAGATTGTTGAAATTACACCGAGATAAAACAGAAAACTAAATGGAGCTGTAAACGTTAAAACTAAGTAGAAATTCAATCAAAAGTCTTTATTCATCAGAAGTCTCCACAACTTTTATCATTTCCCTGTTTTCAGCTAGAAAATTAGGCACATCAGTGGAAGCCAAGGAAGGTGACATCCTCTTTTGTAAATTCTCCCATGGCACAGCATTTAACTGGTGGCCCCAGCTCTCCTTCCCACCCTGACCGCAGCCAGACGTCCCCACGTGAGCCGCCGCAAATACCAGACGAGGGTGTCACAACCCGCTCACACAAGGCGGCCACTGCGCTGATAATCCAGCTGCATTTCTGCAAACTTGGAGAAAGTTTTGCTTTCCGGGTTTCGCTGCCCAGAAAGTAACTGCTCTGTTCTCCTGGCATCCGCACCCCAGAAGGCAAACCGGGGAACAGACCTCAGCTCCCAGCTGCTGACACAGGACCACACTAGAGCAGAACCTGAGTGACCAGACTCCAGCTCAGAGAGTCACCTGCAGGGCTCCCGCAGGCCGTGCCGTGGAGTCACAAGTGCACAGACGGCGGGCAGGACCCACGCGGTGCTGAACACACGTCTGGCATGGATGGGAATGTTCCTTCACAACATTGCACTAGACTCTAAGGTCACGTGTACTCAACATGACCGTTAACAACGGTATCGGCCAAAGGACAGAACAGCCCAAGATCCAGTTCATGCAGAGTGACATCAACCCCAAGGAAGAGCTGGTCAGGCTGTGCAGCAGGTGCAGAGGTCACCAACACAGTGGCAGTCAGCCGCCCTCCTGCAGCTGCTGGGGGTGGGGAGCGCCACACCTGGATTCGTGCAGAGCCTTCGGGGCATGGGGAGTCCAGGCCAGCGTCCCACCCCGTGCCTGTCCCGGCACAGCCTGGGCCACCCCACAACACCCTGACCTTCCGGCACCCTCCCCCATGCCACAGACGCCTGTGGCACCCGGTGCAGAGGGCTGAGCCCCTCCCCTCCCAGAGGTGCCCTTTGCCATCTCTCCCTGCCCGCTGTGATCCCGCCCCAGCACGCCCCGGCCCTCTTTGACATGTGCACGGCTTCCCCAAACATCTTCACCGAACACCGGAAGGTTGCCCATCCCCTGCAGTGCCCAGAGGCATGGCAGGTCCTCCGTCTGTGCCTGCCAGGAGCCTGCGGCCTCCACTCAGAAGGGCCCCGTGTCCCACCCCGGGAGCCTCTTCGCCTGCAGACAGGTCCCGGACAGACGGTGCCGGAGCTGTCTCCCAAACAGTCTTCTCAGAAAATGAAATTGGGAGGGACGGCTTCAACCGTGTCTCTTTCCACCAGCTCCCAGATGGAGCCACTAGGCACACGAGACTGTTCAGATTTGAATTCATTAAAATTAACTAAGACCAAAAGATGAGCTCCTCCTCCTCGGCAGCAACATCTCCAGCGCTGCGTCACGTGCAGCTGGCGGCTCCCACGTGGGACAGCCCAGAACACCTTCTGCTGGACAGAGCTGGTGGCGGCCTCCCTCGTCCACGCTTCCGGTCAGCCGCGGCCTGGAGGCGGAGGGCCTTCCGACACGTGGTGCGGAGGTAAGCGATGGCCTCGGCTGCGTCACACGCCTGCGTCCCTCCCTCCTCCGTGTCACCAGCTGCACGTCTCACTGGGCATCGTCACCAGAGAAAGGGCAGGCACCAGCGCCCAGACATTTGACAGAGAGAAACCACATTCCCGTAACTGTTGGCACAGGGTGTTGCTATGATTCTATGCTACTCTCAGCTATTGTCGTTAATTTCTTGCAGGGCCTAACTTATAACTAACTTTATCACAGGCGTGCATGCACAGGAACAGCGCTCCATAGTTTCAGGGTCCACGGGGGGGGTCTCGGGCGGTGGCCTATGTGGATGAACGGGGCTCCTGTACCGCGGAGGGAGACCAGCCTCAGGTGTGAGCACACAGAAGACACAGATGGGGATGCTACCGAGGCCTCAGCCCCTTACGCGTGAACACAGTCGCCCAGGTGTGTCCGTGCACATGTGTATACAGAAGAAGCACACACCTCTCACGCACCTAACCCTCATCACAGCTTAGAAACCCTCTTCAATAGCCCCACAGAACGTGAATCGGCGTTTCTGTCTACCCATAGCTGTAACCGGGCAAAGCCCAGGCAAGCATCCCCCACACCTCCTCCTCAGGGGCAAGGGGCTTCTCGTGGTTTGCGGGCTGGAGGGGGGGGGGGAGCCAAGAGCCCTACCTGGGGAAGCCAGAGGGCCCCCGACAGGACCGCAGGTCCGGGCGTGGTCGGAGCAGACCCCGTCAGCCGGCAGGGGGTGTCCACGGCAGCAGCTGTCCCTTCAAGTTCAGAGACGTGCAGAAACCACCCCAGGGTGGCCGGCATCCACGCGGTCGGTCGCGTCCCTAGGTATAATCTTACACCTAAAACGCCAGTGGTTTTTAACAACTACCATCTTTCTATTGTCAAAACTCCCCTGAGGACTGATCCAGCAGCGAGAGCAGGAACTGTTTTTGTCTCCCGCTCATTTTGTAAGACTTGCGTCTTGCACGATGTTTAGGGTTCACCACCCGGCAAATCCAACCCTGGAGCCTGTCTGGCGTCCACAGACCTCAAGGTGAAGCTGCAGGGAACCTGCCCGAAGCTCATGCACAGTCTCTGTGTGCGAGTGTGTGTGGGTGTGCACACTAGTGAGCATGGGTGAGTGTGCACACGCGAGCAGGCACGTGGGTGTGCGCGCGAGCACATGTATGAGTGCATGTGTGAGCAGGTGTGTGTGTGAGTACACTGTGAACAGGTGTGTGAGTGAACAGGCGAGCAGGTGTGTGCACAGGTGGACAGGTATGAGAGCATGTGAGCGGGCGTGTGAGCGCGCATGCAGGTGACTACCCGTGTGTGGGCAGGCGTGCGTGTGGGTGTGTGAGTGGGTGTGTGAGCCCACGGGTGAGCGTGGGTGCAGGTGAGTGCCCGTGTGTGGGCAGGTGTGCACGTGTTCTGTCTACACAGAGGCCAAAGGTTGCACCCTTCGGGCCGTTCCTCTCTCCCTCGGCTGGCAAGCAGACTGTTCCTTCTGGCCTGTGGTCTGGGCTCCGCATCTGTCCCTCCCTCGGTGCCCCTGCTGGTGGCTGTGCGGCCGGGCCGGAGCCAGGGAGAAGGTGAGGGCTGCATCGTTCGGCGTGCACGGCCCAGCACGACTGGCAGATGGCACTTCTCACGGATGTTTAACTCTGGAGCTAAGCTGATGGGACCAGAGCCGGTGTGACGACAGCCCTCCAAGCATGGCTTCCGGTTTCCAGGCTGGAAGGAAGCCCCCGCTCTGTCGGCACACGCGGGCCTGCAGGCTTGCCCGGCACACGGGAGGCAGGTGGGGGGGCCAGCTGCCTGCGGGGTCTCAGAGGCCCGGGTTTGGGGCCGCAGGACACAGTGTCCTGAAGAGGCCACAGGAGCAAGGCAGAAGCACATCCCGTCGAGCCCAGGCCACGGCTGAGCAGGTGCGTCACACGGCACGGTGCCATGCACTGGCTCTGGCACGCTGAGGGCAGCAAACCCAACTTCCGAAAAGGAGGGTGAAGCAGGGTGACACGAAGGCCCCCTGAGCTGTGAGTGTCCGCTAGCGGAGTCAGGACCGGTGGCCCAGCAGCTCTGAGACACACATGTCCAGGATTAACAGGCACAAGTCACCGCCTACTCACTTGGCATTCTGGGTGGCCCGACTCTCTGCTCACGGGACAAGTTGGCAAGAAAGCCCCGTCCTGGGGACGGGGGCTCTTCCAGGAGAGTCTGGGGATTGGGAGACGGGCCCCGGATGACCCCAAGTGCATCCCTCCGGCTGGGTGTCCCCCTGAGGCTCAGGAGACATGCCTGCATAGGTTCAGGGAGCCCCGCAGGTCTCGGACTCTACAAGGGAGGCTCCTGGTTTCCTTCCCGGGCCCCGTTCTCCAGTTGCATCCGGTGGCCTCCCTTTCTTGTATCAGGGGCAGCGGCCAGGTTCAGCTTTCTCCTGCACATTCCATCCCAAGTGGTTCCTAATCCACATGCCAGTCCCCGGTGACAGATCTGGTTCGCCACGTCTGTAACAGGAGCTCAGTTGTTGCTGCCATCAGAATCAAACAGATCACTTTTTCCAGAGAATACTGGGCCACACTGAAAACAAAGTAAAAGAAACCCACAATCGAGCCCCCACCCAGTGTGACATATCATCCTCCGTTTAGGTTTCCTTTGGCTTTTGTTCACGGTAGGAATGTGGAAACATTGAAATTCGGTCTCTCCCCTGGAGACATGGGATTTCGTTAATGTTTGGGAAAAATTGAGGCTGAACGTGGGGCAGCCCCAGCGATAGGACACACAAGACATCCGATCTCCAGCAGTCAGAGGCGGCTGCAATGCCACCCCTGTGTGGGCGAACGCAGACCCAAATGGTGCCCGTCAGGCCCAAATGGTGGCCATGACGCCAGGTTGTTGGCCCCTACACGCACCTCACAGGGTTGTGGGTGTGGACAGAGCACCCACACCTGTGCAAGGGTCTTTGCCGCTGCGGCAGCAGTAACACCATATGTAGATCGAGCAGAGCGGACAGTACAGTCGAGCCATCATCCCTGAGTGTGGTCCTTATTCGAGGATTTGCCATGTCCCTCCCTCAGAGTGTGATCTCTGCACATGTCTGTGCTATGCTTAAGGGCAGATTCATGTACTTTAAGGATCAACCCTATGGAAGACAGAGTAAGAGCTGCTTGTGAAAAGTGAGAAGCTTAACCAGGAAATGTGCCAAATGTGTGCCCCCCCCCCCCCCCCCCCGTCTCTCGGGGACATGGAGAGGTGCCGGGTGCCCTGCAGGAGAGCAGAGATGCTGCTGAGCAGGGTTTGTGAAGGCAGTCGGGCTGTAGGAACAAGGGAGGCCCAGCTCAGCCCAGGCACCTGTCTTGCCATCGCTTTCCTCCAGGCTTGTCATGATCTTAATTCTACCAGGAGTCTCTGGGCCAGAAAGTGATTTTAACTAAAATATCCTCACTCCCCCAAATCTTGAGGCCGTGTGGATGCGAATCTAAAATCTGCCACACGTACCAGCTGGGTGACCTGAATTGGTTTAAACTCTCTGGGCCTTCTTCAAAATGGATATATTAATAGCGTTTTCCTTGCAAAGACCAAATGAGCCGATGTCTGCCACGTGCCTGAAAGGGCACCCGTGAACCAAACAGGATAAGGATTCCCGGGGATCTCCACCCATGAATGCACGACCGTGTGAGAGAACCTTCACCCGAGACAGCAGGTGGTGGGGAGGTCTTGACGTGGGCCTTTGCAGAGCCCTGGAACAGTGTGAGATTAGCCTCCAAAGCCCTAAAACACTCCACAGTCTCAAGCAGATTTGGAATCGCTTCATGAGA
The DNA here is from genome assembly GCF_028018385.1 of Neofelis nebulosa. Classification (NCBI taxonomy): domain Eukaryota; kingdom Metazoa; phylum Chordata; class Mammalia; order Carnivora; family Felidae; genus Neofelis; species Neofelis nebulosa. Next base: position 155,646,815 of record NC_080787.1, read on the forward strand.
GGTAGAACCCAGTCTTGTCATTTCAGCCCAGACGTACGAGGCTCAAGACCTTTGCGACAGAATTGTCAAGTGCACACGGGACAACAGAGCGCAGGAACAAGTCGGACGCCCACTACAGAGCCCAGCCCTCTTCTCGGGCTCAGCAATGGGGCTGCTGGCACGGCATGGGCTATGCCCTTCCCTTCAGAGGGAGTGAGTTCATCCCCTTGAGATGAGGAAGAACGGGGGGAAGAAAGGCATGGAAAAGAGGTCCTGAGGGTACACTCATCCCCTCCTTGAGCTGTGGCCATCAGGGACCTCCAGCGATACTGTCCCCCGCCATCGTCAGGGTGAGAACAGGAAGAGTCAGCGTAGTCCCGTCTAAGATCTGCCAGAAACCGTACAGCACCTGGTGCACATGTGCCTGGCCAGCACGCAGGCTCATCGTTAAGCCTGTGGTAGGCAAACCTGTCTCTTTCATTCAATCACAGCAAAGCGTACAAGCCCTATACATCATGACATGAGTCGCTGTCAAACACTAGGAGGATGTGTGCATCAGCTTAACATCATTCAATCCCTACTTCTTTCAGAGCAACGTTCTGTGCTCCATGGAGGGTCATAAACTAACACAGCATGACCCCTGCCCTGAGGTGTTCGCACCCCAGTTAAGGAAGGGAAAGCATAAAGAACCTTCTGGGCTCGGTGTAGCACAGGGAATAAGAAGGGTGTCTGAGTGGTACTGAGGGTGGGGGCATTTCCAGAGGAGAAGAACCACAGACACCTGGTGCTCATGGGAAAGACTGACCAGCTGGACTAGAGGGGAGCACGGACAGCCCTTCACAGGCTTGAAGCTGCCCCAGCACGAGCAGCCTCCGGGGGCCTCTAATTGGGGATCGTTGTGATGCCGTATGCTTTAGGGGTGTCGATGGCTTGGGCAGTAGAACCATCCGGGAAGGAGAGGAGGGGCCCACACCGGAGGCGGGCTCAAAGCAGCTCTGAGAGTGCTGGCCGGGCATGCAAGGGCTGAGCCCAGGGGAGACTAGGAGATGTTTCCGGGAGGCCCCGCGTTCGAGTGAGTGCGTGTGGAAGACAGGAAGCACAGGTGCCAAAAGCTGTCCAGAGTTTCAAAGTTGTTAGAATCCCAACACTATCACTACAAGCTGGAATACTTTTTTAACACGGACATAATTACTTTTCTTAGTTGGGGCTTGTATTTAACACCAGCTGTCAGATGATAGTGCCTTACCCTAATTTTAATGTCCACGCTCCTGCCGGCGGGCTGTTCTCCATGTTCCAAAACTAATTAATGACTGCGTCAGAAAGAACAACTGAGCAGAGGGTCACCGCTCAGGGGCAGAGCACCTGACCCCCGGACTGAAGCGAGGCAGGTTGACGTCCTGAGGCTGGTCCGCCCCTCTGGCCTCCAGAGCCCTCCCTGTGCCCGGGGCCCGACTGGTGCAGCCCCACGCCTAACCCCCGGTGGGTGCTACCCCTCCCGCGTGCCCAGCCCAGACAGGACCCCGGGTGCAGTCTTCCACCAGGGAGCATGCTCTTGGCCTGCCCAGGCCCCAGGGGCAAGCACGAGCAAGCCCCTTCCTCTGCGGCCAGCACACAGAGACCCAGAGTGCGTGCAGCTCCACTGCTGTCCTTGGACGTCGTGTGGCGTTCAGTTTGCAGAGTCCAGACGTGAACCAGCTAGAATGAAAGTTAGCTGTGCTGGTGCCTGGCTTGCGTGGTACACACGTTTGAAAAGGAAGGTCACCCCTGCTGGGATTTCTCCGACGAAGCCCTTCTCGGGTTAGAGAAGGGTGCCAAACGGCCGGAGTCAAAGGGCGAGTGCACGTGCCACGGTAGAGGCCAGAAGCCCGAGGGAAGGCACAGACGCCCCAGGGGCCGGGCGGAGGGTGGTGCGCCGGCAGCATGAAAACGATGCGTCAGGCAGACCTCTGGCAGGACCTCAGCGTGGCTGGGACGGGATGATCCTAGAAACAGGGGCAAGCGCAGAGCACCACCCAGAAGGCAGGAACCCACTTATCAAGAAGACACTCGGCACCCAGGCTTTGCCTGTGTCTACATGTGGGATCCGGGGCCCTCAGCACTAACGCTCCTCCCAGCTCCATGCAAGACACAGAAAGTCCCTAAAAAGTAAGAACCGATATCTGTCCTTGAGGAGGTAGACTATGCCCCCCCTCAGGGGCTCCTGAGGAGGCTAACATTTTTAAATTTTTTTTTTTTCAACGTTTTTAATTTATTTTTGGGACAGAGAGAGACAGAGCATGAACGGGGGAGGGGCAGAGAGAGAGGGAGACACAGAATCGGAAACAGGCTCCAGGCTCCAAGCTGTCAGCACAGAGCCCGACGCGGGGCTCGAACTCACGGACCGCGAGATCGTGACCTGGCTGAAGTCGGCCGCTTAACCGACTGCGCCACCCAGGCGCCCCAAGGCTAACATTTTTAAATCAATGTGAATTTACTTTGTGAAGCTAGTACAGGCCACAGCCCGAATCTCTCACTGCCCATCAGGTGCCAAGTAAGGCCCCAGACCCCCCGCCCCGGAGCTCCGTGTGAGCTGTCACCCGTGCCCCAGCACAGTTCACCGTGGGCTCCTCTCCCACGTGCCTGGAGTTTTAAGGCCGATGATTAGAGCAGGCGGGGTTGAGCCCAAGTCCGCTGACTCTGAGACCGGCCCTATCCTCCTGACCACACGGCTCCGGGCAAGAAAAAAGCCCGCTGGCAGCATCTTGGCCCAAGGAGGGTGAAGTGTGTGAATAATGGCAAAGGCAAAAGAGGAGCCAGCGGCCACCCCCTGGCCCCACACGGCTGCCCCGAGGCACGGCCCCACGCCGGCCACCACGCTGCCATCCCTGCTGGCTGGCCACGGTTGATGGTTCGGCCAGACGGTACAACCTCGGGGAAGCCACAGGACGCCGCCTCTCCCCTTCACCTCCCCTTGGAGTGAAGACGCTCCAGACCCTGCATGCAGGCCCCACCTGCTTCCACGGCTTCCCCTCACATCGCCTCCAGAGCCCTCCACACCCCCCTCCTGCCGACCTCAGCCTCTGCCCAAGGCCCAGAATAGCCTTGACCTCTTTCCTTGCCCACCAGGGCTCCACGCCTCACGCAGCTTGAGCCTCGCTGGGACCCAGAGACTTCCTTTGGCCTCCTGAGGGTCGAAGCAGTATGGGCGTCTCTTGGAGCATTTTCCAGTTTACTTGGCATATTCTTAAGTGATCGTTGGATTAGTCCTTCTCTCCCGGGAGACTTTGAACTCCACTTGGTAGAGACTTTCTGGACCCGCTCCCTGCTGTACACAAGCCACTTGCTTAGCTAAGTATTTCCTAAGCATTTGTGGGACGAGCCACAATCTGCGGCCCAGGCACGGAAAGGACGATGGTGGCTCCAGGAAAGCTCGGCAGTGGTCTTGATTTCAGACCGGTCAAGTCTAGGGTGTTGGTCACCGTGGAGGCTCTGCAGGAAGCCATGTGCAGAGACAGGAGCAGCCACAGAGCAGACTCAGGGGCGACAGTCTGAGGGGGACACAGACCCCACCCCGTGAAGGCTCGGGGGCTGGCGTCCAGGAAGACAAAGGACGAGTTCCAGAGTCAGGAGGCTCTTGGTGGCTGGATGTCCAGAAGCCCAAGGTCAGCAAGGCCAGGAGCCACCAAGTGAAGCTATTTCCATCATGTGAGGGCTCAATGCAGGCTTTCCATTGGCACTGGGCAGGCTCGGTCGGTGGAATGCACCACTCAGGGCCTCAGGGTCATGGGTTTGAGCCCACACTGAGCGGAGACATCCCTTAAAAAAAATAAAATAATTCATCCATAGAAGCAAAACCAATGGAGTAAAGCTCTAGTTACAGACCTGTGTGCAGGGAAGATCTTGGAAAAGGACACTCCTGAGATCCATGGGGGCCGAGGGCAGGCAGCTGGGCAGGGACTGCACTTGAGACCACCCAGGCCTGGGCAAAAGAGGCTGCTTCACGCTCAGTGTTGCTCTAGAGTCGAGACCAAGAAGAAAGGAAAGACAGAATCAGAGAAGTAGGTGAAGAAGATTCTAGAACGGAGATAAAAAATGGACTTTGAGCTTCTTATACAAGCATGAGGGAAAATTCCAGAGAAACTGGGACATCATTCGATGTGGGGGAAGGAACGGCAGGAAGGAGAGAGGAGACAAGGGCCCCGGAGGACCCGCTGCTCACACCGATGACGCCCTCTGCTTCTGCAAGGCCGCCTTCTCCTCGGGTGCTCGGGGACGGTGCGGGAGCTCTAACTCAGGAACAGAAAGGGGCCCAGTAGGTTGGTGGCACTGCTGAGCAGAGGGTTGTGGCAGCCGTGTCTGGGGGGCCACCGGCCTGACCTCCAGGGCGTCTTGTTCACAGCGGATGGTGGTGCCTAGAACATGCCCAGAACTGCGCCTCCTTGGAGCACCTGTGTGCGGGCTTATCGGTGGTCATCCACCCCTGACCCCCAGCATCCTCAGTGACCCCCCACCCCGGCCCACAACACCTGCCCTGACACACTGCGCTGTCTCCCCAAGGCCAAGGCACAGCCAGAGCTCACGGTGCCATTGGGACCTGAACAGGAGGTAGACTGAACTCCTAGGGTGGGAGGGACAAGTCGCCGTGTCCCTCGAACACAGCGTGGCCGATGGTGGTCAGGCCCCGCTTCTACCACCTCTGATGGGGAAGGGTCTACGGGCATCAGTGCCGGGGTCCTGGCTGGGGGCCAGCGCTGCTCCTGAGGCCGGCGATGGGGAGCACCCACACAGCTTCCCGCCCCGGTTCCACTGTCCCCTCCCGGAAGGCCTCTGCTCGCGAGCCGGCAGCCGCCCGAGCCGGCACGCGGATGGGCAGGCCCCCACTCGCCTCTCAGGTCACTGGAGGTGCTGCTGCTCGTGCGACCGCCCTGCCCTGAGGGCACTGGGTCGGCTCAGGTCCATGCACGCCTCTGGGTAGGCGCGCGGCCTCCTCTCACTGTCCCTCCTCCCCTCTGCCCTGCATTCCTGGCCCTGGCCTGCAACCCCAAATTCCTGCCGTGCTGGAGGCAGGATGTTCTCTCAGCAAAGGTACACAGCTCAGGAATTCACTCTCACCTGGCCTGTCACGGCCTGAGCCCGTGGCCCGCGGGGCTTCGCACAAGACCCAGCTGCTCACCAGGCAGACAGCTCAGAGGCTGTGACTCAGGAGAGGGAAGCCCCTGGGCTACAGACCGCCAACCCCCAAACCCGGGAGGCCAGCCGGGCCCCCTACTTGTGAACATCACATAAGGGAAGACGGGTTCACCGCACCCCCAGCTTCTGGGGAGGACTCCCCGGGGTCGAGCCCCTCTCTGGAGCACCTCACCTCCAGGTGTGAGCGCCCAGGGCTGGGACCCTCCCGCGGCCACGAGGGCCTGAGGAACGCTGTCAGCCCACAGGAATGTTATCTGCTGGGAAGGGCCCAAGGTTACGTGAAGCAATCTAGCCGTGCAGAAGCACTACCTCCAAAATCAACACCTTCAGAAGGACCCGGCAAAGAGAAGTTGCCAGACGGCTTCTTGGAGCACAAGCCGCTCCCTCCCCCAGGCGCACGGGCCCTGCCGCCCAGCCAGACCTTCCTGCCACGGCACTGGCATTTCTGGCATTTCCGGAGCCGGCCTGCGCCAGGAGGAGATGGGCAGGCCGGCGGCTGGGGACCCACGGGTGCCTGTCCTACCACGTGCCTCTCCTGCCTGCGGCCGGGGCAGGGGACTGTGCTCCGCCTTGCCTGTCCCTCCAAGAACCCCGCTGAAGTTAAATGGGTCTGTGCAACTTCCCGTCCCCTTAAATGAACGTTTTTCTCTTCATTTAGTCTCTTATCATGTTTGACAAATAGAGGGAGGGTCTCCCAAAACCCACTTCTCCCGATCAGCCACCAGTTACCAGAAAATCTGGCCTCTGATCACGGCGGAGGCTTCAAGTATCAACGGGTGGCCCTTGTCGAGCCACCCTTAGGAATGAAGGGATCCAGACATGGGACGCGCCCTTGCTGTGCACACGGGGAAGACGGGAAGTATTTTGTGACCCGCGCGGTCCCCAGGTCACCGCCGGAAAGTCCCGCGTGCTGCGCTTCACTCCTGCTCCGCCCGTGGGCCAAGCCTCCTTGGGCCGTGGCTCTGCCCCTGCCTCCCGGACCCCGCCGATGGATGCTAATACATGGGGGATGAGTCGTGGCCACGGAGGCCAGATTCCAACCCCCCTCCTAAGCCTTCTCGTCAAGTCCTAAGTGAGCATGTGCTTGCTGCTGAGCCTGCCATCGGGGCGTCCCTATTCCGGCTGCTACTTGCGCAGTCGTGTGCCCGTGCATCGCCCGTGACCGGCAGGCATGCCAAGTGGGCGAGGCCTCTGTGGACACGCCAAGCACAGGGATGAGGGAGACTGGCTCTTGCCCAAGGTGACGACCCCTGTGGTTCTCGGGACGCTTGTCCCTACCTTCGACATATTTTGCAGTTTTTAGTCAGGACAGGTGAACATACAAACGAATGTAAGGTGTGTTTGGTAAATCCCCGAAAGACAAACTCACCACATTCGGTCCATGGGCACTGGGGTCCGCGGTCCCGCTGCTTTTTCTTACCATCGCCTCCGCCCCGCAGAGGGCCGGGGCGCCAGCGCAAAGGCCAGGGGCTGGGTGCGCCTCAGCTCCAGCCAACGGCCCACAGTCCACGCTGTTCAAGAAGGTCCCAGAAGGGGCTGCATTTCTTTCAGCTTGTAAGGGGCACTGTCTCCAAGTGGCCCTCACGCAGGAGCCACCAGCAGGCGCGAGTCTGTTCTCCCACCGGCCCACGTGTGCGGCACAGCTCCCGCCGGCGGCACCGATTTGCCCAGGAGCGCCCTCAGCTCGGCCCTGAAAGTGCCACATCCTGGGAAAATGCCTCAGGCCCACAAGCAGGGTGCCAGTGACCCTCTAGCCGAAATTAAGCGGCCCTTAGTCTTTTTACCAAACAAAGCCTTTTCTAAAGATCCAAGTGGAAATTGGGGTGACAGAGGACAGTGGTGGGAAGAGCTGAGAAACGTGTTCTGGGTCTTTGATGAGCAGAGAAGACCAGAACCAGGATCCAGAAGCTTCCCTACAAAACTCCGTAGCCCTGCCCACCCCCCTCCTCTTTTATTTACATACAAAACATGGCACATGTTTGCCAGGGAGAGAAAGCAGACGCTCCAGCCGGCGTCCAGGCTCACATCCGCACTTCCTGTCTCACAAGGAAACAATCTGGAAGGCTGACACAGCAGGTTCTGGGGCTGGGCCATCTGCTGGTGCACAAACATCGCCCCCTCACTGTCCCCGTGTCGCCCTACGGCCCTCCCCCTTCCCAGAGCTCCGTGGCAGGACGGAAATCACTGACATCTGTCCGCTCCCCTTCACTTGCAGGGACCGGCCCACACCCCACATCAGCCAGCAAGGACCAGGACCCAGCATCAGGCTGGGAGCATCTGGAGCCCGGAACACACAGGCCAGGCCAGGGCTCCGGGTTTGCCGCGTGTTTGCACAGGGTGCTGGGCCTCTACGTGCTCAGTCCCGGAAGGGGTTGGCACAGACTCACTTCCACACCGGCTCTGATCTCAGACGGGGAACAAACAGGACCGTGGGGAAACGTGCACAGGTGCGCACGTATGCATGCAAGTGCGTGTGTGCACACGTACACACACGCGGACACCACGTGTCCAGGTATGTACACACACATGCATGCATGTGTGCAGACACCATGTGTCCAGGTATGTACACACACGCGCGCGCGGACATGTGTCCAGATATGTACACACACACACACGCGCACGTGTGCAGACACCATGTGTCCAGGTATGTACACACACACGCGCACGGACACCACGTGTCCAGGTATGTACACACACACACACACACACACACAAGCACGTGGACAACACGTGTCCGGGTATGTACACACACACGCGTGGACAACACTTGTCCAGGTATGTACACACACGTGTGTGTGCAGACAACAAGTGTCCAGGGTGGTGGAAGAGTTCAACGGAAGGCATTCGGACGGTCACGGCGAGTTCAGGGTAAGACGGAGACGTATCACGGAGGGAGGAAGGAGGACAAGCGTGAAGGGGGACAAGAAAACATGCACAGAAAGGAAAGGAGACAGGACTCTGACCGGGGAGGCAGGGAAGGACAGAGCCGAGCCCCAGGCTGGGGGTAGGGTGCTGGCAGCTCGTGCCCGAACCGGCATCGGCGTGTCTGACACGGCCAACCGCCTGCCACACGGTCCCAGCCCACGCAGGCCTGTGCTCCACACACCCACTGCTCTGCGACTCCACGCCTCAGCCAAGACTCAGCCACACACCCGCCAACTGGGAAGAATCAAAATGTTGAGGCAAGTTTGCTTTTCCAAAGCAGGTGAACCACCAAGGATTGGCCGGCTGCATCTTTGCGCACAATTCACCCACCAGCACGACACCAAAATGTGTTCCGGTGTGCCAGCAATACTGCATAAAAATCCCCGACTGCACACAAAAAACAGTGGAGTGACGTTCGCCATTTAGAACATACTTTCTCCCAAAAGAAAGCTCTTAACATCCTAACACACGTCCATGCCACACTGGGGCTTTCTGTGTCCACAAGACAGTGAGATGGTCTCGTCTCTCTGTGACCACATCACAAAGAAATGGTCTCTCTGTGACCACACCACAACGAGACGGCCTCTCTCTGTGACCAGACCACAGTGAGACGGTCTCTCTCTGGGTGCACAGCACAGTAGGGTGGTCTGGAACAAGGCCAGAAACTCCACGTGAATGGGACCTTGTAGCTCTTCAAGATTTCTACTTCTGGTCCAGTGGGAACCGGAAAAGAGCGAAAACAACACTCTCTCAGCTTTGTTGGTTTCCCGGATGTGTGGGGACAGGGCTGGACCGTGTCTACAACCACCCACCCCCCTCACTCACTCTTTCTTGGCCTGTCACTGCGACACGACTCCAGCGCTGTGTTGTCGAGGAATAAGCACGTGCTTGAGGTCGGGCCGGGTGGCACCAGGGACACAGAAGCTCTTGCTCATTTTCCACGGAAGCTTGTCCAGGAGCCAAGCACGTGACTGCAGGCGTGCTGACAACGTGGGCCCTGCTCTGGGAGTGCTCAGAGCCTGAGGCCAGCAGCCCCGGTCCCAGGGTGCGCCAGTCGGCAAACCCATGCTGGTCCACACATGGCGCCTGACATAAGAGGCGCTGAAATCACCCTCCAGTCAGAAGCTTCCTCTTCGGGGCTCCCGGCCCCCGGCCGTGGCCGCCGTGACAGGGGAAGACTGCCCCATGTGGGTGTGTCCAGCATTCTGCCCCTCATCTCGTCCAGAGCCAGCCTCCAGTGGCTGAGGGACTTCAGGGAAGAAGGCACTGGGAGGCAGCTGGAGTCGGCAGGGAGCGATCTTTCCAGAGAGGTGGCATCTAACGGAAAGCCACCTTTAGCAGAGGCTGTGACTTGAGCTCTACAGCTGGTGGTCCGGGCGGCCACGAGAGCAATGACCTGGGCCGCGCGTGCGCCCCTGCATGGAACGGAAGGCGCTCCTGGTGCCAGGATGCATATCTCAGCTCCAGACGGGACCCCGCACCCACCCCGTGGGCCTTGAAGGCTACGGGGGCAACGAGGGGGCGATGAGGACAGCCAGCTACTCCGGCTTCTTCGAGGCTGTTCGCAGCCCCCACCCAGAGAGCATAGCTGGCCTCAGACAGGCCATCCCGCCAGATGTGGCTCCCGGGGCAGAGTCAGAGCTGCCCAGGGACCACACGGCCTCTCCGCCTGCCAGGCAGCTGAGAAATCCAAACTATCTCACCAGTGCATGTCTGGGGTAAGTTATTCACATGCAGGTTACGGTCACACACCTGGTGGGTTCAGAGAGAGGACGTTGAGCTCTTGGCCATCCAGGAGTGTTTCTGAGGGACAGAGACCAACGGTGCAGGGCGTGTGCTCGGGAGGGAGAGCCGAGTCTGGAATACTAGGATGTTCGCAAAACTCCGGAATGATGGCCGAGTGCCCCACTGGACACCGTGCGGGTCTGGGTGTGTGTCTGCAGTGAAAGCCGCAGATCCCACCTGAGGCCTGGGTGGCATCCCGACCTCACCAAACAGCCGCACAGACTCCCATGCCACCCCCAGGCGGTCTGTGCTGAGGGCCATCCGCGCGCCATGGCCGTCCTCGTCCCCAGCGTGCCCTCTCCGTCAAGTGCAGCCCAGGCACATCTGGGAGCAGAAACTTCCTACAAAGGGCGAAATGGACACTTATGCCTGTGGTTTAAGTGGCTTTGTTTTCATTTTTGCCTGAGCTACAAGTTCCCCTGAGTAATTCTGACAGGCTTCTGAGGGACGGTTACCATTTTCCCGTGCAGGGAAGTGGAAAAACAAGGACTCTGAGTGGCCGCTGTCTGGCCGGAGGAGGCAGTGCTGGGCTAGTAAGCACAGGCCTGTGCCCGCAGCTTCTCTGGGCAACTATTCAAACACAGAATGAGCGTTCACCTGCCTATCCCAGGGTGTCAGAGAAGGCCCTTCACCGTCCCCCCAGAGCCCGGGGGAGTCAGCCAGCTCCTGTACCCAGATTCACACGCTCACCGTCCTGGGTGGAGGGCTACCTCGGTCGGTGAGTTAGAAGTAAGTCCTTCCGGGATGCCTGGGGGCTCGGTCAGCCGAGCATGCAACTCTTGGTCTCAGCCCAGGTCATGATCTCGTGGTTTCGTGAGTTCGAGCCCCACTTTGGGCTCTGCGCTGACAGCGTGGAGCCTGCTTGGGATTCTCTCTTTCCCCCTCTTTGCCCCACCCTCATGCTGTCTCTGTCTTTCTCAAATAAATAAATAAACCTTAAAAAAATTATTAAAAAAGTAAGTCCTTTGGGAAAGGCAGAGACCGCCACCCATTAGCCGTGAAGGTGTGAGCGGAGGGGACGCTGGTGAGCACAAATACACAAATCGTACCCGTAAAATGTTGCAATGGCCCCTGAAACGAAAGCCCGTGTGTCAGAAGTTAGAAGTGAACCCTGACACAGTTGCAGCGACACGCGTGACATGTCCGTCGCTTATTCCGCGTCACGTCGCAAAGCCTCGGCTCGTTCAAGTCTGGAGGCCTGCACACACCCTGGGCCACCGAGCTGACACGCGCTCTCACAGCTGGAGCCTGAGACGAGCCAGGAAGGAAGAACATCCCTGGAGCTGGTGGGGGGGGGGGGGGCGGTTGTCAGCTCAAGGGCTCAGTCGTTGGGGTTTGGCAAGCGGTGGGAGCACCTGGCATCAGGTGCCGTGGGAAGACAGAGACCCTGCTCCACCAAGCAGCCGGAGACCGTGCCAACACCTGGTCCCTGGTCTTGGGGACACGGGGTCATTTCGGTCGCCTGAACCCGGACCTCAGCCCGCCTGGAGACACAACCATCGGGGGCGGGGCCTCGGGGGTCCTGGCCCGGCAGAGTCCGCCGGACACGGGATGAATGCAGCACAGCTCTCGGGGTCCGCGTCAGAGAAGTCCCTGGGCACGTGAAGAGGGAGAGAGTCGCCCGAGGTTTGATGCGAAGTCCGGTGGGCACGCCCTTCGTGGCGATGCCCCTTCCTCCCGGCACAGGAACCAGCCTGTCCACTTACTCTTTTACTGCATTTTACTCCTCTCCTTGGTTGAGGCCCGACGTCCAGCCACGGAGCTCAGTCTAGCGTGTGTCCAGGCTGCATTCAGGCGAGAGAACAGCGGTCAGATCCCTCTCGACCGGTCAGCTGCTTTCCGGCACCTCTGCTGAGTAGCAGGTCCTTGGGGATCAAGCACGGGGATCACCGCTGCCGCCCCTGCAGAGCCTGCCGGTTGCACGACGTCCTCCGCAGGGAGACAAGTGTCTGACCCGCGTCCCGTGACCCCCAGCGCGGGTGGAGACTTGGGTGTGGTTTCCGTCACCCGTGTGCGTTTGCCTCTCACCCCCCAGACGAGCGGGACACCCGCCCTACCTTCTCTGCTGAGGGTTAGGCTCCGCCTGCCTCACCGTGGCCCCGGGACGGCCACTCAGCTGTGCGCGAAAACAGACGTCCCAAGACATCCCCGGAGGCTTTGACGACCACAATAGTAGGGTTCCCGTGATTTTTCTACTGGGATCACTTTCCCGTGGAGCCGTCTTAAGTTCCAGACGCGAAAACACCCAGGTGCGCCACAGCGTTTGGAAAGCCTGCACTATGTGCGTGGGAGAACACTCTTGTAGGCAGAGGAGGGGGGCACTGAGGTGGGCTGACTGTAGCCGGGGAGCTCCGCCAGTTTGCTCACCTGTCACAGACGGCGGTGTCCTCGCCACACGCGCGGGGAGCGGGCCAGACAACTCGTCACCGGGCCGCTGACAGAGTCCACGGCAGCCCGGTGACGGAACCACTGCGTGTCGTCACCCCCTAGCAGGAAGTCGGGCCCGGGGCGCAGGGTCTGTCCTGCTGCCCCAGGGAGAGGGTGTCAAAGCCCGAGCGCCTATGTTGGGGCCACCTGGTTAACCTGTGCACCTCCCACCCGCCACGAATAACTAGTTAATGGGAGAGCAGGCTTCCCGCCCTTTGGCAGAAAAGCGGCGTCACAGGGAAAAGTCTGAGGAAAAAGAGCCTGGCTGGTTGCCTCACCTCAGCCCGAGGACACACAGCCCCCGAAGTCAGGGCCCGACAGCCCAGCAGGCTGGGGACTCCACGCAGTGTGTACCATTGTCACCGTTTCTAGTCACAGTATCTGTCCTTCTGACTTACCAAGTCACCGTCCAGCCAGCTGACTCAGCCCTTCCTTAGAGTCCTGACCCAAAATCACACGTGTGAATCACAAGTGCAGCAGTCTGTCCTCTGTGGGAGCCTCTGTCTCCCCGCCCCAGGACCGTCCGGCCTCCTCCGCGGGCCCAGGTCCTCTCTCGGGTCCGGCGTCTCCCCACCCATCGGGCACAGCGGGGAGCAAGCAGGCGTGGGATGCAAGTCACAGACAGAGCATGAGAAACCCTGGTGTCCTTCAAAACACCGTTCATTCCCAGCCCACGGAGAGCACTGTTTTGTGCGAGAAAACAGAGGAGCTTCAGGACCCCAGCAGGAAGGGTTGTGCTGTCCCTGCTAGTCACGTGGTCGGCCGTCTGGGGTGCGCAGGTCACGGAGGGCAGCTGGCAGGCACCACCGTGGGCCCGGCCTCCTCAACACCGAAGGGTCACGGCCGTGCCCACCTCACAAGGCTGCACTGAGATCTAGTCACTGTTGGTGTGGAACCTGGCGGACAGAACGTGCCAGCAAAGGCCCCGTGTTTGGTGCCAGCCTGGGGAAGGGCCACCCAGATACACAGCCAGCTGTGCCGTGCAGGAACTACAAAGTCCTTTAATTCATCAGCCACTTCGCGTTGTCTGTGGATCTTCTCTTGTCGACGGGGGAATACTTTGTCCCCATATTTAGTCTGTGGTGCCAAAAGAAATACCAGCTTCACAAAACACCTAATTCCACGGCAATGTGGGCTATCGAGTCAGAATGGGAGACGGGGACACATCCACGCAGGTCAGGTCGCCCTGAGGAGTGACTTCACAAACAGTCCCCTCTCCCCCACGAACACGAGCACAACACGTTTACTTCACACAGAGGAACCCTTACTGCGGGAGCCGCTAGAACGGATCGAGCTGCCTAGTGCAGAAAGCTCATTGTGAGATCTCTCGTAAATCAGTCGGCTTCCCATTCTTTTTAAAAAGGACCAAATCAGGAATGCACAGAAGCGCCTACGCTTTCACATAGGACCGCGCTCTGTCCTGCCTCTGCTCCCAGGTCTGTGCGGCGCGGGACAGGGCCGGGCGTCGGCCGCTCTGCCGGCTGCCCGTCTCGCTGGACTTTGTGCGGGACCCAGCAGCTCCAGGCGCCCGGCATCTGTGAACAGCCCCTGCACCTCCTGCGGGGTCTCGCTGTGGTTTAAGGGTTACGTGACTGGCCAGAAATGCTTAGCACCGAACGTCAAAATCCTGCCAGAGCAATTCAACTAATTTTCCAGCCAAGCCAGTCAAACCCTTCTCTAAATCTCACTCAATCTGGTCCAGACTAGACCCCGTTGTTATTAAATCTCCGCTTTCACAAGAGTCTCAGGGGAGATTTTGAAATCTGTGAAAGAAGTAATGTCATGGGACTGTATTTGAAGTGATGACAACTCCATTAAAATATTTAATCAGTTAATAAAACATTCAGGAAAAGCTTATGGCCACAGAAACACGTGTTTGGAAGAGATCAGATCCCACTGAATACAGCAGCTTCAGAACCGAGAGCTATGCCCTTGCCGATTCCTTATTGATCCTTTCTTTCCTCTTCCTTTTAAACAACTGCCAATTAGATGGATTTAGAATTCAACCCAGGCGCTTTTTTAATCAAAGGGGCCCATTTGAGTTTGAAGAGTAACAGATTTAAAGCAGAAATTCCTCCCTGCTGGGCCCTGATCAGCTATTGATTAGGGGAGAGTGGCTAACCTAAATCATCAATGCCAAGTAATAGGCCTTCTGCCCACGGGACTGAGCGGAGCACATTTGTGAGAGAAGTAAAGCCGGCCTTTTGTGGAGAAGCAAAGACCCGGCCTCTCTGGAGGAAAAGAAATGTTAATTGAAAAATTCCTCAAATAGGTGAGGCTCTGAAGCTGCTTTACATAAAAGGTGTGAAATCACAATCAGAGGGCAGGAAAGAAGTCGGGTGGGAGTTCTCTCCCTAATGGTGCTGATTAGCGCCCCATTCATGGGCCGGGCAATGGGAATGAGCCCTTTCAGCAGCCGGGACCAATGGCCTGCGCGCCTGGGGAAGTCTGAATTAATTGGCCCCCGAACAGGGAAAATTAAAACAAAGAAGCAGCCGATGCAGAGAAACGAAACCTGACGACTCCCGTGCAAAATCCACACAAGGTACATGGTCATCTTTTGTTGCGCACGCCAGCGACTGTAGAAAGTTGCTCGTGCTGCCATCACTAAAGTTTCTCAGATCGCCCCTAAAATCACTGGACAGTGATTTAATCTCTCTCAGCGCATCTCCGCCCACACTGGCCCGGATAAGAGGTGCACCGAGCGTAGACAAAACTGAGCAACCCACCAGCCAGGGCGGGGCCGGGGAGCACAGGGGGACGCGGGGGAAGCCGTCCGGGGGCAAGGCCACGGTCAGAGACCCTGCACCCCCGTCCTGGAGCCCTGACCCTTCCTGTGGCCCCCGCGGCCTGGGGCACAGACAGGGCAGAGACTTGCTGCCATCCCTTCCTCTCTCTGACCGCTACGCTAGCCAATCACTGGCCGGGGCACTTCAGTCCTTTCGCCGACAGAGGCTGAGGTGCCTGGAGTCCGTGGGCACTGGTGCTGGCTGGCGGGACAGCCCCGGGCACGCAGCCTGATGAGGGCGACACGGGCACGGGTCCCACACAGGGCGGGGAAGCGTGTCTGGAGCACGAATGGGACTTGACACTGTGAATGGGAAACATGAGGGCCAACGGAAGAAAGAGCTGCAACGATTCTTAAGTGTGCGGGTCTCAATGGGGCGCCTGGGTGGCTCAGTCGGTTAAGCGGCCGACTTCGGCTCAGGTCATGATCTCGTGGTCCTTGAGTTCGAGCTCCACGTCGGGCTCTGTGCTGACAGCTCGGAGCCTGGAGCCTGTTTCAGATTCTGTGTCTCCCTCTCTCTGACCCTCCCCCGTTCATTCTCTGTCTCTCTCTGTCTCAAAAATAAATAAACGTTAAAAAAAAAAAAAAAAAAAAGAGTGCGGGTCTCAGCCATCAATTGATTATTAGAAACATATTTATTGATTGCTAACAGCATCTGGGGCACGGCTGTTGTGCCTCAGAAACCTGTCCCCTCCTCACCAGAGAGCAGACATTTTCTTAACATGTGATGTCTGTCCTGCTAAAATTAAATGAAATGCACATTTGGGAGTTTCAATTTAAAACTCTCAGGGGCGCCTGGGTGGCTCAGTCAGTTGAGCATCCGATTTCAGCTCAGGTCATGATCTCGAGGTTCATGGGTTCAAGCCCCACATCAGGGCTGACAACTGGGCTGCCGGTGCCTCAGCGGGGCAGCCTCACTCCTGGCTGGGCCCGTCGGCTCCCACCCACTCTCCGGGCCACAGCTCAGATGGCACTTTCTCAGGGACATGCTCTGTGCCCACTGCTGTCCCCAGATGAGGTTCTGTGCCATGGCCCTTAATCCTGGCCTTCCTAGCACGACGACAACCCTCCTGCTCCATCAGGGAAACCACATCCACCTGGACCCATGTCCCCAGGAGCCCTACGGTGCCTGCTTCACAGGAGCCTCTGGGTCAATGACAGAGGAAGCATGAGCTCCCGGTGTTGGGAGGGACTCAAACTGGGGTTCTGATCGTGCACGCAGGCATTCCAGCAGAAGGCATGCCCCTTCATGGGACAGCAGAGGAAACTGAGGCACAGGACAGCTGTGCTGAGTCAGGCTAGTGATTTATAAGCAGTCAAGAGAGCAGGGAAGAAAGTTCTCTGTAAACTCAATGGTGCTGAAGACGTCCTC
The DNA here is from genome assembly GCF_028018385.1 of Neofelis nebulosa. Classification (NCBI taxonomy): domain Eukaryota; kingdom Metazoa; phylum Chordata; class Mammalia; order Carnivora; family Felidae; genus Neofelis; species Neofelis nebulosa. Next base: position 155,663,260 of record NC_080787.1, read on the forward strand.
CAGGAAGAAAAGGGGAAGCACCTACAGGACATCTGAGCAGCAGTGCATTTCTGGAGCGCCAGGAACACACCCGTGGTCTCCTCTGTGTCCGCACTGCAGTGGCTCTGAAAACAGTAGGAGGAGGTGCTGTGCCCGGAGCTCCTGGGACACGGAGAACCGGATCGTGCTCCAGCCACCAAGCCGAGTGTGAGGCGTCAGAAGGAACGACCCACGGAAGAAAGGCTACCAACTCCAAATAGCGCAAACTCAGCCATAACAACACGTATTTGTAATGGCAGAATACACATAAAACCATTAAGAACCGTGTTCTGAACCAACACAAGCAGTCGGTTTGGTGTCCGGGAAGCAGCCGCCTCCCTCTGTGACTCACACACCTGGTATCCAACCAGCCTTCTTGCCAAGTGTCTCTAACTTCCCGACAGTCTTTCCCTCTAGGCCAAAGAGCTAAACGTTCTGAGGGACATGGTCCCTTGACGAGCAGATGACAGAAGCCAGCCTGCCCCCCAGAAGCAGGCACCAGTATTTGCCCAGATCTAAGAGTTCCACGAAAGCAGGACAGCCCACACTGGTGGACCCAGAGACTGTATCAGCCGCCCCCTCGGCCCCTAGGCCACGGGTGCCCCCAAGCCCACAACGCGGGCCCAGCGGACCTGGAGGTTCCCGACGACAAAAGGGTTCACCACGTGGGCCTCAGTCCCAGGAGAGGCAGGAAGACAGGGGAGAGCTCAGGAGAGCCCGTATCCCCTCCAGAGAACCCTCTGCTGGGTTCTCATGTCCTTGTAACAAGCGAAGACAAGAGGAAACATCGCTCGACCTCCACTCCAGCGAGGAAAGGGTCCCGGCACACGTCTCCAGGACAAAGCACACACTGTGTGCCCAGACTGCTTCAGATGGGACACTTCTGCGCAGCCGACAGACCTGAACACACAGTCCCCGGGAAGCCTGCACTCTCCCATCAGATGAGATAGGCTCACGGACTGAGGGTCTACAGTGTGTTCTGGAACCTTTCCAAAATATCCACAATGAGTATGCGCTGCCTCTATGAACAGAAATAAAGGGGAAGCATTTTTTTCATGTTCCTACATGTATCCCATTTTCTACCCCTGGGAAATTAGCCTAAAGAAATAAATTGAGCTCCGGCAAAGAAAATATTTCCAAAACAAGTTCATGCCAGCCTTATCCAGAAAAGTAAAGAGTTTTACCATTTCAAACATCGAAACAAATATTAGAAAGATGAAAAAAACATTTAAAAAACAATCCGACTCAAAGGAATGTTCTATAGGAAAGATAATACTTCAAGGACAGAGACATGCTTCCATCATAACATAAAGCAGAAAAGCATGAGGTGAAATTATGTGTGTAATCAATCTACGAGTGCCTAAAAACAGACCGTTGTGCGTGGAGAAAAGCCTGAAAAACACATACTGAGACACGACCTGTGGCTGGTAAGACACAACCACCTGTCTGTCCTTCTGGGTTTCCTGGAAGGACCAGCCATTACTCTTGAATTGAAACGTTTTAACTTTAAGTATAAAAACCCTACCTAGATTTTTCCTCAAGAAAGTTATTCTTTAAGGTCATAGACAATCGAAGTCCTTGCTCTGTGCGGGTGGGCAAGTGGGGGCGGGGTGGGGGAGTGGCCACAGTGTCCTGGATGCAGGACCCAGACAGAGGAGCCCCCACCACCCCCAGATCTGCCCCCACCAGGCTCCCCGCATGGCGAGAAACCAGCCCTGCGCCTGGAGAAGTGGATGTGGCTTAAAAGCCACAGTGCAGGGGCGCCTGGGTGGCGCAGTCGGTTAAGCGTCCGACTTCAGCCAGGTCACGATCTCGCGGTCCGTGAGTTCGAGCCCCGCGTCGGGCTCTGGGCTGATGGCTCGGAGTCTGGAGCCTGTTTCCGATTCTGTGTCTCCCTCTCTCTCTGCCCCTCCCCCATTCATGCTCTGTCTCTCTCTGTCCCAAAAATAAATCAAAAAAAAAAAAAAACGTTGAAAAAAAAAAAAAAGCCACAGTGCAGACGTTGCGAGGGTTCTACGAGCTGTGTGGGCTGTGCACGTGTGCTGACCCTGGGGGGGTCTTGGGTCTTTTCTGAAAGCATTTAAAACCCAGGTTTGATGGTTCATAGGGCACTTGAGTAAGTGCGCAAACGCCTTACATCGGCCGGGACCCCTGGCACACCCAGCAAACACACCAAACAGGGGCATCCACGTGGCCCCGCAAGGTCACATTCTGTTAACCAGGTAACGACGGCCTCCCGAGGAGGCCACCTAAGTGAAACTCGCATTTCCATCCCTGGAGGCCACGAGAACGACACCCTTCATTCTCGGACCTTCCTCAGGAATCCACACTTCGCAAGAACTTCCTTCTGAACACGGAGGGTGCCAGAAACGCGGAAACCAGGCTGCGCGCGCCGCCGCGGCCACAAGGTAAAAGGTGGAAAGGGCGCGAACACTTGCCTGATGATGAAAACAGCGGCTTCACCCGACAGAAGCCGACAGGACGGTGGGCGGGCATCAGACCAAACCTAGGGGGCTTTTCAGGTTTCGCATTCGGAATCAGCCGACACCAATGATTTAAGCACAAATTGAATTAACAAATATTCAACATATGTTCTCTTTAAACTCTGCTACATCTGACGCCACGTCGCAAGGCGGACGGGGGCGGGGGGGGGCTGAAAGGGAGGGGCCCCAAGGTGCTCCGCTCCGCCCGCCCAGAGGCCTGGGCTCTCAATTCCCCAAAGGAACGTGTGATTAATGCTGCTACCGAATGTATGCCTCTACCTGACCCCGATCTCCCCAAGCCCTGCTGCCCCCATCTGCTGCTTTTAATTCCTCCGCAATATTCGTGTTCGCGGCCTCCCTCCCACAAAGGCGGGGGCGGGGCGGAGGCGCCCCTGCTCCAGGGCGCCGGGAGCCGGTTGGCTGCTGAGCCGCGGCCAGAAGGCATCTGTTGCTGGTTTTCCGGCAGCATCTGCTACTATTTCTCCCCCCCCCCCCGCCCCCCGCGTGCTGTGGGGTACGGTTTCTCCCAAAGGTGGGCCGTCCGTGCTCACTGCCCATCCGTCATTGTCCGCCTGTTCCCACGGCGCTGGCCTCGTTACCGCGCTGCCGCCGCCCTTGCTTGCTGGCTGTCTGTAATCCAAATCCAAAACATTGTGTGATTGGGCAATGCCATTAACCCTTTTCCTACGCATCAGGACATTCAATTAAGCCCGGCAGGAGAAGCAGATTGAGAGGGAGGGCCGTCTGGTGGGGAGGGACAGCCATCGCTAGGAAGCCAGAAAGTTTGCAACTGTCAAAATAGTCCTTCTCTTAGAGAGACAGCGAGGCTCTTGGACAGGCCAGCTTTCCCTCTCGCGCAAGTTTTTAACTTAAAATGCTATAAAACGATGCATTGTTTTCCTCCTGGTCCTTGATACGGCTCTTAAGCCCAGTAATGAAATGTGTGTGAGCACTCTTATTTGCGCGTCTGATCTGGGAGCCCCTCTGCAAATGGGGTGCTGCCTGGCGGCTGGTGATCAGAGCGCCCCAAGCTGTCATCTTCCCTTGGCCCTTCTGTCGCACCCCGAGGAGGTGGGGCTTCAGAGGTGACACACCATCCCCACCCCCCACCCCCCACAGGAGCTACTTTAGTGACGGATCCCAGGGGAGCAGGCAGCAGGGAAGAAGGAGTGTGTGTGTGCCTGTTGACCACGGAGCGCCTTCCTGCAGTCAGGAGGCCTCAGGAATCCTACAGGCAGGGCTCACCGCTGTGCCTCCCCCTGCCTCCTCTCCCTGTGCCCTGGGACTGGCGTGAGCTCACACAGCTCTGTGCCCCAGGCACCCTCTGGGACACCTGGCAGAAGAAACAGGCTGTGGCACCCCCCATGTCCCCGGGCCCCTGCCTCCCTGGTGGCTTTGTTTTTAGACCCAAGGGCCCCAAGGTCACATGCTCACTTTGCATATGATGTCCAGAGCCCTGGGGGTGCCTGGGTGGCTCAGTCGGTTAAGCATCCAACTTCAGCTCAGGTCATCATCTCGCGCAGTTTGTGAGTTCGAACCCTGTGTCAGGCTCTGTGCTGACAGCTGACAGCTCACAGCCTGGAGCCTGCTCCGGATTCTGTGTCTCCCTCTCTCTCTGCCCCTCCCCCATTCACGCTCCGTGTGTGTGTGTGTGTGTGTGTGTGTGTGTGTGTCTCTCTCTCTCAAGAATTAACATTAAAAATTTTTTCTCTAATAAAAACGATGTCCAGAGCACAGTCAAATTGGAAAAAGTGAGTACTGAGCAGGAAACGGTTTCTTTAAAGCATTCTTAAAATTCCTAAGTATACCATATTGAGAATCCTCTCAGTACTCCAGGATAGTCCAATTTTGTAAATAATCAGCAATTTATAAACAGACAGGGACATTTATAGAACACCTACTGTGTACCTGGCCAGTGTATGAACAATTCATTCATTTTCTGCTCATGCCAAACCCACGGAGGTGATGTGGTCACCCCACTTCACAGATGAGAGGTGCCTCTGATGGAATGTGGGACTCGCCAGATGAGGCTCCAGGGACTGGCTCCAGGGACCCCATGTGGCCCAGCTTATTCCCCAAAGCCTTTGAAATCACAAAATTCAGATGAAAATGTAAATTCACAAAATGCAGAGACCTCCCCACTAGGTAGATGGCATGCAAAGGGAAAGTGAGAATTTGATGTGTCCTTAGACACAGTGACTCGGTGCCTTGTGGGTCCTTAGGGGGTGAAACTTTGCACCGCACAACCTGAGGGCCTGGGATCCGGCCTCCTCGAGGCACCACACCCTCTCCCTGTCCTATGGGGCCCGGGGGTCCTGGCCCAGGCTCTGTGGAGCCCAGCAGGTGTGAGAGGAAGCCGTCTGTGCGGTGGGTGTGTCTGTCCCCCGCCCCCCACCCGGCGAGAGTGTGGGAAACCAAATTTTACAAGTTCGGTTGTTTGCCTCCCCGACCAGCGTATGTGATCATCCACTGTCATGCTGGTAATTAGAATGTGTCCAATCCCAATTAGCATTTCATTGCCACATAAAATGCAAGATCAGTGCCCAGGCTCTGGGACAATTATGCTGCCGTCTGCCCGGAAGGTTCAGGTCCCTGGGAAGGAGAATTCCCAGCTGCCTGTGGGCGCTCAGTGCCCTGTGCTTTCTGCCGGCGATCTCCGTCCTTTCTTAGATGAAACCTCGTGTCTGATGGACAGAAAAGAATGCAAAAGGAACGGCTTTCGGAGCAGATTCGAGACCATGGAAGAGACGCTGTTTCGGGTGATGGCCTCTGTCTGGTTGGTACAACGTGCACACAAGTCCTACACATTCTGCAGAAGCCTTGCTGGGACTGCCGGGTAATGAAACCAGAGTGACCATGTCTTAGTGCCGTCACGGCACCCCGCACTGCCTCTCCGGTCAGCCAGCCAGCTAGCTACCTGCGTGACATTCACGGAACCCAGTGCTGTGACCATGTCATGGCCTCGCCTCAAGCCACATCAGCCTCCGCCTTCAGCAGCAGCAGAAAGGAGTGGGGCCTAAGGCCCAGGGCTGCTGGGGCAGGACCCTGCACATCCTTCTCACTGTCAGTCTGGAACTGCAATATTTGGGCCTCTCTGTGGAGGCCACCGCACCGCCGGGGTGGGAGACCACCCCGGCTGTCAGAGACCCAGCCCATCGCCGAGTCCCCACGCACTGAGGGAAGGCCCCAGGCGATCAATCCTGGGCCCCTCTCTCTGTCAGTGAGTGAGACTTTACCTGCTCTGCTCCCGGGAGGGACCCCAGAGTGATGACATGATGGTCCTTTGAAAACTGCAAATCGTTCCGGCAGAAATAGCCACGAACGACAATCTCAGAGCTGTGGGTTCACCCTGGGTCCCTGGAGGACGGCCTGCTGCTGAGAGCCAGTGTCACCCGCACGTAGGAGGGAAGAGTAGCCCTCACCCCACCTCACACAGACCACGTCAGGAGGAAGGGACCGACCCAGGCGCACCAAGGACAGGCCCATGTCCCAGGGCTCCAGGCCTCCCCGGGCCGCCTGCGGGTTCACAGCCGAGCGCTGCCTGCTGGCCCTGCTGGAGGCGGCTTGGGAGTTTTAAAACACACGCTAATGAGGGCGAGCGCTTGGCTCCCACAGAGAGGGAAGCGGTTCTCTGGCAGCGGCCGTGATGCTGCACAGGGGGCCCACGCACAGCTGCACGGTGCTGTCCTCCCGCTCCCAGGAGCCGCCTGTCTGCTCTCAGGTGCCACCCCAAACCCATCGTGGGTGTGACACCGGGGGCAGAAGCCTCAGCCTAAATCGGCGCCAACGGTGATGGGGAGCGGGGGAGGGGGGCAGCCTCTGAGACGCCCTGGGCACGGGGCCCGGCCAGGGGCCTGCAGGTCTGGGTCTAGAGCTGCAGGAATATGGGAAGCAGATGCCAGGGTGTGGCTTGCGGATCTTCGTTTGCTTGACCTTCAGGGACTCGGGGCCTGCTGGGGCCTCTACCCCTCCTCTGGCACCACGCCAGTCCCTGCAGGAACAGACATCCAGAGACGCTGGGGAAGATTCAGAGTCACAGAAGGTCGTAGGCCGGAAGCCCAGCTGCTGGTCCCGTGGGAAGGCCACAGCAACTTAAGCCCACACTGAAGGGCAAGCCTCGGCCCTGTTCTCCCGTGAGCACGGGCTGCAGACTCAGGGGTACAACTGCCGGGGACGGGGCGGGGGGGGCAGGTTCTCACCCCCAGCCAAGCAGAGGCGGCCACACAGCAGCAAATAAGGCAACCAGACACATGGAGCCCGGCGGGGGAGAGGGGTATGTCACCTGCAGTGTGGGGGGCGGGGTCTCCCTTGCAACCTGGGGGGGGTCTCCCCTGCAACCTGGGGGGATCTCCCCTGCAGCCTGGGGGGATCTCACCTGCAGCCTGGGGGGGTGTCCCGTGCAGCCTGGGGGGGTCTCCCCTGCAACCTGGGGGGTCTAACCTGCAACCCGGGGGGGCCTCACCTGCAGCCTGGGGGGGGTCTCCCCTGCAACCTGGGGGGGTCTCCCCTGCAACCTGGGGGGATCTCACCTGCAGCCTGGGGGAATCTCCCCTGCAACCTGGGGGGATCTCACCTGCAGCCTGGGGGAATCTCACCTGCAGCCTGGTGGGGGTGTCCTGTGCAGCTTGGGGGGGGTCTCCCCTGCAACCTGGGGAGGTCTCCCCTGCAACCTGGGGGGCGGGGTCTCCCTTGCAACCTGGGGGGGTCTCCCCTGCAACCTGGGGGGATCTCACCTGCAGCCTGGGGGAATCTCCCCTGCAACCTGGGGGGATCTCACCTGCAGCCTGGTGGGGGTGTCCTGTGCAGCCTGGGGGGGGTCTCCCCTGCAACCTGGGGGGGGGGGGGTCTCACCTGCAGCCTGGGGGGATCTCACCTGCAGCCTGGGGGGGTGTCCCGTGCAGCCTGGGGGGGGGTCTCCCCTGCAACCTGGGGGGTCTAACCTGCAACCCAGGGGGGGCCTCACCTGCAGCCTGGGGGGGTCTCCCCTGCAACCTGGGGGGATCTCACCTGCAGCCTGGTGGGGGTGTCCTGTGCAGCCTGGAGGGGGTCTCCCCTGCAACCTGGGGAGGTCTCCCCTGCAACCTGGGGGGGGGGGGTCTCACCTGCAGCCTGGGGGGATCTCACCTGCAGCCTGGGGGGGTGTCCCGTGCAGCCTGGGGGGGTCTCCCCTGCAACCTGGGGGGTCTAACCTGCAACCCGGGGGGGCCTCACCTGCAGCCTGGGGGGGTGTCCCGTGCAGCCTGGGGGGGTCTCCCCTGCAACCTGGGGGGTCTAACCTGCAACCCGGGGGGGCCTCACCTGCAGCCTGGGGGGGTCTCCCCTGCAACCTGGGGGGATCTCACCTGCAGCCTGGGGGAATCTCACCTGCAGCCTGGTGGGGGTGTCCTGTGCAGCCTGGGGGGGGGTCTCCCCTGCAACCTGGGGAGGTCTCCCCTGCAACCTGGGGGGGGGTCTCACCTGCAGCCTGGGGGGATCTCACCTGCAGCCTGGAGGGGTGTCCCGTGCAGCCTCGGGGGGTCTCCCCTGCAGCCTGGGAGGATCTCACCTGCAGCCTGGCGGGGGGGGGGGGGTGGTCTCAACTCCTCTGGGGTTCCAGTTCTCTGGCAGCTCTCCCAACTCCCAAAACCCCCCACCCCCCACCGCCCCAGACACACACACACCCTCACTCTCCCTTCTTGTGTTTAGGTGGGAGTTAGACCTAGAGTGGGAGGCTCTACCGAACCTCATGCCTCCTCCTGCCATATCGTCACTCCTTCTCATGTGTCATTGCACAGATGTTCCTGTCCCTTCTCTAGGCCCCCCAGAGGAGAAGAGGAGGAGAGGGGGTGAGGGGAAAGGGTCAGGGGTGGGTTGGGGAAGGGTCTGTAATCAGTCCTGACCCCAGCATCTTGCCCAGCTCTGGCCACCAGCAGTCAGTCCTCAAAATCAGGCCAGTGCAGACCAGCAGCACCAGCCCCTCAGGTGCCCCTGCTTCCCGTCCATCAGAGTGAGGCGGCCGTGAGTCTGGGGAGGGGGAGGGGAGAAGATGCCCAGAGCAGACAGGATAGACCTAAATCCCTCTTTGCTAGTATTAGGCGGGCCACTCTGCGCCAGCGGATTAGAGCGAGCCCACACCTCACCCCAGGCCCTGGGGCACAGGCCCTCTCCTTCTTCTGCTTTCTACTGGGCACTGAACACTCACAGTGGGACCTAGGGTGGGAAGTCAAGCACCCCCTTTAAAGCTGGGGCCAAGAGAAATGCAGACCAAACCCCAAATCCAGACCAAAATCAGTGCCTCTGTCTCCAGTGCCGTTTCTCACCTGAAGGATGATCTTACATTTAATTGGGAGTGTTATCACGTAGCTTTTGAAGAGGCAACTAGGTGGGGAAACCGAGGCAGAGGCCATGCTGTCACTGTTTACAGCCTCCCTGGAGAGCCCCTCACTTATGGAGGACTCAGTGAATGCGAGCACAGGTCACTTTGGAGATGTCTGTGTTACAGCAGAAAGGGCACTGCTGGCCCTCATTCTTGGTTTGGGAACTGGTCTTTCCCTTTGGTTTTTGCTTTTTTACTTTTTCACTTTGAGGAGTTGCCTGTAAGGGGTTTTATTAAGGAAGACTGTTAATCTTTGTTTTTCCAAGACCTGCTGTGTGATGGGGTGGCCTCTGTCCTCATGGCTGCGGTCCTACGAGCCGTCCATGGAGGAGCGCACCTGGCTGTCTGGTGAACTCCGGCACAGACAGCGACTGAGGTCCCCTTCAGGCAGATGTGGGGCTCACGGCACCTGAAACACCAGCCACTCCACGGCCTGGCCCAACGACCCTAGGAGATGTTTCATTTTCCTTAAGGTTTTACAATTTACCTAAAGGGGTAACTTTTATTTACTTAACTTTAAGTTCCTGCCGGACACCCTTTACTTGGAAAACCAAAGTTGAGGAAGGTAACCGCGGAGGCTCAGAGGTACGGCGCCCGGACACCAGGGCCACCGCGGGGGGGGGGGGCAGGCCCGGCCGGGACCCAGGCTGCGTCTCTGTGGCCCACCCTTTGCCATCCTGGGCCCTGCTCATAGCAGTGGCCTCACTCAGCCTCCGCGCATTCCAAGGGCTACGAAAGGAAATTATTTCATGAAGCCAATGTGGAAATGGAGAAACTGAGGCACAAACCCACGTCACCGGAAGAAAGCCTTGGCTCCCACGAGAACGCTGTGCTTTCTTCACGTGTGTGGGGGGGTTTTTTGTCATTAAAAACCCCCGGTTCCTCCCACAACAATGGAGATGGTTCCCCGGGCTCCCCGAGGAGACTGTCCAGCTGCCATCGATGATCGCTCTTCGGGTATAAGTACAGTTACAGAGAGCTGTACCTCACCCTCCTCACGCCCCTGCCGTGGCGGCTGCCCGCGTGCTCCTGCAGAGGAGCCACGGGCTCGCGGAGACAGGCCTTGGTCAGGTCTCTCCCTTGGCTTCCTGCTACCCGGGAAGTGGACTTATCTCCTATGGAAAATGGTAGCAAGACGAGGGAAACGACGGTGGGAAGTGTTCGGGGGAGCATGAGGAACGCTGCTTCTCCGGTCTGCAGCCCTTTCCACGTCTGACCCCTGTGTGCAAGACACGTGTCTGGGAGAGGAAGGCCGTTCTACACCAGCTTTGGAGACCCCGCCGCTGTCCACACAGGCAGGGACCCGCTCCCCTGCAACGCCCAGGAGCATCCCGCGGGGTCAACACGCCCTCCGTTTTGGGCACGTCTGAGAAAACCCAACAATCCTCCGATTCTGGTCCTTGCTACGAGCAGACGCCAAGCGATCCTTTTGAGCAAAAGAGTGAGTGAGCTTGTGAAAATCTCAGAGGGACTCATACTTCTGGAAGCCGGGCAGCCTGCAGGCCCCGAAGAAGCAGTCAGGTCCCCAGGGAGGCACAGAGCCATCCCTACAGCGCCACGTGGGAAGCTTTGGACAAAGAGAACAACACGGCCCTCGTTGTGTGGGTCACGGCACCCGCAAACCGCGAAGTCCCCCACGAGCACGTGGTATCACTTGTTACTATTTAAGCCTCCTGGTGGCTGATGCGTGCTGGCCCAAAGCTCAGTGACCGTGACAGATGTCAGCCGCTCTGGTGACTGGGGGAGGGGTGCCCCATCTGAAGGAAACACGTATCTCCAAGGATTGGCCACGGAAAGGGTGGTCAGAGTCTCCCGTGTGAGAAAGGCCCCCGAGCTGGGAGGAGAGCCGGCACGTCACGCCCTCTGTCGTCCGGCGCCCTCCCACACTTGTCCCATGTGACCACGTTTCCTCGAGGTGGCCTTTGCGCTTCTGAAGCTCCCAAGCTCCCGTCGCACAACCACCAGGCTTTCTGACCTGACCCTGAGGCCCCAGGAAAGCACAAGTCACTGCCTGGGGCGAATCCCACTTCCTGCGGGACAACCAGGAGCGAGGCGGCTTCCCTGCCTTTGTCTTCTTTGTGCTCACACTTCTTTCCTGGGAAACATTGCTAGATGTTTCCGATAAGGAAGGTGGCGGGTCCACACAGCCATCAAAGGCAGAGCCACGCTGGAATCCACTCCGGGTTAGCAGGGCGACCGCCCCCTTGCAGGTGATAAAACCAGGTCTACAAACACACGCACGTTTCTAAGGTGACTTTTCTCCGGTCTTTGTCGACCGTGGCAACATTGGAATCTTCATCATTAATCAGCGGCATCGATCAGGTTCACTATCTGCCTCAGAATTTCCACAGAAAAACCCCTTGACCCTAAACTGACTCATTCTGAAGCCTGTGTCCACAGGCCCAGGTGCACGGCTCGGAGCGGGGTTAAGACTGCAGCACAAGGCGCGTCGGATAAACAGAAAGAAGGAAGGTCATCGGCTTTGGCGACAGTCATCAGGGAGACAGTTCAGCTGGCAAGTCCAGGGTTATGCCTCTCGGACTGTTTTCCAAAGCTTCTGTCAGACTAAAACCAGGCCAGCCGGGGGTGGGTGATGACGGCCCAGGCCTCCTTCACCCTGCTTTCCTGCGCTTCTGTACTTACGGGGCACAAAGGTCCTGCAGATCCTGTCGGTGCCAAGGTTAGGGCAACACTGAAGCCACATTACAGGCCTAGAGGACGCGACCTGTGCAGTGACACTCGGGACAGCCTTCAAGCTCTAGATCCGGCAAGCGGCACCTAGCCTCAGTTCACACCGCGTGTGGTGACACGCCGCTGGATCTCAGTGTGTGTGCCCTCAAGCCAGGTGACCGCTTGTCACCCACACCTGTGCCCAGGGCACACCAGCCTGTTTTGCCGCACTGGGTCCACACAGGGAATACAGGGAACGCAGGAAGTCAGTCTGCAAGTGAGTCCAGAACCCTGATGCAGCCACAGAAACAGAAAATCAGCTAAACCTAAAATCTATCGAGATGTAAACACTTTTTCTTGGGGGTGACAAAGCAGTTCACAAAGAAAGTATTAACACTCCTGCATCCTGTTCCCACTCAAGGTCACAAAGGCTCTGGAGAAATCCACGTGCGTGGTAGCCTCATGAGCACAGTTAGGAACCAGGGATTCAGGTTGTCTGTGTGGCCCTAAGAAATGTCACTCTGTCCTCTAATGCCTGAGCCCAAAGACAGGATTTCAATTCTTGGTTGAGGGGCGCTGGGTGGTCCCATCAGTTAAGCGTCCGACTCCTAGTTTTGGCTCGGGTCGTGATCTCACGGTTCCTGAGTTCGAGCCCCGCAGAGCCTGATTGGGATTCGGTCTCTCTCTCACTCTCTCTCTGCCCCTGCCCTGCTCCTGCGTTCACTCTCTGCGTCTCTCTGTCTCTCTCTCAAAATAAATAAGCTTTAAAAACTTACATTAAGAACTTCTTCTTGGCTGAAATTTCCAGGAGAATCAAAGTGTAATCTCGCTGTTGGCTGCATCTGAACTCTTGTGTAAGGAAACCAGGGAACCATGAGGCTGTGTGAGCTGTCCATCTGGGTCCCCAGCCACGAGTGCACGTGTCCAAGGGCAAGCTGGCAGCAGTGTAACCAACCTTGAGAAGCCGTGGGGATCCGCCTGTCGTTTGAAATGAAGACGGGTGCCACTGTGAGCCAGGTGGCTCCAGCATTCAGCCAGGAGCTGGGATAACGCATCATGTGAAATGGCTTGGAGACACCTGTCCCTGGAGGCAGGGACTTGTGGAGAGGACAGAGCAAATCTACAAAGCCACTCGCTGTTCTGTTGAACACGACGGCAGTCACAGATTTGGGAAATCTGATACAGGAAAAACAGGATACAAATACTAATTTAGTACTTTTCATCTTCTAAATTTATTGAATTTACATACAGTAAGCCCCTCATATGTGCCAGGAACTGGCTCAGGACCGAGGAGGGCACTGTCTGCGAACAGACAGCAAGGGAAGGGACAGCAACGGACAAGGGGGTTCCCCACAGCCCAGACCCGGCGGAGGGAGTCTATCTTGCAGCCATGGACCCGGAGCCCAGGGAGCCACGTTCCCCGCAAGCTTGCACCTAGCGGCCCCAACGCAGACCAGACTCGGCCTGCCCATCCCGCTAAACAGACCATGTTGGCTAAAGCACACGCTTTGAGACCACATTGATTTTCTTAACATTTTCTCCAGCTTCTTCTGTACCTAAAATACTAAAATGCGTTTCTTTGAAAATGCTTTGTGTCGAGTCCTTCTCAGCTTTTTACTAATTTGTCACTGCCTTCCCCCAAGGGAATCGCAGAAATACTAAAATCTGGCTGAAACTCACCCTTCAAAATGGTGCACATGTGTGGAGGACACAGACACGGCAGGGTCCCCCGCTACCACACAGCCGGGCACCTGGCAGGGAGCCGCGACCCCAGCGAGGCCCAGCAGCTCCGGGAAACCCACTCAGCCCTTCAGGCTCCTTCCCGGGTGCCGGGGTCAGGGACCCAGAGCCTCTTCGGCCTGAAGACCGGCCCTGCCCTGAGCAGGGGCACTGGGACCGAGCTCTGGGGACACCACCTCTTTCCACAAAGTCAGGAACTGTCCCTGCAAGTCCATCAACACAGATTCTCCCTCAACACGCGGTGACATAGCAGCAGTTCCATAGTAAGGTCGTACATTTGCACACACTAGCCCGAGGGCACTACCTCTGTGCTTTCCCCGGACGGGTCAATCCGTCCATCAACGTTTACGGAGCACCTGCTACCGGCCAGCACAGTGGTGAGCCCTGGAGACTGAACGTAATAATAAAGGAAAGCAAGGCCCCCGACAACCAGGCAGGCAGACACCTCACAGGGAGGCAGTTCTGACACTGGGCGTCCCCCCCCCTTCCCCCCGGAAGGCAGGGGCAGGAACCAGGCAGGCGGCCGTTCTTGTGGCTGTGAACCCGCCCAGGACCTTGCAGACCAGGGAAGACGTGGGGTGCTGGCGGTCTGGAACCAGGGGCTCCTGGAGAGAAGTGCTTCTCATGCTTCACCGTGTTTCCCCACAGACCATGTGCCTCAAGTCCCCCTTGGGGACACGTTGTCAGGAGAAGGCACAGGGAAGAGCAGAGGCCGGCCCCCAGGAAGCTCTCTACCTGCTCAGAATTTGACCGGGCAGGGCTGTCCACAAGCTGGCTCCCTGCCACCGAAGGCCAGGACTGAGCATTGAGGGGCCACGCTGACCCCACAGCCCCAGGCTCCCACCCAGAGCAGAGGACCAGCCTCACTAAGGGGCAACAGCTGTACTTCATGGTCCTGGGCTACACTTTGTCCTCATTTTGCAGTTCCTTCTCCATCTGCCACTGTCTGTCCCTCTGTGCATCTCCCTGTCTCTGTCTCTCTGGATGTCTCTGTCTCTCTTTCTCTCTGTGTGCATCTCTCTGTTTCTCTATGTCCTTCTCTCTCATTTCCTAAGACGAGAAAGACTTTGCCAGACTCTAGATTCGAGCACTGTCACCACCCATGAGCCCTTTCTTTTTTCAATCTTTATTTATTTTTGAAGGAGACAGAGCATGACAGGGGAGGGGTAGAGAGAGAGGGAGACACAGAATCCAAAGCAGGCTCCAGGCTCTGAGCTGTCAGCACAGAGCCCGACGTGGGGCTCAAAGCCACAAACTGTGAGATCATGACCTGAGCCAAAGTCAGACGCTTAACCAACTGAGCCCCCCAGGCACCCCTCTGGGGGTCGTTTCTGAACCTTTATTTCCAGTTTCATCTGTAAAATCCTTCCTTCCTGCTGTGAGGGCTGAGTCATTAGCATATTTAAAGAGCTTCATTCAATAAATTTGACATTCGTGCTGATAATTGTCACTCAGCGTATCTCTTCTGAAGCTGCTCTTTATAGAATGAGAACCGAAGTTTCCCCGAATTCCAAGAGCACGGCTCTTCCAAGAGCCGAACAGGAGGCACTACAGGTTAGCACAGCGGCTCCCGGCAAGGCTGACTTTAATTACAGATTCAATCAGGGCTTCACCGCACAGCTGACACTCCCCTTCCAGAGCCTCCAGTCATTTGCCAGAAAGGAGTCCTGACCGTGGCTTACGTTTAGTCTGCAGAATGTCCCTTAAAAGTAATACACAGATTCATGATATGGGAAAGTCGCTGCCTAGAAATAGGTCAGCGGCTGCAGAGAAGCAGCTTCTGAAGCTCGAGTTAAGCCTGGGTCGGCGGCAGATGCCGAAAATATCTCACCTTGTGTTGCTGTGAATCAGGCCGCTCAGCCTCCGAGAGCCCAGCCGCCACATGTGTCCCCCCCATCCCCACCCCCGACCCGCCCCTGGCTCGGGGCCCAGTCCCAGGCCCTGTGTCTGGGGCTACCTCGTCGTGAAGTGCAGCCCTCAGAACCGGGGCCAGATTTAGCAAATAAAACTGCAGGACATCCAATTAAAGTTTATTTAAGATACACTATGACATGTTTTAGCCTAAGTTTGTCCCCAGAAATATTTGGGGACATACTTACAGCACAAAATCATCTGCGATTTACCTGAAATTCAAGTTTACCTGAGATCCTCCTTTTTCTGGCAACCCTGCCCTAGAGGCCTTTATAAATAGATCATCAATCTGGGGGACTCCACCTGGAGGTGGGTGGTGCAATGATCTCACGAGGGTCCCTGGGTCCCCGGGGGTACTGTGATTCGTTTACCTTCAGCAAACGTGAACACTGCACAGTTTACAGAGAAAGGCATAGCTCATGCCAGGAGGGTTTATTGTCTCAGTGAAACAGCAGAGACCACAGCAAACATCCAGGAAGCGGACAATCCTGAGGACTGAATGAAATGTGGCCCATTGAACAGGCCCCACTAAAGTGACAGTGGGACTCCTTTAAGGGGCCGGCTTGCTTCAGTGACACCAAACTGGCCAGAAGCCACGCACACCGCAATTTCCAAACAAGAGAAGCCGTCTGAGGCCTCGATGGGGCCACTGCCGGGTGCGGGCGGGCTGGCCCCCGTGGGCCCTGCCCCCTCACTGACGCCTTCGCGGTGGTCACTTGGGCCTCTCGCCCCAGAACCCCTCCTCTGAGGGCCTCCCTCCCAGACGCAGTGAAATGTGATCAGCTGCTCAGGCTGGTCTTCTGTGGGGATGGGCCGCGAGTGTGTGGAGGCCGTGGGCAGCAGGCCTGGTGCCGGAGGTCCAGACCTGCAGCGCCCGAGGCCTGTCAGCCTCGTCAGTCGGTGCCTCCGGGCGCTCTCCCACCGTGAAGCATCCTCTCTCCGTGAGAAGCACCGTGCGCGGGACACTGGGGTCTCTGGAGCCCCCGTCCACGGAGCAGGCAAGATCTTATGCCTACGCGAGATCGCAGGCGCTCTATGCCGTGATGTGAGCAGAGAAAACACCGGTGGTTTCTAAATTTCCCCGGGAACAGAGAGGACACTCTCACTTCATTGTAAGTGTGTCCCCCGGGGCTCCAGTGTCTCATCTAAGTTTATGAGTCCCTCCCTGCCAGGCAGATACCGTCAGCGAGTGGAGCCCGTGGGCTTGGGGACTTCTGAAAGTGACATGGACCAAATGGGGATTCTGCCTTCGTTGCCAGTATCGATGAGGAATTGTTTGCCAGGGATTATAAGATCAGGAAGCTGCCTGGGTTCCCATGCACGCCTTCCACCTTTCCTAGGAAGCCTCCTCCGGGATAATTGGAGGAAGAAGCCAACGAGAGCCAGACGGGCATCATTTCCCAAACACGGCATCGCCACCCGACGCCGGCTTCTGCACAGATGCCCCGAGTTTGCCGGCTGGCGTGCGTTACGGTTCACCCCCGGGGGGCTGCTTCTGTTCCGCTGAGCAAGCACTTCGTCCGCGGTGGAGTTTGTCCGAGGTCCTGGGTGCCCTGAGCTGCGGGCGTGATGGGAGGGCAGGGGCAAAGGTTGTGAGGAACTGGGAGTGTTACCGTGGCCTCAAGACGGCAGAAGCGTGTCTCACCCGCCAAGCCCCGGGGAGAAGACCAGCTAGCCCCAGTCGGAAAACACAGATCGCGAGTAAGATCCTTCGTGTGGCACTGAAGTTAATTAACCAGATGTCAGCAAACTGACGAGTTCTTCCCGGGCCTCCTGACAGAGGGAAGGCCTGTGTCTAGCTGGTCAGGTGAGGACCGCCGGCTGACCCGGTGCCCTCTGTGACCGGATCGGGAGCACGGAAGGGCGCCAGCACCCACCGGGCTTCCTGGACCACAGACTGACTCCGCTCCCAGGACGTCACCCCTGCTGCCCGGCAAACAACCCGAAGACAGTAAGAACATCTTCTACCTGACGACACCACCAACTGTTGTCAACATGATGTCATGCCACCCTCTGCACACTCGGAACTTGCTGGAAGAAAGACAAAATGTAAGCATGGTTATGAAATCTACTATGTTCTAGAACTGTTAGTCCCTTTCACTAAAAGTCTTCCAACCAAGGGCACATCCAGCCCAGGGGACACTGGTTTCAAAGAAGAGAAAGATTAAAAGCAAGAGTGACCCCCGCCCTGTCTTACCTCCCATAACCCTCACTGCTCCCCCTACCTCCTTTCCCTTCTCCCCTCTCTCCTCTCCCTCCCCCTCCTCCCTCCTCTCTCCTCTCCCTCCTCCTCCCCTTTCCCTCTCCCTTCTCCCCTCCCCCCAACCCTAACTCTAATCTCTCCCCTCATCTCTCCCTCCTCCCTCCTCCTCCCTCTCCCTTCCCCTCCCTTCTCTCCCTACTCCCCCCTCCTCCCTCTCCCTACCCCCTTCCCCCCCTCCTCTTCCCACTCTCACCCCCTCCTCCCCTTTCTCTCTCCCTCCTCTCCCTCTCCTTCGTCCTCCCCCCCCCGCCCCTCTCTCTCCTCTTCCCTCTTCTGCCTCCTCCCCTTCCCCTCCTCCCTTCTATCTTCTCCCTTTATCCCTTCCTTCTCCTATGTTTCTCTTCACATAGAAATGTGTCTGAGACATCACCACCCCCTTCACCCAGGTCCCTCACTGGTGTCACAGGCTTCTCTCTAAAGTTACCTTTAAACATCGTATAACGTTAGCTACGACCAACTGGCATGGTGTGCCTATTCGTGGTGACTTCATCCCACTGGAAACAAAAGTCTGGGCTCTGTGCAGTCAGCTGCTCCCATCTGTCCACATGTCAGGGCACAGTGGGTTTCAGGGGCCCCCGTGAGTACACACCAGTGGGTCTCGTTCACCACAAAGTGGCAAAAATAAAACCCCATGCCAATAAGTGACCAAATCAAAATAGCGTTTCTTTTTTTGGTTCGTTGGTGCCACACAAAGTCCAATCTCCAGAATCAGCTGAGACACGCTTGGGAGAATTCTCGATTCCGCCCTCATCCAGTCCCCGAGGAACCGGAGAAACAGGAGACAGCTGGGCAGAGGCCACACTGCGTCAGCCAGCGTGTGGCCAGCCCACCTGCCCAAAGGCACCTGCTTTGAAAATGCCACATCATCGGTGCTGGCTACACGAACGAGTCAGTGCGCGAGTGTCTGAGTGAGGACCAGCCCCTGTGCTGAGTACTGTGACCTCCTCTGAGATGGACAGGCTGGTCGCCCAGTTCAGCACAGACGTAAAAATGTACATGGCACCACGCTGCACGTGACCCGTGACAGCTGCCGCCCAGGACGGACTGGAACCCCGCGCAGAGGGCTTCTGCCTCGATGTAAGTTTGTTTGCCACTTGCGATCTGGTCTGAGCCTCAACAAACAGATAAAATCTGACTCCATAGAGAGCTCTTCCCAATGGATGAAGCAACCGTTGAGAATCATATTAAGCTTCCATGTAGCAGGTTACGTGAGCTTATTTCGTTTGAACTTCACAGCAGCACCACAGAGGAAGAGACGTAATCCTCGTCTCCAGATGGGGAAACTCTGGTTCGGAGAACTGCGATAACCTAAGCCAGGTGACCCGGCTAATGATGCCGTGCTTAGAACACAGGTTTTCTTACTTCCAAAGGCTCCCTCTCTGCTGGTATGCTCCCAGTCCGGCCCTTCCACTGCCATTAAAAGTCTGGGTTCTTATGGGTTCACAACCAAGACCTGAGGGAAATAAACACATTGATGGCTGAGAGCCAGACCCCGCATGAATACCACAAGAGCACAGAGCTCTCATGCTCCCCAGACTCTTCACCCTGCTGCAGAAAACTGGCTGCCGCCCAAGGGAAATGGTCCATAATTCCAGCCCAGCCCTTCGTTAGCGGCTTTCCCGGCTAGCCACGTGCAAAAAGACAGGAAAATCCTAGGGAAAAAAGCCATCTCTTCTGCTCTAAGCCCTACATCAATTACTGCCTTTATAAGCAAATCACCTGCTTCATAAAAGTGTTTATTTACTGTGTTTTCTAATACACAGTTGCTGTTGAAATCTTTTAATTACAAAGCACAGAAATGAAAATACATCCCTAGGCAATTTGTCTGAACCACACCAAGTCCATACTTGGCCAAGAGTCTTGGGCCAACCGTCAAATGTGAAGTGTCAGGGAAAAGATAATGAAATCCCAGAGGGACGTGTAGGTTTAGACAGTTTCCGTGCCCCGCAGGCCCAGTAAATAGCCAGTGAAAAGAGCACAAAACACAAATCAGACCTGGGCATTAGGATTTACCAGCCATGACACCCTGGAAAAGATTCTTCACCTCGAGGAATCTCAGGTTCCTTGAGCCTGGAATGGAAGCACAGATCTTTCAAAGCCTCATGAGCACAGGGCCAGTTGACAACGCCCAGTGCGTTTCCTGGCACACAGGTGCTTCTTGTAACCAGCAATGATCTCCATTGATCCAGCTTTGTAAATGCTTCAGGGGCAGGAAGATTCTTCGGGCAATTTCCATGAGTTCCCCAAAGTTCCGAGTCCTCAAGTGACCTTGTCGAAGTGAGTGAGCTCTGGGCACCCGAGTTTCACCTTCCTCACCTTTCTGGGGCTCTGGGGGTCAGGACGAAAGGAAGAACCGAGGTCTCCTTCCCCTTGCCTCAGCCACCCCAGGAAAGACATACCACCAGTGCTTTCTAACAGCACGCCTGAGTAATTCAGGAAGAGGGTAGCACAGGATTCAGGCTTACCGAGCTGGTCATCTGAGAAGTGGGGAGTTGTCATGGGGACCCCCAAGCTCTCGCCCAGCCTGCACAGATTGGCTAAAACAAGGCTGAGACAAGAGGCCTTCCTTTGGTCTGGGATCGCATCAAATCAGACTGGTACACTGGTCATCCTACACTCAACAGCTGCTCTCTTTGGCAATTGAATATGCCTTTGATCAACACAACAGTAAAACCTATCAAAGTGAAAGTGAACACAGGCTCTGTGGAGAAAATAGAAAGGGGCTTTGGTGACAAAAAGACGGAGAATATCACTGGTTTTTTTACGTGTTTATTTGTTTTGAGAGACAGAGGGGGTGGGCAGAGAGAGAATCCCAAGCAGGCTCCAGGCTCTGAGCTGTCAGCACTGAGCCCAACACAGGGCTCAATCCCATAAGCCACGAGATCATGACCTGAGCGGAGATCAAGAGTCGGACGCCTCACTGACTGAGCCCCCAGGCACCCAGAGAGTAGCACTGTTCTTGAGGGGTTTGGATAGTCCGACGGGGGCCAGGCAGTCACAGCAATGTCGAAAGGGGCCGCTTATCACGTAATAAGATCAGACACTTGCCGGGAAAGCAGCAAACATTCTGCTAATTAAAGGTGAGAGAAAAATCGTTGTCTTAATGAGAAGGTGGCCAAATTTGCTCATAGTGTAACGAAACTAATCGCTCACCTATTACGTCATAGAACGTCAGTCAGTTGTTCTCTCTCAGTGGAACTGAAGTTGGTTCAGTCTGGGGGGCAAGAGGTCTGGTCCGTGGTGAAGTGTACTGACAACCGGTCATGCCCGTGCTCTCGGACTCAGTACCCAGTGTGGGTGGGAGGGTGAGGTTTTGGGCCACAATGTCATTGTAGTAGCGAGATTTTTCTAAATAAACTGGATGCTTCATGGAGTATTAAGCAGCCTTTTAAAATGCTAGTTTTGCAGACTAGGCAGCCACATAGAAATTGCTAATAACAATGTGGGTAAAAAATAACAGATGTAACTTGTTTACAGGCCGATTGTAACTTTACAGAAAGTACATGTAGGGAAGGCAGACGCAAGAAAACATAGCACATGACATGAATCCTAGGACTGAGAAATTTTTTCTCTAACTTTCTATAACACGGCTTAATTTAGAATTTAAAACTAAAATTACTTTGTACAACAAAGAAGTGGTTTTTTCCCTCCTGGTAGTGTTAAGAGATGACCCCACACCCAAACTGGGCACAGGCCCCCTGGGGGAAGGTCACAGGGCGGAGGCCTCGCGGCCCACACTATTGCAGTAAGAATTCCAGGCACACCCCCCCCCCACCCCCTGGGTGTGCAGGGAAGCTCCCTCCAGAGGCACCTCCTTTTGTTGAGGACCAAAAATAATCCAGACTTTAAAAAACAATATAACAATAGAAAATAAAGGTTGCATGATACAAATATAACACCTGGCTGAAGCCATAATAAAATTGATCCGTTTTGATGCGTCTTAAATGCAAAGGTTAATAATCTGGACTTACCTCGTTGGATGACTGATCATACCCCCACTCTACCAAGTTTGATTGGAGGCCAAAGCTGTGTTTATCTACTTACACATAACAGTATTTCAAATTTATGTCATTCCATGAAATGACTCTTTTCAAAGTGACAGCTACATGCATAAAATATTCAGAACCTTTTTCTTTACCTTCTAAACATTCACTAACTCAAATCTTGAAAATAGATCCTTAAAAATATTTTTTCCATGCTTACCTCTCCTGCTACCTCCCCTCTATGGTTCTTTCTGTACTTGAAGACCCTGGTTTCCTGAGATTAATGAGATAAAACATGCCTGTGGTTTATAGAAGGCAAAACGAGGTGAAACTGTAGCTATTGCTATCATAACATGTGTCTTTGCTACTGTGGCTAGAGAGTCAAGTCCCAGCTGTACAGAACCATCCTGGGTCCCCTGGAAGGGACCCAGTGAGCCCAGGGAAGGACACTGCACAGATCCAACAGGTGCACACGTGCTCAGCCAGCTCTGTCTACCACCTGGGAGCGTTAGGGCTCAGATGGGCAGGGTCTCTGCCAGACTATGTAAGTCAGTTGTCTAGATAGAAACTGGGGCAAGAAGGGAGAAAAGCCAACTAAACGATGGCCGAAAAACAGTGTAAAACATGCCATTCCTTGTCCCTTAGAAAAATACTGTTAAGGTCCCCAAGTGGAGGGAGGAAGGTGCTGTCTTTGCTGAAGTGTCCACGTTATACTCAGCTTGGGCAGGTGCACAGAGTTAGTGCTTCCGTCTTTCTCAAATTCTCAAGAATTGGGGTGAGGAGGAATAGTGGCTGGCTTGTGTGAGGAAGAAGGTGGTCATGGGTCCGAGTTCACGGTTTTCCTCCTCAGACAGTGCGAGTGCAGCATGCCTCTCTCACGCGCAAGCCTTTTGTGACCCGAGGTGCTCATCCATCAAGCTCAGGGCCCTTGGGATCAACTTATGCGGCACAATGCAGCAAGAGCTGCGGCTTAGGGATTCCACACGGGGTGTCTCTCTCTGCGTGACCACTGGGTCACACAACTTCTCAAGAGGAAGAACAGTGCGGCTGTGGGTAGAACCCAGAAACTTCTCTGTGCACCGGCACCCACACACTCACCTGCACATTTCCACAGATGGGGTGCAGAGACGGGACACATGCCTGAAGCACTCTTTCCTGAAAGAAGGGATCTCTCCCTGTCTCAACAGTGCAGCCCTGAGCCTCATCGCTGGGAGCACTCGGGACAGCAGAAAGTCACGACTGCAAAGAAGCTTTTAGTCAATAGTACGTCACAATTTCAAAAGCTGTGAACCTTCCAGATGTTCTGTGAGGACAAATGACATAAATGCCAAGTGCTCGCCTGGAACCTTGAGACCATGGTAGCAGCTGTGGTAGAATTACATCAAATGAGGGCTGGACATTGGCCGTCCGACACCCAACAGCATGTGAGAGCCTTTATTCAAAGGTGCCTGTCGTCTGTGACTATCTTGTTGATTTGCATTAAAAACAAGAGAAATACACACAGGACGGACAGTCATAAAACCTGGTTTTGCGCTCAAGACAGCCCCTGCCAGCTCTGTGACCTGAGCCCAGCCCCTTCACCTCTCTGGGGCTCTGCTCCTTCCACGTCTTGAGGGTTCCTTACCGCTCTGGCACTCGATGTTCCGTTCGTTCCATGCGCTGTACTTAAATTATGACTGAGAACTGGGATATTTTCCAGTCATCTGAACCAAATCACGCAACACATTCTCTCACACACCTACTCATGAACAACCTTTACCCCTCGGGGCTTAGTCGGGACATTTTGAAGGGACCTAGCGATGGCCAGAGGCGAAAGCAATGTGCTGGCACCCACACACACAGCTGGAGACGGCACCTGGGGGACCTGGAGGTCAGGGATGCCAGATAGAAAGTGAAGGGCCGCTCGCCCAGCCTCTTACCGAGGAAGCGAGCCAGCCCTCCCCTTACAATCGAACCAGAGCAACACGACTGTTTCCATTTTCTGAGCATTGCCCACGTACAGAGGTCAAAAGTGTGGGGTTGGCTGTTTTGAGCCCTCTCCCTCCCTTGAAATCAGGACTTTGAAATTTGGTTTGTGCAGAGGTTCGTTTAACTCTGTTTATCAAAGTGATTTCCAACTTTCCCTGTCCTGTGCTGACCCCAGGAAAGAGCTTTTTCTCCGCACGTTGGCTTTCTGAGACTGGTGATCTACCCCACTGGCTGTGCGTGCGTCCATGGAAAGACCACATCGAGGCGTGGCAGGAGGGGTCCCCCTCACCAACGCGGGGCTCCCTGAGACGGTGGGCAGAGCTGACCCACCCGCGCCCGCACCCCGTGCTCCGGAGAAGAGTAGCCATCACGTGCAGGGTGGCCCTGGCAAAGACCAGAATCAGGAGGTCCCATGAAATGAACTGAGAGGGTCGGGAACCTCGGAGAACAGCAGGACTTGGCCTCAGCTGCCCCGTCTGTGGAATGAGTCTCACATAGGTGGTCCCTCTGCCGGGGCTCCTCCAGTCCTGGTCCAAGCTCCGGGGGTCGGCGGGGTTGGGGGGGGGGGGTCCCCTACAGCAGTGCTCCCAAGCTGGCACACCATGATGGTGTGGCCTTGCAGGCCCTTGCGGGGAGCGCCCACGGCCAGCCCACCCTGCCGAGAAAGGCTTCTCAGGGGAGCAAGAGGAGAAGGAATATTCTAGCAGCCCCAGCTCTCAGAGAAGGAAACTCACCAGCTGGGAAACAAAGGATTCGCCGAGAAACTTCCCTTCATTGCCTGTTCATTAGCATTCTTGGGAAAATCAGGCAAAGACTTGACAATTTCAGAGAACAAATTCACAGTTAATTAATGCTTTTACTTGACATTATTTACTGTTTAAAAAATTAAAGCCTAAATCCCCAGAATATAGGTGGTTGGGAGGGAAGCAGAGGAGGACAAGGGTGGAACAGGCCGCTGTCGGGACTGGGGGTGACACCACAGCCCAGGTGCGGGGACAACGTTGGGTTGAAAGCTCTGACTGTGACAGCAACTGCCCGCCATTGTTTGATCGAGCCCGGCCGTGTGGATGCAGTTGCTTTGGTCAATACGATCACTTTCTTTTTGTTTTTCAGGGAGGTCAAAGGTTGGGGACTGGGGGCTGAGGGGGCGGTGAAGAGGAGAGACGGGGCTCTGAGACGTGGTTTCTTGGAAAATACCCCCCAGGAAAAAATACTTCTGTCACAAAATATCAATGCTGACCAGATGTCACTGACTTTTTTTTTTTTTTTTGCATGTGTCCCTTAACAGCTGGCAAGAATATCAGCTCAAATTATTCACCACAAACACACACTTTCTGTTTGTCTCCAGATAAAAGGATTTAAAATCCTATTTGTCAGTAAGGGATGGTGAAACTGTGGGATGGACTTTTCTAGTCCAGAGGAAAGGTGACTTTCTTTCCTCCCTGGTCCCGAGGGATCGGCTCAGAGGCGAGGGGGCTGTGGCTCCGTGCCAGCTCTGGGCCCCGGCCAGGTGGTGGGGACAGGTCCCCGGGCAGGCACACTTGTGAATAGGCCCTTCGGCAGACCACCCAGGAAATGAGGACCTGGGTTGTGGTCCACTCAGGCTTTTTTTAGAAGCCTCTCATAATTTCTAAGTATCTGTTATCCCTTGGTGTCCAGTCTAGAACATTCTATCACACATCTATAGACATAGATGGTCCTGGACTGTTTGTCAGTCTCC
This sequence comes from Neofelis nebulosa, assembly GCF_028018385.1. Taxonomy (NCBI): domain Eukaryota; kingdom Metazoa; phylum Chordata; class Mammalia; order Carnivora; family Felidae; genus Neofelis; species Neofelis nebulosa. The sequence goes on from NC_080787.1 coordinate 155,688,371, forward strand.
ATGTACGGCATCTACGGCTTGTCTTTACAGAAATGTTGTTTCTATTTAACTTATAATCCCTGAGTGCTTTGGACAAATGGGTTCTCAGAAGATACTCACTGAGGAAAAATTTATCACAGATACACTTTTTAAAAAGTCATTTGATCAACAGTGACGAAAGCATCTATGGTGGGTTGAACGGCATATCGCCAAACCCAGGAGCCCAGGCTGTGCCTTATTTGGAAATAAGACCTTTGCAGATAATTAAGAATGGTGATGCACTCATAAGGGGTAGGAAGGGCCCTAAACCCAATGACTGTTGTCCTTGTAATGAGGGAGACCATGTGAGAAGAGGGAGGTAGAGAGGTTGGGGTGCAGCCACCAGCCCAGGGACACCCAGGATTGTCACCACCATAGGAACTGGGAGAGAGGCAAGGGGCACCCTGCCCTGAGAGCCCCCAGGAGGACTCCACCCTGCCCACAACTTTGATCTTGGACTTTCGGCCTCCAGAGCTGTGAGAGAGAGTACATTTCTGTTGTTCAAACCCACCCGGTTCGAGGAGCTTTGTTTTGGCAACCCTAGGAAACTCGTGCAGTGCCCAAGAAGCATAGAAAGTTCCAATGAGTTCTACGGGAAGCAGCCGCGTCCAAGATAAGAACCTGCAAAACCACTAGTGTTGCCCTCTGGACCCACCCTGCGTCGCGTGGTGATCTTGTGACCAGAAGGCCCTCACTGTTTGCCTGAGGGGGAGGGGTGGGGGTACAAGGTGCCACAGCCCCACCTGGGAAGGCTTGGCCTGGGGAGACGCCCTGGGGGTTGAACTCGGGCACAGAACAGGCTCATGGAGCAGAGGCCATGCAGCCAGCCGGTGCCCTAGAATGTGTCCTTGGTGCGGGCATTAATTGGAGATTTCCCATCCCACTTTGAGCTGATAAACAACAGAAAAGGGCAAAAGACCAAACTCTCATTCTTCTGCACCAGGAAGCCCTGAGATTTCATCCAGAGTCAAAGATTTGGCTGGTGGCTACTATCTACGCCACACGGATACCCGCTTGTGTGCCGGCTGGTGGAAAGACTCTCAGCAGAAAACAGCAGCAGAAAACCCCACTGGGTGTCACAAGCAGGGCGCGGGGCTGGGGGTGCTCCTCGCGCTCGAAGGTGAGATTCTTAACCTTAAACACATCTGCTGCCACCATCTGACCTCATGGCGTGGCATCCAAGGGCCAGTCAACGAACAAGGCCTGCCCCTGGGGACAGTGTGTGGCAGCAGGGGGCACGGAGTGGGGGGGGGGGGGCGTCTGCAGTCATCAGACCACAGAAAGAGCTTAACTGATTTAAGTCACACTTTTCGTGGGGTGCAAAAAAATGAATGAAAAACAGGTAGAAACACCCAGTATTTGGGCAGCGCAAAGCCTGGGTGGTGGCAGGGCCTGCAGAACCCTGCCGGTAACAGACATCCCAGCTTGGCAAACACCGTAACTTTATTTTATCTTCTTGTCGAGGGAACACGGGACGCTGCACATCTGCCCGAGGCCACCAATGCCCCACCAGAGCACCAGAGTCGTGTTTGCTGGGCTCATCAAGCACAGGGCCCGGCACCAAGTACCACCAGTGTGTCAGCAGGAGAGCCTGCCAGCCGCCCGCCATGCTTCAGGACATCACGGCAGTTGGTGAGACAGATGCCCAGCACTCACGCTGGGCGTGAAGGGACGCTGGCCAGGGACCAGATCGCCCGCTGGCAGGGCCTGTGCGTCAGGACTGCCCCTTGCCCAGCACCTCTGTGGATCACCTGTGCAGTCACCCAGTCTTGGGGTGGCAGAGCTAACCTAGGTTTGTGGAAGAATCAATGATCCATCTCAGAAAGATGCCAGTGGAGAACCAAATGCTGTTTCAAAGCAACCGTGGGGGGTTAGTAACTTAGATGCTTTTCCCTCTGACTTGTTCCTTCCCTACTTCCTCTGTAAGCCTGATGATTCAACTTAGAAATACTAAAATGGTTGCTGCAGTAAGAAAAAGCAAGGAACATTCCTTGAATATTTCAGAGCGAAATGCTTCTGAAAGCCCTTGGTTCCCCCACAGAAAACGTTTAAAAGAAGAAGATTCATGAATCAGTAGCAGCTGTTCCCAGCACCTGTTATTTATTCCAATCATTAAAGTTCTCATGGCATTTTGGAAAGAACTGAGCATTTTTCCTGGAGAAATACGCTGGGTTCTGGACTACACAGTTGACTGCATCCAACTGTTGCCGGAGACAAAGGGCCCACGAGGCACGCTGGAGAGTGGAGTGAGCCCCCCGAACCACCGTGTCCCTCTGAAACGACCTCCTTCAATCCGAGCAGTTTCTGTCATCTGTCACCCCACCATTGACTCATCTGTCTCTTTGTAGGACTCTGGGGTATGGAAAGAATGGCCATTTTTCTGCCAATAATTTGCCCGGCAAGTATTGACAAGCACCTACCACGTGAAGGACCTATGCTCAGGGTGACTGGGGACACGAGGAGGCCACAGACCATCTGGTGGCCCGGGAGGGAGAAGGACCCAGCCCTGAGCAGCCATCAGAAAGAGCCACCTTGCCATACACAGACTCAAAGTCTGGCCACAAAGAATGTCTTTGCCTCTACTCTTTCCTTCATTCGGAAGCTGACCTGGAATGACAGAGGCTCCCGGGAAAGAGACAACGCGTCCTGCTGCTCCCGCCTGCTGCCATGTGGGAAAATGCGTAGCCAGCATAAACCCTGTCGCTCTGAATGTGTCTCTCATGCTAACCCGAATCTTCACTTCTTCTGGACCAAAGTGAGAAAGTGAAGGTATACAACAGAGCACGCATTTCCGGGGCAAGTCGGATCCTGCGGACAAGATGGGTTGTCGGTGCAGCAGAGAGGAGCCGCTCTGAGCCTCAGCTGCTGGCGGGAAGTCCTGGAGCCACGCACCTGAGCACCCGCAGGGATCACAGTGGTTCTGAGTCGGGGCTGGACCGCCTGTGTCTCACAGCTGCCTCACCCCTTATGGACTCAGGCCCCTCGATCTTTCCATCTGCAAAGTTCTTCACCCCCTTTACCCTTATCGGTGAGCCCTGGGTGACGCCAGGGGTAAAGTCTGCATCATTTCCAGGAGACCCAGTCCCAGCACGCAAGGTGCTCTGGTGCCAGAAGGAAGACCTGGCCGACAAGATTCACCTGAAAATGTTTGCAGCTGGTGGCACTGAGCTCAGCACACCTAACTGGGGTGGGCGGAGGACCAGCAGCAACCCCTCCCTTCTGCTAAAGCAACAGAAAAGCCCAGCATCACAATGAGAGAAACAAAGTTCTCAGCAGCAAGGAACTCCCCACTGGCCCCACATCTTGACCTTGTTTTGCAGGCTTCTCCTTTCCTTCTTCCACGGTGTTGGAACCTACCGGGTGACACAGGCACCAGATAGATCGCTTGTCTGCAGACAGCGCACGACCTGGAGGGAGCTCCGGCTTCACAACACCATGAAGCCTCGTGGCCTGCCACGCGAGCGGCCTCCTCAGGCCCGTGGTTGCAGAGGACCACGCCTCTGTCTTCCTGTGTGGTTTAGGGAAGATTTCAGAAGGGGTGGGTCAGCAGATGAGGGGGAGCCTCCTGGATGGCAGAGGGAGAATCATCACGGACAGGATACAGGAGTACAGGATGTGTGACAAGCACACAGGCCCACTACCAGTCCCAGCCTCAGTTTCCCTGTTGACAAAATAGAGATTATGCTTCCCACTTAGAATCCAAGATTCCCAAAAGTCCAGAGACTGTGAAGTGAATCTATTGTAACAGGTTAGAAATAGTTTTGAAAAGATATTTAAGTAGGATCAGTGGCCACCAGAAGGCCATGGGGTGTGGGGAAAATGTCAGAAACCTCGGTGGACTTCGGTCTTCACGTCTGAGAATAAGGGTTGTCTGGGGGAGAGCCCCCCTCCCATAGCTCCTGGGGGGGACGTCTGAGGCTTTGCAGGACGAGAACAGGCTGGGGCCCCGGGGCCATGACAGAGCAAATGCCAACACGGTGGAATCTGGCTGCGGACACCTGTCTGCTTGCGGGTAGAGCACCAAGCAGTTTTCTCTTTGCGGCTCCCGGAGCCTCTGTTTTGGGCATAATAATTCTTTTGCTTACACTGACTGTCTACAGCACAACATTAAAAGGCCGTTTGTGCTAACGGGTTGGTTTAATCAGTGTCATCTGATAATTAGAGCCATAACATTGAGTTTAGGTTCCGATTTATTTTAAAGTATTTTCAAATTGGTTGGATAATTGTTCAAACTTCATCTGATTTGTGTCAGGTGGAGATACGTTGAGAGCAGGTGTTCAGTGTGGGGTGAAGTGCGTAGAGCCTGGGATGTGACGCTATCTGCCACCTGGACTCAAGCCGGCCTCCCTGCAGTCATCAGGTCCCGGCATCTACAGACTCTGGTCTCACGGGCCAGCCAGCGATATGGCCCGGATGCGTCACGCCCCGGCGTGGCCTGCTCCTGCAGCTCCCTCGGGGCTGTGGCAGCATCGGGGTCCCTCTCTGTGCCTCCCAGCTCCGCTGTGGTGGGGCCGCCGTGGCCAGCACTGCAGGCTCACCTCTCCCTTCAGGAGGACACGCGAACGCATAGGTCCCGGCTCCTCGTCCCCACCATCTCACCGACGGTCTCCATCCACCACTGCCCCCAGCCTCAGGGGTACAGCGTGCGGGAAAACCGCAGGCGTCGCTTTCTTCAGCCACATGCCCTAAGCTCTCCTGTCGCGGAGCCCTAGCCCGCTGGCCCAGAACACACAGAGGCCGAGGGCTCAGCGGGTGAGCTCCGGGCGCCACGCACCCTGTTAACGCTGATGCCTGAGGTCAGGTGTCCAGAGTTTCCACAGCTGCAACAAGCTGTCCCCGCAGAGGCCCCGTGACACAGGTGCTCAGATCCAAATGGAGTTAAAGCGAAAACGAGTCGGGGAGAAGTCCTTTCTCTCTGCCAGAGGGTCCGCCCAAGCAGGTGTGTCTACACCTCAGACCCAGCGGGGTGGGGGAGCCAGAAGCACGGCTGGGAAGGGCTAGGCGGCGTCGTGAGGAGGAAAGTAATAGAACTGTTACCCAGAAGGATTTCTGCCTTGTGAAGTCAACAATTCCCTACAACCGGGAAGGTGGCGGGGCTGGAGCCAGAGTAGGCGCCGGCCTTCGTGACCCTCACGGTGGACGTGTGCACAATCTCACTCACTCCACCCACACGGCTGCCCCCAGGCCTCCTCAGCCCCTTCCTCCCTCCCCAAACTGTTCCCAGCCAGTCGCCCCGGAACCTAGTCTGGGTCCAGGGCCGTTGCAGCCTCCTGGATCCCTCCGGAAAGCCGCTGGGAGAGGCCACCTTCCCAGCTGCAACCTGTCCTCCCGATGGTGCCAGCACCTGCGCGTCTCGCAGAGAGGCCTGGCCTCAGGGGAGAAAGGGCCAGAGGCAGTGCCGAAGGAGCGGAGAGAGAGAAGGGGGACACTGGAAGCTGGTGACGCCGACCGTATCTGCGGGGGTGGACTTCTCCGGACGCGGACCGAGGAAGCCCCAGAGACCACACACGCAGACCACAGAGACCGGAGACCCGGCAGGGAGAGGCCCTTCACGGCCCCCCACCCCGCCCCACTGATCTGCGTGGAACATTTCTTACCAAACCCCTGAGCAGTGCAGACGAGGACTGGCTGATGCAGGAGCAGAGATATAGCTGAGAACACAGTGTGAAAAGCTTCCTTCTCTGTGGATTTCTAGAACCTGTCTCTGCTGAGGTCCGCTAACTGGGGCGGCAGGGACTGTGGGTGTGAGGGGCGTCCAGGGCCACTCTCCGTCTTCACCACGCGTTGGTCTCCCGAGCACACAAGTCTCTCAACACTCGTCCAACTGTGAGCTTAATATGCGTGCGTCTTACCGCGCGTAAGTTATACCTCAAAGTTGTTTGGAAAAACAAGATGGGGGGCGCCTGGGGGGCTCAGCCGCTTGAGCCTCTGGTCTTGATTTCGGCTCAGGTCCTGATCCCAGGGTCCTCAGTCTCCACACCGAGCATGGAACCTGTTTGAGAGTCTCTCTCTCCCTCTCTGCCCCTCCCCCTGTCATTCTCTTGTGCTCTCTCTCTCTCTCTCTCAAAAAAACCCCCCCAAAACAAAAAAAGATGACCCAATTAAATAAATACATAAAAATATATCCATAAAGAAAACCCAACATAGGGAAGTGTTGGCTCTAAATACACTCAAGGGAATCTGTGGAGGGGACGTTTCCAGAAGAAAGTGTCACCTGTCAGGCTCACCTGGCTGGGCCCTGCACCAAGTCTGTGGTCCCCATGATGTCAGTGGCCTTTCTAGCCTCCACAAAAGGAACTAATTATACTCACTCAGGTGTGTTATGAACTCTAAACTGATGTGTTTTAAAATACCTGACACACAGTAGGTCCTCACTAACGGGCAGTGGGGGTACCTGGTGTGACAGAAAGAATGTGAACTCAAATAGCAAACAAAAAGGACTTTTCAGCCCCTCATTTAACAAACTAAAGTGGAAAACAGCTTTTATACACTATTCATCAGATTGGTGAATAAATGCTAAAATCATGATACATATTGTTGGTAAAGAGCAGCAGGTTGGTTTATGTAAATTGGCATAAGTTTTCCAGTGGGAATTCATAAAGAGACAGCAAGTGTCTTTACAATGTTTATTCCCTTTGACAATATAATTCCACCTCAAAAATTTATTATAAAGGAAAAATGAGACACAATGATTATGTAAAGATATTCAATAAACACTATTCGGATGCTAGAATTTGGAAACAATCCAAACATCGAAAGATAGGAGAAAGATCAACTCTATCAGGGTGCAGCTGGAGAACAGGATACACTTGTTCTCCACCAGATTCTTTCCAGCTGCATCATACAGTAAACATTTGTTTATTACATCATACATACATCATACAATACATACAATATGTACATACATCATACAATAAACATTTGTTTATTGGTTGGTTGGTTTGAAGAACAAATGTTTGAAGTAAAGTTCTTCAAGCAAGACTTGGTTCAGTCCCTCCGACAGAAGACCCAGGGGTGTCAGGGTGTCCAGAGAAGAGGGGTGGGAGAGCCTCACCCCAGCACCTAACCCTTCAGCCTGAGGGACCTGACCCCCACTCTCATCTGCTGACGACAATAATCACACGGGCGCTCCGCCCAAGCTTCAGGAAGCGAGACCCACTGTGTACTCGTAGGAGGGGAACAAAATGCAAGCAGGCTTCGCCATGTTCCCCATCTTTCCTGCTGAGCTCCTAGGAACAACCTGGCATCTTATTCAGCATTTATGCCCGCTGCCAGAACAGGGCAGGGCACAGAGCAGGTCTCAGTGAGTACGGGAGTCAGAGAGACACATCTAAAAGGAGGAGACGCTTTCCAGGCAAGAATAGAACAAGCGAAGGAGGCAGGCAGACATTTAACAAGCACGTTTCACTTGACCTTGGGATTTCAAGGTCAAATTACCCTGGTAATCAAGAGGCATTTTGTTACCCAGACTCTTATCCTTTTCAAGAAAATGGAGAAGGAAAGAAATTTGGGGGAAAAAGAGTCCAAGAACCTACCTCTGACCCCATCTGCCCTCCAGGTGCAGAAACACACACACACAACAGAGGCCTTAAAGTACTTACCCAGGGCGCCTGGGGGGCTCAGTCTGTTAAGTGTCCGACCTCAGCTCAGATCATGACCTCACGGCTCATGAGTTCCAGTCCCGCGTCGGGCTCTGTGCTGACAGCTCAGAGCCTGGAACCTGCTTCCGATTCTGTCTCCTTCTCTCTCTCTCTCTCGCTGCCCCTTCTCTACTCGCACTCTGTCTCTCTCTGTCTCTCAAAAATAAGTAAACATTAAACATATATATATGTGAAAAAAATAAAAAAATAAAGTACTTACCAGTCTGCCAGGGGGCCTCCGGGCACCCCCTCGAAACTAAGAGAGGCTTGGAACATCGCAGGGAAAGGACGTGTGCTAGTCCAAATGCTTCATTTGGCAAACTTGCCGGGGCTGCTCCACTGAGGCTGGGCTCCCTCAGTCAGTGGCTTCTGAGTCCGAAACACCCCCCCCCATACCTCCTGCTCTGCCACGCGTCCTCGTCCTCACAGGCAGTAAGAGGCAGCAGCTGTACTCGCTGCAGGAAGCGGGAAGCGTCAGGAGAGAGGGCTCAGTCCTCCACAGCAGCCTGCTCACCAGCGTCACCGAGCAGGGCGAGGACGCCACTCACCCTGTGCCCAGGGAGGGAGGGGGCCGCAGGACCTCAGCACACTCCAGGCTGCCAGCTCCGATCTCAATGTTTGCTTGGAGAGTCCCCACCTACAGGAATCTCTTCTGGGCTGCTGAAAGGGAGCTGCTGGGCAGGTCACCCAAAATCTTTTGATTGAACTCTCCTTGAACATTTTATTTCTCTCTGTTCCTCCCCATTCTGCCACTGCCTGGCACCCCGTGAGCCTGCCGGGTCAGGACCGTATAAACCAGGGGCCCCTTCCTGTGTTGGCATTGGCAACAGCCCAAAGGCTCGCTAGCCTCCCTTTCCTCCTGATTGGAGGAACACAAAGCCGGCAGAAGTCGTGCCGACTGGCCCTGCCCTCTGGGTGGCTCAGGCAAGCTACCGTGAGACCGGGGTGACAGGTACAGGCACCTCGTCTGGGGCGTCAGGAGAGGGTTCCCTGGAAGCTGGCATTTTGAGGAGGAGCTGGCTAGACAGCAGAGCATCCAACAGATGGAAAATTACATCTGAGGCCTGGGCAGGAGGGAGGGTGGAGGGCGTGAGGCAGCAGCCAGCACGGCTGGAGCTGAAGTGACAGGTGGGATACAGGTCACACAAAGGACAAACCAGGTCAGGAAGTTAGACCCTCGCAGCACCTGGGTGACTCAGTCGTTGAAGCGCCCTGTTCTTGACTTTGGCTCAGGTCATGATCTCATGGTAGTGACAGCCGGCCCCCAGTCAGGCTCCGTGCTACATGTGGAGCCTGCTTAAGATGCTCTCTCTCCCTCTCTGCCCCTCCCCGCTTGCATTCTCTCTCTCTCTCTCTCTCTCTCTCTCTCTCTCTCTCAAAATATAAAAATGAAAAAGAAAAAAGAACTTGGAACTTCATGCTGGAGCAGTGGATGCCTTCGCTGGGTTTAACCAGGGGTGGCACACTCAGAGCTGTGCTTTGGGAAGCCCCTGGTAGCCCGTGGGGAGTGTGCTCCATATGGTGCTGCCCCACGGAGACCCTCAGCATCTACCTCTCACCGGCGTGGTGAGCAACGGGCCGACAGGCGGAGCCTGGGCCCGGACCCGGGACTGTGGCACCAAAGCTCCCAAGCAAATCAACTTGTGCCTCAGCCCATTTGGTTTGCTTGGTTTCATCTGAACACGCAAACGGGGAAAACCTCCCTAAAGTCCATTGCGTTTGAGAAGCATCGTCTCATAGACACGGACTTGCACGCACATCTGTCAATTACACCACGTGTGTGTGTGTGTGTCTATTCACCGTATAACTCACCTTCTTGCATCTGCTCGTGGGAGGTTCCAAACGTACGGAGGAGGGGAGAATAGCAGAGTCAACCCCACCAGGTGCCTGATCCGGCTTCCACGAGTGGCCCTTCTGGTTCCACCCGCGTGCCGCCCGCACTCCGTGCCCCATCTCGGGTCATTTTGAGGCAAATCCCAAGCGTCAGAGGTAATACTGTCTCATCTATAAATATTTTAGAGTTTTTCCTCTAAAAGATGAGGGCTCTTTTTTTTTTTCAACGTTTTTTTTTTTTTTTTTTTTTTTCTTCCTTGGGACAGAGAGAGACAGAGCATGAACGGGGGAGGGGCAGAGAGAGAGGGAGACACAGAATCGGAAACAGGCTCCAGGCTCCGAGCCATCAGCCCAGAGCCTGACGCGGGGCTCGAACTCACGGACCGCGAGATCGTGACCTGGCTGAAGTCGGACGCTTAACCGACTGCGCCACCCAGGCGCCCCGAGGGCTCTTTTTTATTTAACAGTAATAACCTCTCACATCAAAAAAACCCGACGAGTACACTTAAATATCATTAAAATGCACAGCTGGCTCTGAATGTTCTTAACCAAGTTTCTTCCAACCCCTTCCATCCCCTTCCGTTCTTCTTACGCCCAGGGGTGTCCTGACTGTGTCCTTCTATCCCAGTATTCCTGTAAATTGCTAACTAGATCGAGGGGTCTGATCAGATTCGTGTTCAATGTTCTTTGCAGAAATACCTGGTGAGTGGTGGTGTTGGCCCGTCTGAATCAACAGTGCGAAGCGAGTCATGGGGTCCCAAGTGAACGGTCCCGGAGCCGCTCTCGGGCTTTCACACAGGTGGCCCTGTCTGCAACTTGGCAACTACTCGTTGCTTCGAGCTTCCCAGCGCACGCAATTAGAAATGTGGTCACTGCCGTTCCCCACCGAAGTGGCCCAGGGCTCACAGGGAAGAGGCAGAGCCCGGGCAGAGGAAGCAGCCGCGGGCCTGGGGCACCTGCTGAGCCTGAAAGGCGGTGCACCTGAGGACACAGGGACACTGCCTAAATCTGCAACAGCGACAGACCACGACCTGCTGCGTCCCAGGTGGCTTGCGAGTCTGTCCTGCCACGAACAAGAAGGGAGTGTGCACCCTGATTGCAGAAATGCAGACTCAGCAACACTGAAGTCCTGAGGGTTCTTTGCACTGTTCTTAAGTCTCAAATTACGTCCAAAGGAAGACACCTCAGGAGAAGCACGTGTGCCTCACCTCACTCACTGGTCTCACTGGAGCCCCAGGGAGGCTGGACGGTAGAGGCCCTAACAGGAGACCCCGGCTGGGTGTTGTGCGAGCCTTTCTTACTGTGTGGCCACAACCCACACTCCGGGTTCCTCTCAGGACCAGGAAGCCCGGCTCAGCGCGGCTCCTGCTGGAGGGACCCGCCACTCTCGCTGTTCTAAGTGCCCTATCGCTCCTTCCTACCCCGGCAGGGCACTGGGAGAATGTGGCTGGAAGTGATGGCACTGGCCACTGCCTGGCAGGTGAGTCACGGCAGGTCTACAAAGGCCCCTGTTTTTATCTGGCTCTTTTGGATCTGCCCACCTGATTTCCTGCTGCAGGTGACGTAAACCCTGAAAGCTGAGAGGCCATCGGTAAATGTCACATTAAAACATTATTCTCAGAAGGGACTCAGGGAGTCCAACAGAGCCCTGGGAGCTCCAAAACCTCAAGTTTTAAGTCTGATTTGTTCCTCAGGCAGGTGACTTGCCTCAGAGGAAAGATGGAGGGATTTCCTGACTTTACAAGGCTGAGGAGGTGAAAATGAGGTTACCTTTGAGTACTTTGAGGTCCTTTTATGGAGTGGGCTTCACAAGAATCCCAGCGAACTCCGTACTTTTGAAAATAGATGAGCTCTCCAATTTATTACCCACACCAGGCCACTTCTGAAAGCGTGAGGGAGCCACTAACACTGCTCCAGGCTGGCAAGTGTGAACGGGTGCACGGCCACCAGCTCTTACACTGGATCCTGACTCCTGAGGGCAACACTGGCAGCTCCTTCGGTGATGCTAGAATATGCTGCTAACCCTTTCCAGTGAGCCTGGGGCACAGGGCAAGGACGGAGCTGGTTCAGAGCCCTGAATCTGCCCCACTCACACCCTGGCCCTGCCACTAACTCCTTTCCATGGAGAAATTCCTCCACCAGAGCCCTCGCCTGGAAGGGGCTATTCCAAAATCACAACCCAGGCGACCCAAAGGGTCGGGACAGACTGGGTTGTGTCTGATACAGAAGCATCCACAGAGGGGTGCCCCAGGATTTGTGTGTGTCGTCGAGCCCACCTGGTGTTGTTTTGGGGGGTCTCGCTCATCTGTATACGTAAGGACGGACGTGCTGACTGGTTAGCACACATGCTGTCCTCCCCCCCTCCCCGGAAGACCCCACAATTTCCACCTGTACAGCAAGTGCCAGTGGGATAAACTTATCATGGTCACTGGACCAAGAATAGCTCACTGATGTTTTCCCTTTGGGTGATTAGACCAGTAAGTTCCGTTCCTCTCCCTGCTCCCCTCTGACCCCAGAAATAAGCCACCTGTCCCAACATGGGCTTGTCATCTTAGCTGACAAAGGACACTGATGCTCTGGAGCCACCAAACCACACCGGTGATGAGGCCTATTAAATCCCCAGGTCCTGCTGTCAATGAGAAGCTGAGTGTCCGACAATTATTGAATAAATTATTACATAAATTAACAAATAAACTGGGGTACGGAGCCTGACTGCCAGATTTGAACATTAACTCTGCCACTGACTGACCCTGAGCGAGAAGCTTCACCTCCCCAAACCTCAGTTTCCTCTCCTGCGAAAGGAGTAATGCCAGCACCAGGAGTAACCAGCCCAGCCAGGCACAGCGGTTTCCCCGGGGCCGGTAGTCAGCGCTCAATAAAAAACATTTTTATCTTACCGCTCTCTGTCCCCCCACAACTGTTGAGTTAGAAGGCAACGAACTCTCTCGAATTGACTGGAAACAACCCATAAACAAATGGATGAATAGTATTATCCTAAGACAAAAAGCCTTTGCCATGGCAATACAAAAGTGTCTCACGGGTATTTGATCCCAAATGAGGCTCTGTTCCAGCCCTTGAATAACAAGGCTCAGAAAGGTGGCCAGCTCTGAGGGTCCTCGGACCCGTCAGCACGATGTGGAACTGCATGTGCCTGTGATACCCCCGGCGAGCCCAGGGGCTGCTCGGGAGCTGGCCAGCCTTCCTCAGCCCCTCCCCGAGACGCCCTGGTGATAACTGTGCAGGCTTCTCTGAGGCAGACAGAAGCCACTGAAACCAGGCAAAGACACTGAAAATCGACAATCAGAAGCCGTTTCTGTCTAGAGGGAGCGAGCACAGGGCGTGGTGAGGAAGCACACCTCTAGTCGTCGTTCATAATATTTATTTTGGAAAAATATTTTAAAAAGGATTTTCTTCATTAACAAAACAGTAAAAAACTCAAATAACATTTGCACAATATTCCATAAATACATTTATATACAAAAAAATATAGTCACATAGACCCGAAGTGCCTTTGTACATATTTACCAAAGATTTAAATTATAAAAAATGAACATCACAAAATACTCAAGCTTTACAGATATCATGAAAAATATTTTTACAAGTCCAAAAAAATAACACACATTTTTTTTCCACCTAGAAAAAACACATTTTAGTATCAAAAAGGACGATAAAGGCAGTGTTTGTGATTCTAATTCAAGAAAAGACCGGCTCATGAGAACCCAAAATATACACTTCAGGCAGTGCATGCTTCTCACGTAGTAATTAAGTCCATTCATTTAAATATATATTTTTTAAAAGCCAACTGTCCATAGTGCAATGGGAACGTCCTAGAAGGCAGTGCAACAGGCCCCTTGGCCGCCGCCGAGCTGCAGCCACGCCGCGTCCCCAGCTGGCCTCGGAAGGGAGAGCCGGCTGGGTCCGGATCGGTTCCTCAGCAGCAGTCCGTGGGTCTCCCTTTCCTCTTTCAAGCAGCATCCACTGGGGCATATATCCTTGGAATTTTATTTATTTTAAGAGAAACGGGAACTTTGCCGTATCACTTCCATTTCACACCTGGTGGGCCCACAGGACAGGATGGGAAGTTAGTTCCAGACAGAGGTCAGCACCCTCTGACTTCTCCCCCCCCACCCCCCGCTCCCGCCCCGAGACCAGGCCCGGGCTGCGCACTGACCTCGGTCGCTATGACGCACTCGTCTTTCTCCTCCGATATGACGTACACCGACTGGTACTTTGTGTCTTTTGAAGTAGAATACACGGAGTCTGGTCTTTTTCTTTCAGGTGCTTCTCCACTGAAGGGAAAATGAAAGAACCACAAGAAACACGTGAGAACAGGAAAAACTGACCGGCGCCTGCCCAGAGTGCAGCACCCCCTTCGGGGGTAAAGCTCAGGGGTAGAGCGTTTGACTGCAGAGTGCAGCACCCCCTCGCATCGGGGCGCCCTCCCAGGCTGGCCTTCCCGCGTGTCCCCTCCCGGCCCGCAGCACGCACCCCCTGAGTGTCGGGGTGCTCTTCTCCTCCCCTGCAGAGCCCTGGGGCTGGCCCTTGGCGTCACGCTTGCCATGGGGGTCCCTGACGGCGGCCGCGGCGTCGCCCTTGAGGTCCTGCACTAGGTTATAATCCACAGCAGGGTAGCGGGCCTTGAGACCGTTCTTATCAGCCCCGTGGTCCCCGTGGAAGTCAACCTTCTTGTTGGTGTTCTTGATCTGCGTGGCCCCGATGACGCTGACACAGATGTCCTTCTCGCGCTGGCAGTTGGCCAGGTTGTTCATCGTCTCCGCCTCCCCACGGCAGGGCTCGGCAGGGGGCCGGTCCTTCTGCAGCCTGAGCCGCACGCAGACCACGGCGGCGGCACAGCCCAGCAGCAGCATGAGGACAAGCACCACACCGGCACAGACGGCCACCCAGGGGAAGGGCCCGGCCTGGCCCTCCACGTACTTCTCGGTGAGGTCCACCACCACCGCCGGGCCCGGGGGCGGCTCAGGCAGCAAGAACTGGCAGTTGGGGCCCCCGTAGCCCCGGGCGCACTCACACAGGTAACGCCGGTCCCTCTCGTGGCAGGTGGCCCCGTTGTGGCAGGGCGCGTGCTCACACCTGCTGACAGGGGCACTGCAGTTCCTGCCTGTGTAACCTGGGGGACAGGTGCAGGAGTACTCGTTCACGCCGTCCCGGCAGGTGCCCCCGTTGGCACACGGGGAGGAGGCACAATCATCCACGTTGTCTTCACAGCGCCTCCCGGAGAAGCCAGCCTGGCAGCGGCACAGGTAAGCATCACCAAGGTCCACGCACTGTGCACCTGGAACACAGGACACATTCTGAAGCCTTGCTACGTGTCAGTCCTACAAGGTACACCAGGGATGCGAGACAGACGAGGCAGCCGTGGCCTAGACACAAACATCAGGGGAGGGGTCTGGTCCAGCTCTAGCTCAGTAAACTGCAAACAATACAGCTAATACCTCTTTTCTTTAAGTATTTTTTTTTAGCGTTTGTTCATTTTTGAAAGAGACAGAGTGCAAGCGGGGGAGGGGCAGAAAGAGAGAGAGGGAGACACAGAATCCGAATCGGAAGCAGGCTCCAGGCTCTGAGCTGCCAGCACAGAGCCGGACATGGGGCTTGAACTCGTGAACTGTGAGATCATGACCTGAGCCGAAGTCGGACGCTCAACTGACTGAGCCCTCCAGGCGCCCCAAGTTTATTTAAATTTAAAGAGAGAGAGAGAGAGAAAGAGAGAGAGAGAGAGTGTGTGTGTGAGCGGGGGAGGGGCAGAGAGAAAGAGGGAGACACAGAATCCGAAGCGGGCTCCAGGTTCTGAGCTCCCAGCACAGAGCGCGACACAGGGCTCAAACTCACAGGCCTTGAGATCATGCCCTGAGCAGAAGTCGGACGCTGACTGGGCACCCCCGCAGCTAACCCTCCCAGCAGCTCCGCTCCCACCGGGGCAGTACACGGCGCTTTGGCTACAGCGTTGCATTCACTTTCATGACATCCGGTTTGCAGATGAGGAAACTGAGGCTTAATGAGGCTGATGTGCTTGCCTGCAGTTCCACAGTCAGTGAAAAGAGCAGAGTTGACAACAGAAAGGAAGAGGAAGAAAGGAGGGAGTGGAAGAGGTCCCTGTCCTTCGAGAGCCAATCTGTTAAACCTCCTGCTATTCTGCCTCTAAAATAAAGCAGCCAACCTTTCTGATGGTTCAGTGGGTAGAAACAAACAGGAGGCAGAGCCTGAGCCCACAGGACCGCCACACCCTCTGTACGGCACGTGGACAGCAGAAGGACAGGGATTTCCTCTCTGTCAATCATCGTGGCTAATGGCGAAGCTCACAGAAGGCCCGGCATGTCTGGCCCCAGCTTCGCTCCTCTACCCACTCACAGGGGAGCAGGGGGCCCGTCAACAGACCACACTTCTGCACAGACACACCAGACGGTTATGTTTGGGTGACAGAGCTGAGCCGGGCTTCCCTCCAAAAACAGTCGCTGTGCTGCCATTGGAGCGCAATCTACTGAATCATGGCCCCGACTCAGACACCTGTGGTGCGATATGACCTTGAGAAGTCATCCCACCTCTCTGCCTCAGGCTCCCCCTGTAGGACGTGAGAATCCTCACTCCTGCCTGCCTTTCTTGCTCCTTGAGCATTTCCAGGCTCGGGGATAACACTTCTGTGAAGCGTTTCTGTTCAGTTGAAAGGGCTCCATAACCTCGGGGTAGCTTGCAAAGGGACGTGTTTGGTTGGACGCGAAACGCGTGTGCCCTCTAACTGTATTCTCATCAGTGCTGACCACCTGACAAAGTCTCAGAGCAGCTGGGGCTGCCGTCCTACCATGAGAACAGGGTGAAGAGCTGCAGGAATCCACCTTCTTCTCACAGTTAAAGCCGGAGAAGCCCACGGGGCAGCGGCAGGTGTACCCCCCTTCGGGGTTGTCTGAGCACCGTCCCCCGTTGAAGCAGGGGCCGTCGGCACACGCCATGGCACTCAGCTCACAGATTCTGCCGTAGAAGCCAGGTGGGCACGTGCAAGAGTAGCCATTCTCAAGATCCTGCGTCGCAGAGAAGATAAAGCGCTGTCACAGGGTCGCTCCAAGAGACCCGCGTGATGCGTATCAAACCAGCGCCCCCGTTCAACAGGAAATCCTGCTGGGGCTGGACTCACCGTGCAGCTGCCTCCATTCCTGCAGGGGCTGGCGCCACACTCGTCGATCTCCGTCTCACAGTTGGCCCCTGAGTACCCCGGCCGGCAAGAGCAGGTGTAACTTCCCTGGCCCGTGTTAGTGCAGGTGGCCCCGTTCCTGCAGGGCTTGTGGTGTGTGCAGTAGTTCAGGTCTGCGAGGGGCAGAGGCGGGAGAAGGAGGAGAGAGAAGCCCAGGGTCAGACTCAGGGAGACCACACCTTCCCCGTGACGAGGCCAGGGAAGCCCAGGGCTGCTGGATGGGGCTGGGGGCTCACCCTGGTTGCAGAAGAGGCCACCCCAGCCCTCCTGGCAGTTGCACTGCCAGGGCTGCTGGCAGGTGCCGTGGAGGCAGCCTGGGTACCGGATGCACTGGTCACAGTACCGGCTCTGCCAGCCCACTCTGCACCTAGGAAGACAGCACGTGTCAGGCGGGCGCCGGCACCACCGGGCTCACGGTCACACACACGCCCGACCCACGAGAAACCACCTTCCAGCGACACCAACACGTCTGGCTCTCCAACGAGGCAGAACACCAGAGTCTCCTCGGGAGCCTGCACACACGCCAGTGCCTCAGAGGGTCTGATGTCTGGGAGTGAGGCTCGCCGGGACAGCATTTTTAGGGGCTCCCTAGGTGGTCCTAGGATGCCAAAAAGTTTGGGAATCCCTGAACTAAACCCATCTTCGATGTCAATTCCTTGCAGACAGCTATCCGTACGTTCCCATAACCACTGAGGGGCTTCCATGACTGACAACCCGTGACTCTACGTGTTTCTGTATGTTTACTAAGTAGAAACACGAGAATAACGGCTCCAACCCCGACAGCCAGCTACTCTTACCTGAAGTTTTCAAACGAGCACCCAGAGCTACTTTACAAATACACCAGGTACAAGGAGAAGCAGAGAAGGGAAAAACCCCTTTTGCAAACTTACTTGCACTCCCCTGGCTTGTCACAAAACCCATGCAGCTCGTCGCATCCTGGCAAGCAGATTGCTACAAGCAAAGAGAAGACACCGGGTCAAGCCCCACCCCAAGATCCTCCCCAACACAACCGGGGGCTGCTGCCACAATGCGGTTGGGACAAAACTTGCTCAGCTCAGTTGGCAGACCCAGCAGAGTTAATCTCCATCTGTGGAGTATCCACGGTCCTGCCTGGTAACTGTGGACTTCACTCCGCCCTGGGATGAGCATTCTTCTTAACACAGCGGCTCCAGGACAAAAGAGCGCAGAAACCCCCACCCCCACCCCATCCCCTTTTCTTCTGAGAGGGTCAGAAGTCCTTCCCCCTCCTCCTCCCCCACTTCCCAATTCTATGCACAAAGCTCCACCTCTTAATACCCAGAAAGTGTGTGTGTCGATAAGGGTGGACAGCTGGTATGCAGAGTACCAGGGCAAGACAGCTGCTCTATTGTCTCTGCTCTCCCAGCAGCTGCCCCAGTGCGACAATACCGCCTCCCCCGCCCCCCGCCCCCACCCGCACACACACCCCCGGCGTGTGTGTACACACACATACACACACACACACACACACACACACACAGACACGCGTGTGCGCGCGAGCCCTTTCCGCCAATGGGAGCTGGCGTGCGCTCCCACCGCCTTTGCCCAGAGAGATCTAATCGATGGCACGCGCTAGCTGGGGGCGGGGAGAGGCTCCAGTGTTTGAATAAGAAGAAAAAAGTTTAAGTTTACGGCTCCCCCGCAGCGAAGAAGAGGAGGGAGGGGAGCGGACGGAAGGCAGCAGGCAGGCCAGAGGTCCCCGCGGGGGTGGGGGCTGATGTGGAGCTGGCTTCCTTCACAGGGTTATGAAACTCATCGACGAGCTGCTCCAAGTTTGTAAGACAACAGAGCCTGCTCAGGCCCGGGCACAGCTCAAAACAATGACCTACCCTCACCCCCAGGCACGAATCAGAACTGAGAGACCTCCCTGGCAAGAGGTTCTGGGCCTAAGGACAAGGAGGGAGGTTCGCCTGCTCCAGGGCAGGAGAAGGAAAAGTCACCAGGGTTTCTGGGGAGTTCCAGGGCCCACCCAACTCCTAACTAGAGGGAAACCCAATCCCTGGGTGTGCAGACTGGCAGTGAGGCCTCCGCAAGCTGAAGAGAGGCCTGCCAACCTGAAGCAGGCCCAGGAGCCAGCGGAAGCCGCGCAGGCCTCCCGCTCTCCACCAAAATCATGGGGCAGGCAGGGCCCGTCGCCTTTTGGTGAAGGTATTTCTTCCCCAGGCAAGGTGTTTTGTGAGCGCAGTGTGCGCTCTGGCAGGCGGGCCCCTTCCCCTGTGGCTCTTGCCTACCCAGGCCTCAGCTGACACACACGGTCTCCTGTCCACAGACCCCACGAGGGACTATGTCATTAACAACACACGTGCGTCACACAGAGTATTTGCAAATACGCTCAGTCTGCGAAAAGGCCAAGCACACCAACTCTAGAAAGAAAACGAAGCATTTTTCCAATGAGACGCTGTCCTGGCAAAGAGAACTGGTTTGGAGCAATGCGCCTCCACATACAAACTCTCCTCTCTGTTCCTCCCTTCCTTCCTCCTCTCCCTCCGGCTCACTTCCTGACCCCTGGCCCTGTCTCCAAAATCCTCCCTGATTAAGAAAGGCAGCTTCCCATAGCGGAAGTTAAAACTTCTGAGTTGACCCCAACCCCGCTGCTGGCTAGCTGTGAGGTCTCGGCGAGTTTCTCCAGCTCTCTGGCCTCAGTTTCCCCACCAGGGCATCACTCCAGTGCTGACATGGGAGGACCCCACTGGCTCACAGAATACTACCCCCCCACTCCCTGGGAGCTCCGGTCTGGAAGTAGACCAAGGAGGGAAGCAGGGACTCACGTTCAGTGCAGTACTGGCCTTTCCAGCCAGGATCGCAGACTTTTTCCCCCCTCTCCCCGCAGGTGAAGTGGCCGAAGGCGTCGTCTCGGGGGCGACAGAAGACGGAGCAGCCATCCCCGTAGTAGTGCTCGTCACACACAAAGCGGTAGGAATACTTGAGGTCTGTTCGGCCGCTGCTGTGCAGGTCCTGAGACCACTCCTCGCCCACAGTCAGGTGCCTCTGCGTGGCCAGGCGGCTGATGAGTCTTTCTGGGTTTTCTGTGGGAAGACGGTGCTCCCGTTGGTTCTGACCAAGAACCCAGAGGCTTGGGGCACTGGGGGAGGTAGAACTGACGTGTGATGCAGGGGAGGAGGCCACAGGCCCTCCACCCAGAGCCTCCTGCAGGAGTTTGCAGAATGTAAGCACAGAAGCTGATTTCTGGTGCAGACAAGAGGTCAAGTGCGTACTGACTGGGGAAGCTGTTGACTTGGTTTTGGAGTTTTTTGATTTGTTTTTACCTGTTGTGAGGTCATCAGGAGAATCTGTGTGAAGGGCTTCAATGATCAGCGAAAAGGTGCCCTGGGAGAAAGGGGGAGGAGACAGAAGATAAACTAGAAATGTTAAAAACCAAAACCCAAACGGACGCTCTTGGGTCACCCAAGTCCGGAACCGCCTGGGGTGCGGTGCAGATCTGTGTGCCCAGAGCAGGGTCTCCGGACATCTCTTGCCTGTTTTCACTTTCCTCAAGGAAATGGAAGAACTTTTTAAAGAGTGGTTTCCTGACGTGTTTTTTCAGCCTGTTAGTACAGGATATCACGTTAAAAAAAAATAAATAAATTTAAAAAAGGCTGCGAGCAGGCGGGGCTGCAGGGATTGTCATCAGTCACCGGGTGGGGGGGCTACACACAGGGGCCAGGGGCTGTCATGCTGCGAAGGCAGTTCAACCTGCCCAGGGACAGGGCAACGAGAGAACTGTCCCCCAGAAGGCGCTCGCTGGACCGGGAAGCTACGGGCAGAGGCCGGTTCCGAAACCTCCCAGACCCTCCGCCTCTCGGCCCCGCGGTAGCCCGGCTGTCACTCTGCCGCCTGAAGGGTCACTCGGGGCGTGGAGGCGATGCTCCGGGCCTGGCCCCTTCCGCCGCCACCCTGAGGACCGCGCCTTCGCCCGCCTCCCCTCCCCGGCACCCCGCCGGTGCGCGCCCCCAGCGTGCCTGGCGCGGGGCTGACCCGTCGAGGCCCCCTCCCCGCCCCTCCCCTCCCCGCCCCGCCCCGCAGGTGCAGCGCTCACCGGCCAGGTAAAGCCGAAGGGGAAGCGGATGGGGTTGCTAAAGGCGGGGTCGGCGCCCGCGCCGTCGGGCAGGCTGAAGGAGTCCACGCCCAGCACCGGCGTGACGGCGCTGCCGTAGGTACAGGGTGGCTCAGGAGACACGCTGGCCTGATAGTGCTTGAGGCACACGCGGAAGAAGGTCCTGCAGGCGCACGGCGGCGGCCCCGCGCCCCCGCGGCAGCAGTTGCGGTTTCCCAGCAGCCCCTTCTTGTTGACGAACTCCTGAAGCTTCAGCTCGAACACCCCGGAGGTCCAGACCTGGGGGAGGGGGGGGGCGGGGGGCGGGGCTGAGGGCGCGGGGCCCTGCGCTCCGAGGCTAGCTTTCGGGTTCACCGCGGGCTCCGCCGGCCCGGCTCGCCACCCCCCTGCGCCCCCGGTGCCCTGCCTGACGCCTCGCGGCTCCCGGGTGCCCCATCGACACCCGCCCTGACAGCGGGGCCCTGGAGACCCCAGCCGACAACTTACCTGGCACAGCAGGGCCGACACCACGGCGAGGGCCAGGGCGCACCGGCGGCCCATGGTGCACCGCTGGACGCGCTCGAGCTCCCCTGCGCCCCCGCCTTCGGGCCCTAGAACTGCGGGGGGTGCCCGGGGGTGGCCGTGGCCCCCAGGAGCGTGGACAGAGAAGCGCCGCCGCTCCGCCGCGGGCCGGGGTGATCAGGGCTCCTTTCTTCCGGAGCCCGTGTCTCCTCTTTCGGGGGCTGCGGTCGTCCAGATCCGCCCTGCGCGGGTGACGGCGCTCTGGGGGTGCACGAGCAAAGGGCTGGCTCCGAGACTGCTGATGGAGCCGCAACTTTCGGTTTTCCTCCTTTCTTCCAGTCCACCAGTAGGTAGGGGTCGTTGGCTTCCTGGTTTTGTCTCAAGCTTCTTCCCAGGAAAAAAAAAAGGGGGGGGGAGGGGAGGAAGCGTCCAGATTTTCAGCTTAATTCCCAAAGAGCTTCCTCCGAGTCCGATTAGAGAGCCGAGGTCTGGAAATCCCACCGGCGAGGCGATAATCCCGGGCCCCGCGGAGCGCGCGCAGGGACCCCGGCGGCGGCGAGTGTGCGCGGCGCGCCCTGCGGCTCGGGCCCGTGTCACTCGGCGGCGGCGTGCGTGCCGGGAGCGTCCCGGACTCGTGTGTCCCGCGCCCCCGCGCAGACACGCGTCTCCCCGAAGGACCCAGCCGGTGCCATCCACATAAACAGCACGGGGTCCCGGCACAGGGCGGCGGGTGGCGAGCGGAGACGCCGCGCCACGGCTGCGCGTCCGGTGCGCGCTCGGCCCGGCCGCTCTCCGCGGGTGCGCGCCGAGGTCTGCGCTCGCCGGCGCCGGCCGCCCTTATATCCCGCCGGCCGCCCGCATGGCTAATGAGATGCAAATGAGCAGCCCCCCAATCTGGCGAGAGCTGTCACAAAGGAGCCACTTTTCCAAACCCTCCTCTCAATGGATCGCCAAATGGTCAGTGAGCTGTAAAATGTGCAACCTCCTCCCCGCCCCCACACCTCCCCGCCCCCGGCCCTCCCCTGCCCCCGCCCCCGCCCCCCGCCTTCCTCCGCACCACACAAAACGCGCTCATTTACATTCCTGCAAAATGTTCGCCGCGAGAATCCCCTGCGCTCGCGAGGCGGGGGCCCTGGCCGCGGCCCCTCGGCTCTGCCGCCGGCCGCAGGCTCGCGGAGCCCCGCGGGGACACGCGGGGACGCGCGGGGGCGGTGCCGAGCCTCCGGCCCCGCCGAGGGCCGCCCGCCTGGGGCCGCCGGACGCGGCCTGGGACACTCGCCCGGCCGACGCGGCGTCTGCGTGCCGTCTCCCCGCGCGGGCCGGGCCTCGGGGTCTGGGGGCGCGGGGGCCGCGAGCGTGGTCGGAAAGGGGCGGGCGCGCGCAGCGGGCGGGCGGCCGTGAGTTTCGGGAAGTTTGGGAAGGTCTGACATCGACGAGCCACCCGGCCGAGGACGGCGACGCTGCGTCTGGGAGTCCTCCGAAAGCAGGGCTGAGGCGAGCGCGGCGCCCCCGGGGACCCCGGAGTCCCCGCGCCAGCGGGAGGCCGCTGGTGGGGGCGGGGTCTGGGTAGCGCTATGCGCCTCCCCCCCCCCCCCCCAAGCTGGGAGATCCTGACGCCTCAAACTAGTGCCCGCACCCCCGCCCCGCACACGCGCGCGCGCACATACACACGCGCGCGCGCACACGTCCTTCCCGGAGCGATTCTCGGCCACCGCCACCTTTCCTGGGTGTCCAGCCCCTCTCTCCTGGGTATTCCCCCCTCGGCCTCCCTCCGCTTGGTAAAAAGTGAGTTTGGTGTGTGTCGTTCGCGTGGCTGTCATTAAGGCAGTCTGTTATTGTGCGAGGCTGAATCAGTGGCTCTTTGTGCGCTCAGCTGTATGGTAATGCGGACCGCACCTGCTCCCCGCACAATGCCGAGAGAAAGAGCTCCCCTCCGCGCGCGCCGCGGCCTCTGCAACAATGTCCGGCACATGTTCTAAAGACCTTCCAGCCCGCCCCCCCCCCACCCGAAATCTTTACACAACCATCACCTTATTAGGTTTTTACACGTCCATCAGACACTAGAACTTTTGTTTTCATTTTTTTTAAGGGAAATGAGTTTATTGGGAGGGCTGAGAACACACGTATCACACAATGAATTATCTCAATTGCTCTCATGCTTGTGTGCTCCATGCAGAATTAAGGTGGCGCATGGATCCCTACTCTGGCATCCAGCTTCATTAAGCACACTTCGGGGTCTTTTTCCCAACCCTGTCTGCTCCCCCTCCCCCAGCACCTACGGCGGTGTCATCAGGGTGGAAGGTGTGAATGTGGGAGTAAATGTCCCTCGGTGTGTGACACAGCCCCAGGGTGCCTGGCCACGAGGGCCTCGCCGCAGGTGTGCTATAGCCACCTTATTGGTGGGAACCGGCGCTGTCCTGGCAAAATGTGACCTTCATTGCAGCGGGTGTGGAGATCACAAAGTACTGTTTAATGAGCAGGAAGAGGGGAAATAGCAAGTAAAACCACTGCAAACAACAATGTAAAATCACTTGGGGACTCAACCATGGCCATCCTTCTGGACGTTAGGCAACCAGAACCTTGTTTCTTTGGCTCCCAAATACCCGTAAAGTTCCTGAATTGACAGATCTGTGCACGTTAGGTTTTCCACTGCTGCCTGGTCAAAAAGCAAAGAATGAGTCGAAAGTAATGTGCATGTAAGGGTGAAGTGAGAAAAGGCAGGCTTGGACCCCACCAGAACCCCCTACTGTTTGGTTCAGGACAAATGGAGACTTCAAAGATGCTACACCCCCGGGATGGTGGCAATCCCAGTGCGGCCACCCTTTGCAGACTTTGTAAGGACGTGCTACATCCCCACAGGGCCGGGTCAGCATGAATCCTAATTTAATCTTGCCACCTAGTGTCAGCATCCTTTTCTCACTACATCCATGTTTCCTCTGAAAGCTAGTTTCTGAGAACTTTGCTCTCTCTACAGCATAGAAGTTGGTGTGTGTGTGTGTGTGTGTGTGTGTGTGTGTGTGTGGTGGGGGGGGAGCTGGGTGGGTGGGAGGGAGGTGAGAGGGTTCCAGGAGCAAGGGAGACACAAAGGAAGAAAGGAATGTGAGCTCTAAATCCTCTGTGCCTCTGAGTCTGAGAGTAGATTTCAGTAAGAAATGAAATTTCAGGAACCTTTTAATTAGAAAATGGAAGTGGGAAACAGTCTCGTCTGAATGCCTGTTTAGAAAACTGGAAATAAAAAGTTCCACGCGCAAGGGCTTAAACCTTGGGGGGAAAAGACTTGCCCCAAATCTTTAACAAACCCCCCTCAGTATCAAGTATTTGTTAAATTGACGTGGCACAGATTTCTCGATTACAGCGGCAAAGCGGAACTGAAAGGCATCGTAAAATCCATCAGAATCCTGCCCAAAGCGTTCATTCTTTTCCAACTTAATTTATGCCACGCGATTCTGTATTGGGGAAATCAAGCAGAAAGCCCTTTTCTTCTCCTTCCTCCTCCTCCTGTTCTTTCCTCTTCTTTCTTCTTCCTCTCCTCTCCTCTCTCCTTCTCCTTCCTCCTCCTCCCCTCCTTCTCCTCCTCCTCCCCCTTCTTCTTCTCCCCCACTCCTCCTTCTCCTTCTCCTCCTCCTCCTCCTCCTCCTCCTCTTTCCCTCTCCCCCCACCTCACGCTGGTCCCTCTCCCCCTCTCCCTTTCAAAGCTGAGCTAACGGGAGACTGTTTAACTTCTGTGTTTCTGTAGGGGCCTGTTGTAGTTTAACTCCTGCACACCAGTAGCTGAGATGAACAAAGGAGAGACTCGAGGTCCAACTATTCATCCTTTCTTTGCACTTTAATTTTCATTGATTGGGAAGACAAGGGGAGCCCTTAGGGATTCAGGCTGAAGGGGGGGACACGCCTTTAGACGCCATCAGCCCCCTAGCCAGCCATCTGCTCCGAACCAAATGGCGTTTTTCCACTCCTGACTGCGTGTCTCTATACTCCCGCAACGCACTCTGAACCCCCTAAATGCAGGAGGAGGCTCCAGCTAGAGTATGTTAAATAGACTTGCCTCCACGCCTGCCCTAGTGGCCAGATCCCCTCCTCCCCGCACACCATAAATCCTCACCTTGCTTATTAGGAAAAAGCAGGAAACTTTCTTTTAAATACTTTTTGATTTCTCAGCAAATTTACTGTACAAAGTGAGACTCATTAGGGCTTAGAAGGCACCCAATCCATCAGACACAGGAGAGGACACAGAGATTTGCTGCCTGGTGGTGGGGTTTTAGTTTTGCCAGGCATGCATAGCTCATAGCCTGAATAACCTAGTGGCTAGGGTAGGCTCGGGTTGTATGACCAGAACCATGGCCACAACAACTACAGCTAAGTTCCCTGTTTACTGGAGACCCTGGTTATTTTCCCCATCATTTTATTAGGCCACTTGGGGGAAAAGGCTCCCAGTCATCATTTTATCAAATTAAATGTGGCCACCTCAGTACTGGTGTGACCAAATACTGTGGACACCCAAATCTGTTTCAGTCCCCTTTTGCCCAAAGAAAGGTTCTATTCTCAGGGTGTGTGTATGTGTGTGTGTGTGTGTGTGTGTGTGTGTGTGTGGTGGTTGTGGGAAGAGGAAGGAGGGTCTGGGCAGATTGCAAAAAACAATGCCCAGAATAGGCTCCAGAGTCTAAGCCAGCCACAGGTTCAGTTTTCTGTATAAACAAGTCTGGAGACTGGAGTGATGTTTGTGTTTTCTTACACCAACTGAATACTGTATACCCAACAGAGAGGTTCTCTTATTCCTGAGAAGAATTAGAGTCCTTGTTCAGAACAACAAAATAAAAAAACTTCCAAGCAGCAAATCTGGTGTTGATCAAACATGCCAGGTTACTAGGAGAAGGAGGAGGAGGAGGGGACCTAAAGCATGTTTATTAATTAGTATCACATCCCCCAGCAATACATCCTACTGCCCCTTCTCATCAGTCACAGTTTGGGTATCTTTTTTTTTTTTTTTTTTTTAACCACACAACGCTATTACAATCCCATTGACTATGTTCCCTATGCTGCACCTTCATCCCCGTGACTTATTTATTCCAAAAACAGAAGCCTGTACCTCCCACAGCAGTTTTGGAATCACAAAGTGGTTAAAATAGCAAACAAATTGACCAACTTGCTGTGAAGGTGCAGATCTCTTCCGTAAGCCCTGGGTCTGTGTAGTGTAGTCACTACGGACACTTACTTCTTATTTCTTAAGGCTATCTTAAGGCTATCTCGAGTCTCCCAGAGACTCACACACACTGACCCCTATGGATATACGGATTTGTTTAGACTTGACTGAGCCCTGTGTGGATCTGTCGTTGAAGGTACATTCTGACCTAAGCCATCCATTCATACCCAGCAGGGAAAAAGAAGGGGAGGCGGGCAGAGCTAGCTTACATTTAGACACTGGAGGCCTCCCTGTTGCTGGAGAATAAACAGGTCACAGCAAACCCAGTGAGGCCCCATCCATAGCCTCTTTTGACCTCCTGGGGCAGCCCCCTCATAGCAGAGATGGCCCCACAGACAGCCAGGACAGTTACTTTGGGCCGGCAGGTTCATGTGGAGCGTGGGGGGGGGGGGGGAGAGGGGGGGCCTAGTGGCAGGAGGACAGGCCCCAGCAGGAGAAGCAGAGGTCCTGACAATTTCTCCTAAAGCTTTCCCTTCTCAGCGCAGGCTGGGCCGCTGGAGACTGTAAGTGGCACGGTGGCCCGGCCTTCCCGGTGGGGCAGGGTCATGGTGTGTCATCTAACCTTTCCTTTTCAGTGGGAGCGGCGGCCGTGGCGCGGAAGGGAAGGCAGGTCCCAGTCCCACGTGGTTTCGCGTGGCGGTCGCGGTGCCGCGCACGAGGGACACCCCACCTCCGCGGATGCAGGGGCGGCGGGTGGAGGCCGCAGGTCCGCAGCGAGTTGCAAAGGCATGTGCTGATTTGCATGAGAAAGGGCGAGTCGCGTGCTCAGCTGGCGGCCCCGGCGCAGATGACGGGTCCCCACCCCCCGCGCCGCTCCCCTCCCCCCCGTCCCGGGCCGCGGCCGCGGCTCCCCGAACCCGCGGATCATCTGCTCGGGCTGTACCGCGCTCATCTCCATGACAAAGCGCGTGTTTACCTGGCCCGGCACCGGCGGGCACGCCTTTGTCCCGGATCGGATGACCGCACAGCTGCTCCCGCCGCCGCGCGCCCGCCCCGAGTGGCCCCTCAGAACTTTCCTGCGACTGAGCGCGCGGGGGCCCCGAGGGGGGCGTGGGGCGGAGGCTGCTGCGGCCCGGGAGGGGCTGTGCCGGACTGCGGCGCAGTGCCGGAGGGCTCCCCAGAGGTGGTGGCTCGGAGAGGTGCCCGCGATGGGTTGCAAGGGCCAGGGGGGCATGGGCGTGAGGCCGGTCACCCCCGCGAGCCACTGGCAGGTGCGGCGCTAGGGTGACGCAGGGCCACCCCGAGGGCCCAGGTCGACTTCGGGACGGGCCCATGCCAGCCGCGTGCGGCGACCCGGAGGGGTGGCAGGGTCGTGGCGCGCCCTTCGTGAGCCCCTGGAGGGGTGCGGCCTCTGGGAGGCCAGACCTGAACGCGAGGCCGTCCCCTGTCCGCGTCCGCGGCGGGAATCCTCAGTCCCGGGCCCAACCGGCGCACCTGGAAACCGCAGCCTCGGACTTGGCACACAATGAGGAAGGGAAGAAAGGGCGTCGAGGGGCGCCGTCCGGCCGGCCCTGTCCCCAGGCCCTACTCCCCCAGGGCGCGCCCCCGCCCGGGGGTGGGGGTGGGGGGGGCGGCGGGTCTCGGGCACCTGTCGCCGGGGCCCTGGGGCGGCCCGTCAATCACCCGGCCGGCGCGGGCGGGGGGCGCCTGGGGGCTGCGACCCTGTGCCCCGAGGCTCTAAAACGGAGTCGCCCGGAAACGTGGCTTGGCCCGGGGCCCTCCCCACGGAGGGTCCCCGCCGAACCCGCGCAGCCCGGGGCCGCGGCCGAGGAGCCCTGGGCGAGGCGAAGCTTTCGAGCGCGCTGTCCTTCCCACCTCCCCACCTCCCCTTTTCTGTGAGCATCTGCCCGGGGGAGAACAGATGTGGGCACCTGCGGTGACAGGCCGCATATGTTCCATCCTATTCACAGGCATTCAGACGTGGCCACAATGAGCAGCCTTTGTGCGCACAGTCACTAAATATATTAATCTGCACTCCCCAGAGCACCGGGCTGTTTAATTTTTCACTAGCAATAACATCTGATCTAATCCTTAAATCGGCTCCCGAAAGCCTGCCCTCCCGCCCTCCTTTTTTCTCTCTCTCTTTCCCCACCCCCTCTCCCGAAAAACGTGTGAAGCTATTCAACCTTCCACCTGTTGCCCGCTGAACTGGGCGTGGTTCTTGCAACATCTGATGTCGGTTCGGGCAGCGGGTGGGGGTGCGGGCGGGCGCGACCGTGTGGGGGCCGCTGTTGGGCCACATGGGCGTAGCTCGGGCACGTTTATCAGAAGGAAAATAAACACAAAGTGCAGAGTGCGGCTCCCCAAATGTTGTGCAAACAAAGAACGACAATTATTAAACAGCTTCCGAAGCAGCCCAGCACACCCATCCTCCCTGTGTACCGCCCTTAAAAACGTACGTGAAGTTGGCATTTATCTTTTTTTGATTAAACTCCAGTGGTTACTATAAACACCGGGCAATAGGCCGCGCAGCCAAAAGGTAACATAAATCTCAGACGTAAGACTTAGGTTTTTTTAAGCAATTTTGTTGCACGGCTCTTTTTCTTAGCATCCCTTATTCTGTTTTGATTTGTTTTCGGCCACAATGGGTCCTTTAGTGCCATTGTGGGTGTCACAATGCAGACGGACATCAGGCTGTGAATGAAGACAGAGGCAGTTTAAACAAACCAGGCTCTTTCTTTCCTTCCCGTCCATTGTGATACGAATGGGCCTTCTGCACTGGCTGCTAGGAGACCGGCTTTGCAAGGCCCTACTCCAGTAAATGGGCTGGAGAGAAAGGGACCCCAATAAACAGCCTAAGTATTGGAGAAAAAAGAGGGGACAAATTTCGGCAAATGTCTTTCACCTTCAAATCAGCACATTTCTTAATCTCAAAAAGTAAGGCATGCTTTCTTGAGCTGCACTCCTTGCTTTTCGAGTTTCCTCCCTGCCCACTATGAAATTCTTAGTCTCTCCCCTATGATACGTCCCCGTCCCCGGAAGCAGAATGGGGACAGCACTGGCACTCCATCAAGGTTTGCTTTTAAAAAGCTATGGGAACAGGGTGGTGGCTCTTTATCAATCATTATCACTAATAACTAATGATCGTAAACTGCTTTCAAACTGTAAGCTGCTCACTGCTGGTAGGTATGTAGGGGCATGGTTGTGAGTCTGGATTTTTTTAGGAACAGTCACAAACCTATGCTTTCTTTTATTTTTTTTTTAATTTTTTTATGTTTATTTATTTTTGAGAGAGAGAGAGACAGAGCATGAGCAGGGGAGGGGCAGAGAGAGGGAGGGAGACACAGAATCCGAAGTAGGCTCCAGGCTCCAGGCTCCGAGCTGTCAGCACAGAGCCCGATGCAGGGCTCGAACCCACAGACCTCGAGATCATGACCTGAGCCGAGGTCGGATGCTCAACCGACTGAGCCACCTAGGCGCCCCTGCTTTCTTTTAATGGTAGTTGGAACTGTTACTATTTACATTAGTAGGTTCATTAAGGCAAGAAATACAGTTGTTTTTAGGTTGTTAGGGGCCCAGTAGGAGTGAGTTAGGAATGAGCCACCACCACCACCTTCACTTCTCAGTGGTTGGAACTAAGTCACAGGACACCACTGAACTGACCATAGTCACGGCAAATGGGAAAACCATGATGGGCTGATGGAAGTCACTGTTCACAGCTGGGGCTACAGGCAGATTTACTTGCCCAAAGCACATGGCAGTGAGAAGGCCACTTCAGTCACTCACTCATGTGTTCATCCACTCACCTGTCTTGGAGGCTGGAGGTGCAAAGGAAAGTTAGGTCTTCTCTCTGCCACTACATGCATTATACAGTGAGTAGAGAAGGCTTTTATTTTCAGAAAGAGTTTGTATAGGATTACTTTGCCTTCCTTAAATGTTTGATGGAATTCACCAGTGAGGCTACGTGGGTCTGGAGTTTTCTTTGTTGGAAGGTTTTTACTTAGAAATTCAACTTAACAAATAAATGTATGGTTTAATGAATATAGGGTTACTCAGATTTTCTATTTCTTCTCAGGCTTGGTAGTTTTTATGGCTCAAGGAATTAAAAAACAATTTTTTTTAATGCTTATTTTTGAGACAGAGACAGAGCACGAGTGGGGAAGGAGCAGCGAGAGAGGGAGACATGGAATCTGAAGCAGGCTCCAGGCCCTGAGCTGTCAGCACAGAGCCCGACGAGGGGCTCGGACTCATAAACCGTGAAAGCATGACCTGAGCCGGAGCTGACTCTTAACCGCTTAACCGACAGAGCCACCTAGGCGCCCCAGGCTCAAGGGATTTTTTCCTCTTATCCGAAGCTGTTCAAATAGTCTTCTTTTAACCTTTCGGTGTAAGTAAACTCTGTGGTTCCATCTTCCATCATTAATATGGGTGATCTCTGTCTTCTTTTTTTTGTTGTGATCAATATAGCTACAGGCTTATCAGTTTCATTGCTCTCATCAAAGAACCAGTCTTGTTCCACTGAGCACCTTTGCTGATCAAGGCTAGATCTAGCCCAAGCCACTGGGCTTGCCTTCCTTCGGGAATCTCCACCCTCCACTTCCTGTTGTCTACTCCCTGAAAATAATCATTTCATATATTTTGTCTAGATTTCTAGTTGTTTAAAGTGGAAGGACAAGTTCTGTAGGAATTATTCCTTCATGGGCAGAAGCTGAAACAGGATACTTTCGGGGGCAAGTAACAGAAAATCCTAATTCAACACACTTAACTATAAGGAAGGGCCACCATCAAATAGAATTAGGAGGTGGTCTTTGTGTGAGTTAATCTTTGGCTTAACCGCATCGTCCAGGCACAAGGCACTCTCCATGTTTCTGCTCCACTGGCTTTGGATTGACTTCAAATGTTGCTTAACTCCCTCCCACGACTGCATGATGGCTGCAGGGGCCCAGAAGTCACAAGCAGACATAACAATGACCAGAGGAAGAGGCTCATTTTCTTTCTGTGTGACACTTTGTAACAGCCATAAAACACTTCAGTAATATTCAAGGTGGGCTAACCATGTAGAAGTCAGTGTATTGTTATGGTTATGGCTTTTTTTCTTTCCCAGTTTTTGGATGGTGAACTATTGCTCAAATGAAACCACATCAACCCATGTGGTTGCGTTCAAAGAAATTCAGTTCAGCATTCAAATAAAATTAAAACTAACTCCAAATAAATTTCAAAGGCTGTTTGTTACCAAGAGAAACCCGCCCTGATCCCACCCTTCCCAAGCTCATTTCATGCTCCATGTTTCTTCTGTTTCTCAGTGGATGTGAAGGCTTTCCCTTCACCCTTATACTCTCCCTTAACTCCCTTCTCCCTACTTTCAACCTAGTTTCTTTCTTTCTTCTTTTCTTTCCTTCCCTATTTTTCTCTTTTATGTAAATCTGCCATCCTGTTTTTAGGTTCTCCTTACAATTCATGTCTGATGTGCACAATAGGGCATAGGAAACACCTATGTGTGGTGCCAAGCAGGAGGCGGGGAAAGGACCTGAATAATCACATGTAACTTTTTTGCTTCTGTTATGCTGATTTCCATGTACAACTTTCTGCTAGTGTCCTGGGAAAGGGGCCTGCAAAAGAATCTTTGGCTTCTCCCTTCCTTCACTATTGTGCGCTGGAGTTGTAAAACAAATTTTAAAGCCTATAGAATTTAGACAGATTTGAGTCTGAACAACAATTGTGCCACTTACTACCACTTGCACTGGTTACTTAACAACTCTTTAAAACTTTTTTAAACTTTTTTTTAAAAAGTTTTTTCTTTTACCAAAGTAATACGGTTACAGATTTTAAAATTCAAGTAGGATTTCCAGATTCATAACAAAAAATAGCAATCACCTGCATCAAGCATTCCCACTTTCAATTCCTTCCTCTAACTTAACTCTTCGCTATTGTTTTTTAAAATTTACTCTATTTCTTTTTTAATGTTTCTTTTTGAGAGAGAGAAAGAGAGAGAGAGAAAGAGAGAACGAGCAGGGGAGGGGCAGAGAGAGAGAGAGAGAGAGGGAGATACAGAATCCGAAGCAGGCTCCAGGCTCTGAGTTGTCAGCACAGAACCCAACGCGGGGCACAAAGTGTGAGATCACGACCTGAGCTGAAGCCAGAGGCTTAATGGACTGAGCCAAGCAGGCGACCCCTCCCCCCGCCCCCGGGGCCTTTTTTTAATGTTTACTCTCCTATTTCTTATAAAAGAGTCTCTAATGCTATGTCTGTCTTATTCCCTTGCACGTATTGTCTATGGATTTACCAGCTCTAGCAGATGAAGATTTAACTCTTCCACCGGATTTCCCAGACACACGCATTTATGAACACGTATAAGATTGCCTCCCATTTTTTAAAAAAATTATAGCATCCTTTTGTATTAAATTACCATTCTGTATTTACTTTATTATTATTTTTAATGTTTATTTTTGAAAGAGGGGGAGAGAGACAGAGTGTGAGCGGGGGAGGGGCAGAGAGAGACACACACACAGAATCGGAAGCAGGCTCCAGGCTCCAAGCTGTCAGCACAGAGCCCGATGCAGGCATCGAACTCACAAACTAGGAGATCATGACCTGAGCTGAAATCAAGAGTTGGATGCTTAACTGACTGAGCCACTCAGGCGCCCCTCGATTTTTTTTTTTAACAGATGTCATTTAAGGAATGTTTTCCATTCAAATAGAATTTTCTTAAAAAAATTTTTTTTTAAGATTTGTTATTTTTGAGAGACAGAGACAGAGTGTGAGCAGGGGAAGGGCAAAGAGAGAGAGAGAGAGAGAGAAAGAGAATCTAAATTAGGCTCCAGGTTCTGAGCTGTCAGCACAGAGCCCGACATGGGGCTCGAACCCGCAAACCATGAGAACATGACCTGAGCTGAAGTCAGACACTTAACCAACTGAGCCACATAGATGCCCCATGTATTTGCCTTACTAAAGCTAGGTAATTATTCACAGCTGAGGCATATGCGGTGATTACATTTTATTTTTTGTGCAGTTTTTTGTCTTTACTGGATTCAACAATTGCCTAATATATTTGCTTGACGTTTCTGTGTACCTCTTACTTATCATCACCAAACTCCAAAGATCTTCCTTTAAAGTATTCAGACACATCAGGTGTTCATGGGTGTCACTGTCCTGGATGAGGAAGGTATCTCTGGGAGGCACCTGCTCTAGTTTAAATGGTCTCTATCTAGGACTTACTTTCCTCCTCTGTCTTCACTTGGATTCCCTGCTACCCAGGTCCTAAAAATCCCTCTTTCCTGACTACTTAATTTTGGAGAGTATCCCTCTGCAGGTTTCTGAATGGATTTGGCAGATCATATTTTTGAGCTGCATATCTCAATATATCTTTATTCTACCCTCACACTTAACTAATATTTTGAGTGAGAGTAGAATTTAGTGTTAGAATTATTTTCTTCAGAATTTTAAAGTTAAGTCTCCACTGAATTTCAGCATCCTGGGATTCAATTGAGAATTTCCATGCCCTTCTGATTTCCAATCCTTTAAATGTGACCTTTTTCTTTTTTCCTATGGAAACTTTTTTTTTTTTTTTTTTTTAGGAAGGGGCAAGTCTGAATATTTATTACCCTTCTTAAAAATATGATTATTTAGGGGCACCTGGGTGGCTCAGTTGGTTGGGCGGCCGACTTCGACTTGGGTCATGATCTCGCGGTCCGTGAGTTCGAGTCCTGCTTCGGGCTCTGTGCTGACAGCTCAGAGCCCGGAGCCTGCTTCAGATTCTGTGTCTCCCTCTCTCTGACCCTCCCCCGTTCATGCTCTGTCTCTCTCTGTCTCAAAAATAAATAAATGTTAAAAAAAAAATTTTAAAAAATAAATTAAAAAAGATGATTATTTACATAACTTGGTTTTTAATAATTGGCTCTCCTGAGTCAGTACAAGCCAGCTTCAGCACACCACTGCCCCTAAGCCTCTAGGAGGCCTTAGGATTGTACTGTCCACCAGGAGACAGCCTGACTGCATTTTCTTATGGAACATGTGGGAGTAAGCAGGGAAGGAATCTTTAGGCAGAATGCCACCAAGGTTCACTTAAATTCAGTTATCTCCTGGTCTCTCTTCTTCCTGATCTGCATGGAGGCTCAGAAGTAGAAGGATTTGCTCAAAGGAACAGAAAGGAACAAAAAGAACCAGGAAAGACTTCAATGCGAAAGGAACAGAGCCAAAGCTCTGGAGGGGGACAGGTCAGGGAAGAGCTGAGGTTGAAAGCCTCTGGCCCTCGGTTCTCAAGAAAGGCAGACTTGGGGGGGGGGGGGCAGATGCCTTTTATTGGTCTAACCAGCGTAACTAGTAGTAGGTTTGGGCAGAGCTCCCCTATCTGTCCTGGCCCCCATCTTTCCTGGGTGTTCCTGACTCACCCCAGGGGAGGAGAGTGTTGGGCAGGGGTGGCAGGCAGAGCCAGGATCGAAAAGGGGATCAGGGTGAAGTAGAAAGCACGAGGTTACCAGATCACTCAAATAAAAAGCCCATCAGGGCAGAAGAGAGGATATTTCCCCAAACAGGCCCCTCTGCCCTTGCCAGGAGTGGAAGGGGGCAGGAAGCTTTCACTAGAGGTTTCCTACTGTGCCCTTTGTGCTATCAGCATCTCCCAGATGTGTTCCTCAGCTTCCTTCACACTCTGCTCCAGGTAGGATTTTTTCTGTTCCAATTCTTTAATTTTTTCTTCTGCTATTTTCTGTTTCTCTGAGTTGATTGTGAATTACCTCCTTGGACTGAAGAATAAACATTCTTCCTACACCTTCATACATGTTAGTCTCATCTATCAAAGTCATAATCTCTGTATCTGTAAGATGTGCATGCTTTTTTGTCTGTTTAGCTGTTCAATCTGTATGTCTGCAACTTCACCTTCTGTTGAATGTCAATAACTTTGGCTTGAAGCTCTGTGAAGGCCCTCTTCAATTCCAGATCCACGGGAGCGGCCATCTTGGTTCACTCAGGGTGCCTCTCCCTATGGAAACTTTTAAAGATCTTTTCTTTATCGCTGGTGTCCTGAAATTTCATGATGTACTTTAGTGTGGATCATTTTAGATTTGTTGTGCTGGGCATTTGGCAATCCTTTTCAATATAAGAACGTGTCTTTTACATCTGGGAAGTTTTCTTGAATTATTTCTTGAGTATTTCCTCCTCTTCATTTTCTCTTTCTTGTAATTCCTATTTTTCACATGTCAAACTTTAATCTTCTAATTTTCTTATGTTTTGTCTTTCTCCATATTTTTCTCTTTGTTCCAATATCTGTGAGATATCATCAGATTTATCTTCTAACTTTAAACACTTTTTAAATTTAGGGCGCCTGAGTGGCTCAGTCGGTTGAGCGTCCGACTTCCGCTCAGGTCATGATCTCATGGCTCCTAGTTCGAACCCTGTGTCAGGCTCTGTGCTGACAGCTCAGAGCCTGGAGCCTGCTTCTGATTCTGTGTCTCCCTCTCTCTCTGCCCCTAACCCACTCGCATTGTCTCTCTCTCAAAAATAAATAAACATTAAAAAAAATTGTAAACACTTTTTAAATTTATCATGGCTTTTATAATTTTCAAGAGCTCTTATTTTTGGAATGTTCTTTTACATATTCCCTCTCTGTTTCTCTCATGGATAATCTTCAGAGATTGCAAAGAATAATGTTTTTTTTTTTAATTTTTTTTTTAACATTTATTTATTTTTGAGACAGAGAGAGACACAGCATGAATGGGGGAGGGGCAGAAGAATAATGGTTTTTTTTTTACAATATTTTTCTTCTTTCTTCTAGTTTTTGTTTTTTCCTTTTCTTCTGTCTTCCTCACATCTGTCAATCCTCGGTCACAGGTATCTATTTCGGAGGGAGGCAGACATGCTTATCGGAAGCTCTGTGGGATAGATGAAGACCACCAAGTGGTGGGATTCACCTAAGGCAGTTTGAGGAGCTTTGGCTGGCCTGTCACCCTCCGCCTCCACTGTCTGGGTCCCCACAGGCTGCAGCTGGTGTCTCTGCTTGCCCCTTGCTCCTTCCAAACTCCTTTTGTTTCCTAGGTTTTCTCCTTCTGACCTTACTCTTCTGAGATTCCACTTCCTTCCAGGCTCAAGTCACACTTTATCTTCTTGCTGCCTTCTTCATCCGCATGTTATAAACTTTACACTACGTTTCACTTGTTTCCCAATATTTAATGTATGTTCATTTGTCTTCCTAACTGCAACGTGTGTCCCTTAAGATGAGAGACCACTTCGCATCCTTCTTGGTGTGGCACCCAACCAGTAGTAGCTGCTAAGCACTGTTGATTTTACCGAAAGAAATTTTTAAAGTCAGCCAGAAAGGAAAGCCTTGTATGCCGGGTGGAGAGATTCCTTCTCAGATGTAATACATACATGTGGTGTCGCTGCAGTTTGGTAATGCTTTCTGAGTGCTTGATCTGTCAAGTGCTTTGCAAGAGACTCTGAAGAGAGCAGCATTTGATCATTTTACTTCAGCGGAAGCCTCTCGTTCCCTGGGGTTCACAGCAGCACTACCAGATATGTTGTGTGTACAGACAGGTTTTGAGATGCGGCCTAAATAATTAGGTATTACTAATAATTTAACTTCCTCCGTAATTTACCTAAAAATAAATTAGATTGGTTTAAAGGCTAATCTGCTATCACACTTGGCCAGTGAAACATTCTCTTGGTTGTAGAGAAAAGGGTGGCATTGCAGCTAGAGGAACGGACATTGGGTATAGTGTGGACTGCCTGATATCTGAGCCTTAAGGGAGCGTGTCCTGACTGTGAACTTGACTGATCTTAAAGCGGTTTTCCAAATAAGGTGGATATGGTGGCTTACAAGCAGAGTCCAAACTCCTTAACATGAGATGGAGACGCTGCATGACCAGGCGATCCTGTTCACCATCCAGTTTTATCTGCCACCACTCTCTCATGCATAGGTTACAGTCCGTGAAATTCCTCTAACACGTCCTGCTTCTGCACCTGTCCTTGCTTCTCCCCAGAAATCTCACTCCATTCAGACCAGAAAACCTGCCCAGTAAATAAATTCGGCTTCAAGGGTAATTATGATCATCATCATCACAGACAGCAATGCCAACAAATGGCTAAAATGTACGTGCTTACCAAGGGCTGAGTGCTCTGCCATATTCTTTGTTTTTTGGTTTGTTTTTGCTTTTTAAAGTTTATTTATTTTGAGAGAGCGAGAGCAGCAGAGAGTCAGAGAGAGAGGGAGAGAGAATCTCAAGAACTGTGACACCAAGACCTGAGCAGAAACCAAGGTTTGGACGCTTAACCTCCTGAGCCGCCAGGCGCCCCTCTGCTATATTCCTCGTAAGCACTGCCTGGGAAGTACCATTACCGTCCCAACTAAAGAGTCGAGGAAGCTGTGCGTACAGAGGTTAAAAAACAACTTGCCCAGGATCACGCACCCGATTCCGTATTCCCCACTCCCACTCCCCATACCTCACGCGTAAATGGGCACATTCAGAGTTGGTTAACACAGGTTTGCCCCGGTTTCCCAAAGTTTGTCACCCCACTTCCTCAGCGCGTTTCCGCTAACTCAAAGAAATCCGAAGAGGACTTCCGCTTGCATGAAAAAAGCCACCGTGGCACCAGTGCAGGTCTTTCCTAAAAGCGAAGTGGTGTACTCTTCGCTTTGCACCGTTTGGACTTAGAAAAGGTTTCAGAGAGCGCTCTGCTTTCCGACGGAGCGGCAACCTCCCAAGAGCCTTTCGGGACAGCCGGGCTTCAGGCAAGCCTGACCTTCTCCCGAGCCGGCCGCGGCGGTCACCTGGGTCCCCGAAAAACTGGCGCCAGGGGCTCCGGGTAGCGTCGGCCCCCACAGGCCAGCAGGGCGAACGAGCCCAGGCGGCCAGCCTCAATCGACCCGCGGCCCGCAGCGCAGCACCGGCAGAAAGGAGAGGAAAGAGGCGGCGCCCCGCCGGCGCCCACGGGAGGCGCAGGAACCGTGTGACCCCGACCTAGGAAGCAACGCGCGGTTTCCAAGGACACGGGCGTGGCGCCTGCGCAGCTCGCTTCCCCGGAGCCGGGGGAACCGGCCGGGCAGGCCCCGCCCCCCGTGCAGGCAGGTTCCCGCGAGCGGAAGCGCTTGGGGCGGAAGCGGAAGTGCGCAGACGGCTGCGGCTGGGCCGAGGGCGGTGCGGGCGCGTCTCTGGCTGTGCTGGCGTATCTCTAGGTAGGGCCGGGTCTGCGGGGCCAGCGCCGTCCCGACCGCTCCCCGCCTGCCGGGCTCGGCTCGCTGCGCTCGCGTTTCTGCGCCGTCGCGGCCGCCCTGGCCGTGAACCCCGTCGCGGGTCCCTTGGCCCGGGTCCGAGCCCTCCGCGGCCTTGCCCGCCCTCAGCCCCGCCGCCCCGCTCCGGGTACCTGGGAATCGCCGCCCACCGCCTTTCCCCTCCTGGGCCTCTCCGTCCCGGTCACCTCATTCCCTGACCTCCTGACCCCCCCCCCCCCCCTCCCGGCTGCGACCTTCGCTTCCTCCTCTTTGGTGTCGTCCTGACCCGACCCTCAAGAGACGTGTGCCAATTCCGGGTCCTGACCTGACGGTCCCCTCAAGAGATGTGTGCCAATGCCGGCTCCGCTCTTCTCGGCTACCCGGCCGCACAACTGTGTGATCGCCCCCAGAGAGGCGTCCTCTGATGTCTGCACTCGCGTCTCAAAACTTGTGTGCCTTTCCCCCCAGGCATGTCTGGGCTGTCCTCAGCCGGGGCTCCAGCCCCTAGCAAGTGCTAAGTCCTTGCAGAAAGGAAGATGAAAAGACGGCAGACCAGTGTATGGATAGCCGAGAGGACGACTTGTCTACGGTGGCCAAGCAGGGGCAGGAAAGTGTCTTTGCAGGAGCGGGGATTTGAGCTGAGGTTTAAAGAAGTAGGGTTAGGTAATAGAAGTAGAAGATAATAGCCTAGCGATGGGGAATGGCAGGAAGTTACAGAGAATTTGGGGCAAGGAAGTGAAGTGATCAGATGTCATTATTAAGAGTTAGCCTGGCAGGTGTAGGATGATGGCGTGGGGTGATGGTACATCATGACAAGAGGGCTTTTGCGGTTGTGCAGGAGAGAAGCTTTAAAACCTAAACCCGGAAATGGTGGTGGAGAGAACTTGGAGGTGAGTTGGATGCGAAAGGCATGAGGTGTTGGTATTTCTAATGACTTGTAGGTTTTTGGCTTGACGTTTGAGATGATTCAGAGAGTGAGAAATGGCTTGGGGAGCAAGTCTGGAGCATCAGGCTGCTGACTGCTCACCTCCCAAGCGTATTAAGTTGTTTGGCCTGGAGCTGTATTTCACGGTTCCTCTAGTCACCTCGCCCTTTATTTTTGTCCTTGGTCTCTGTCATTTGTGAGTCATGGCCTCACGTCTGCATGTGCTCAGTGACCTGCCCGTGTTTGGGCCTTGCTCGTAGGAGCTAGCCTCTCTGCACCGGCACAGCCTTCACACATTGTCTGTGTTTAGATTTCCTCGTCACCCTGTCTCCTGCCATCCCTAAGCTCTGCGAAGTGGTTCTCGCCGACCGTGTGGTAACGCTGGTCTCAGAGCTGCACTTGTCCTTCCTCACCAGCTGTGCTCAGGAACAGCGCTGACAGCATCCCAGCTGTGCCAAACCCCTCACTGCCCATGTCTGTACGCACACTGTCTCTGAACCACCTTCCCTCTTACCTACCTTGTATAATTTCTAAACCCCTAATCTCTCCGACACGTGGCGCCCTCTCCTCTGGTCACTTCTGGCCCGCTGTTTTCTCGCCTGCAAACTGAGAAGACAAGGAGGTGGCATCTGAGGTCCTACCCCATCCCTGAGCCTTAACCTGGGTGTCGTTTATGGGGTAGATTTACTGTGAAGCTAATGAAGACCAGGTTTCAGGGTCCCTCACTTTCATGAGCCCCTTCCAAGACCCTGGGAAAGACCTCAGTGGTCTTGTGTTTATAATTTTGTAGTTTTTAAAAAGAAGGACCCCAACCGTGTAGGCTTCAGGCCCTGCACAACTTGGATCCCTGTGAGACTGGCCATTTGTCACATCCTGCTGTCTTGCTGTTTGCATTCTTGTCCTTCAGACTTTCCCCTTCATGTGTGTGCTAATCATCGGGGCTTGGAGACAGAACAGGAGTGAATGGAGCCCAGTTCCTGCTGGAACCCTCAGCCGGGGAGGGGCATGCATTTGGCAGAACCTTTGCGGCGATGCCTGTATTGATTTCACTGCTGCGTTGCCACCTTTTTCAAGAAAAGGTTAATGGTGAGAAGGAAAGTCTGTCTGATTGAGGTCATAAAAGCAGTTCTTATCTCTGGAAGAAGCTACAGCAATACATGGAAAATCCTTCAGGGGCATCAATTGCATCCTTTCAGTAGTTTGAAAGTGAGGTAACCCCTATGCTGTAAGTTAGTTTCATAAGGCTTCGTAATAAGTATGAATAACTTTTTATTTTGATTTGCTTTTACATATGTTTCTTTGTAAAGTGCTGTTGGGAAGATCTTCACAGACTAAAAACGTGTTGTTTAAGCCTTAAATTACTTACATAAAGTAAGATATTTTTAAAGCATTTTGTAGCAGTAGTTTAAAATCTACCAAATTGAGAGGTAAATCATTATTTAATTTGTACAAAAAAGGGAATCGATGATCTACAAAGAGATTAAATGTTTTGTCTCCGGTCAGACATTGCCAACCAAAAACCCAGCTCCTGAGCATCCTTACAAGAAGGAACCCACTGCTTTTGCTGTAGAACATTTGCTATAACGTGGACCAGACCAGTAGGTCCTTCAGTATGCCTGTCTAGCTGCAGAGTCCTGCCGGGACGCGTGAGGTTCCATGAGGCTGTGCAGCTGAACTACTGTTCCCAGTAGCGCTGCAGCCCAGAGTGTTGCGTTATTGTAAAGTCAGTTATATTCAAACCATCGCCACCCAGGACAAGAGGAAGGTAATTCTGTTTGAAACAGTGGAGTTTTCTGGATAGTTTAATTCTGGGCTTTTGCCCAGTAAACACTAAAATCTCCCATTTCAGGGTGGCAGTCTTTGTAAAATATAACATTTCCCTGCTTTGTTAATAGAATGCATTGGATGTAGTATAAACTTGCTTTAATGATCTCAAACACTTTAAACATAATTTGTTAGTTGTGATGTAAACACTGTTAGAACTTGTTGAGGCTCGGGAAGCTATTCCGCTGTTATTTGTAAGGAGTTTTTGTGTCTCTCAGGTTTTTTTAGTTTTCCTGTTCTTCTGCTTTCTCCTTGTCAGCCCTCAGCAGTTCCTGCTGCCATTGGTGTACATATGCCTGCTTCAGATGCCCTTTCCATATTTTTCTCTTCTGTGGACATAGAAGCTTCTTGTTAGAACTGAATAAAGAAATAGTCTGTAGATATAAATAAGAGCTTGAAGAAGTCTCTTACGAATAAATTGTTTTAGCCTTAACTCATGAGTTTATATTGATTCTTACCCCGAATTCTGAATAAATGAAGCATAAATTTGTGCATGCATACGTGTGTCTTCACCTGTGTTCAGTGACGGTGATTTTCACATTATGTGTCATTGTCCTTTAAGGGGTTTTGTAGAGCTGCAGTGGGTTAGGGAAAGGCCCGGTGCTCTGGTTGCTCCTTCGGTCCTGATTATTCTGTTAGTGCCCTTATGACTGGGAGAACCTTCAGGAAGGAGAGCTCTCTGGCTGAGGACACCCACAGGGTAATTCCCAGCACTGGAGCTGGCAGCAACCAGACCACTCCGATGTGACGGTTAGGTGGGGGTGTGGCTTAGTAAAAGGTGCGTAGGCTTTGGAGGCCGATGGGTTCAAATCTCGCCTCTCCTATTGTCTGTGGCCTCCGGCAGGTGCCCTGATGTGGCACACACGCTGCTGCCCAGCACCAGCTCTTTTTCCTTCTTGGCTGGTACAGCATGCCTGTCGCAAGTCTGAAAAACGGATCATGGGCCCGTGGGACTAGAGATGTCCGCTGCGGGGCTTTTAGAGTAAGTGTGCAATATGGTGCATTTTGACACACGTGTGCACACTGCCAGGCTTTCTTCTCTGATGGACCCTGTGCCTTTCACTCCCTCTCTCAGGGCTCATATCTTAGTGACTTTGCCTTGCCTGCTGCTGTGTCCACAGCCGCTAGCACAGGGCCTGGAGTACAGTAAACACTAGATGGACATTTATGGAGCAAATAAGGGAACTTAGAACTCTTGCCTTTGGTACGTGTGTGGGGGCCAAAAGAGGGTCTCTTCCTCTGTTGTCTTGCAATGGGACTTAGGACTCTGCACCCCACCAGTGTCAGGGTTCTTCCAGAGTAGGTGTCTGGATGTTGGGCAGCTAGAGCAACCGGTGCCTCCCAGAGCCCCGTCATTTGTCTCCAGTCTTGCCTGTCTCCAGCCTTTCTCCACCACGTCAGGTGAGTGTTTCTAAAATGTTCTTGTTTAGGAGCCTTGATGACCAGTACCTGGTCTCCCTTGGGAAGAAGTGCAGGTGCCTATGTGTCCTTTGGGAGCCCGGTGCTATCTGGCCCTGTCTGCAGCATCATCGCCTCACTCTTCCTCCTTTAAATCAGAGTTCTGGCCACACAGAGGTTGTTTTTTGTTTTGTTTTTTTCCATTTTCCATGTTCGAGGAACACATAAGTAGCATTGCAGGTAAAACTGCTGAATCGAACACGTATCTTAAGCACCTTAGAAACACCCATTTACTGATTAAAAAAAAAGATATCTTACAAACTTTAAAACATTTTCACTCCTTATTTCTCCTGTGCCTCCCGCCTGCCTGCTGTCTCACCTCCGTCTGGCGCATCCGTCTTTCCTGCCTTTCATCAAGGCTCACTTCTAGTGCCCTGGCTCAGGACAGCCATTGTGGATCCTTGATCTGGGATGGGTCCTCCTGCTGAGTATTCCCTAGCTCTGTGCCATTTCTCTGGCCTGTCGCTATGCTCAAGTGACTGTTGTTGGTTGAA
This sequence comes from Neofelis nebulosa, assembly GCF_028018385.1. Classification (NCBI taxonomy): domain Eukaryota; kingdom Metazoa; phylum Chordata; class Mammalia; order Carnivora; family Felidae; genus Neofelis; species Neofelis nebulosa. The sequence goes on from NC_080787.1 coordinate 155,731,679, forward strand.
TGTTTTCCCGATGAAGCATAACCCTCCGGAGGGCAGGGCCCCTGTGTCTTGTTGGTAGAGAGGGTCTGCCGTAGTCAGTGACCTAAGGTGCTTGCTAAAGGAGTAAACCAGATGTATGTTCAGACAAGATCCCTTGGTATTGTTGAGGAGAACTGAGTGCTAATGAGTGGCAGCTACAAATGATATCTTGTCGAAAAAAGGACCAATATGTGCTTTTACTTGACTCAGCAGTTTCATATCCAAGATTTGTCCCAAGGAAGTGCTCAGAGATGGGCTCAAAGATTTATATACACAGATGGGATTCACTTTCTTCTCTCTGGCATTGTGCATCCATTAAAAGTGACACTGCTGGAGAAGTTTAACCAATGATTTGGAAATCTATTCATGATCAATTAAGACAAAAAAGTAGATTACAGAAAAGTATCCCTATTTTTAAAAACAATGAGTAATAATAAAAAAAGGCTAGAAATATGTACTCTAAAATTGTTGTAGTCATTGTCTTTGGAAGATGAGATTATGAGTAGTCTTTTTTTTCCTCCCCCTTTGTGCTATCTCTGACTTTTCTGCAAAGGACATGACTACTTGTTAAATTAGGAACATTTTTGTGAATATATTTCCGATAGTGAAAAGTAAACCGACTTGTAAAAATCATAAATACAGTAAAACCTCAGTAAAACTTATGAAGCTTTGTTCTAAATTTTGAGATAACTTAAGAATTTTGACTGGTGCTGTGATGATTTTACTAACCCTAGGCGATGATGGTATGCTTTATGAATAAATTTGTAATACAAGTGAAATTGCATCACAGTATATGAGGCAGGTCTTATACCCCTCATTTTGCAGATAAGAAAAATGAAGCTTATAGAATAAAGTAACTTGCTCAGTATTTTACTGCTGTTGAGTGGAAGTTAGAATCTGAATTCACTAGAGCCTTCCCTTTTATTGACAGTATTATACTGCCTAGCGGTCTGTCACTTCTCCCTAGGGCACTGCTTGGGGGGGGGGGGGACTGACCTGTTGACCTAACAGCTGTTGAGTGCCTACATCAGCCATGCGCCAGTTTTCTGGATCTTGGCACCAGTGGTCATGGCCTGACTGTGTCCTGGAGGGCCCTCCAGGACACCCTGCATGTATGATGTACGTACGGTGTACATCAGAATAGCTATAGGCTTTCCGTTTCTCATGTGAAGAGCTTCATAGAGATGTGGTGTGGGAGAAAAAATGTTCTGACACTTGCTGAAACAGTACGGAAGGTTTTACTCAAGATTATTGCAATAGGGGTGTTCCACTAAGGGAGAGAGATGGGGCTCAGCTTTGAACACAGCAAAGATGCCTGGGGATTTGTAGCCTGCCAGCAGTAAGAACCAAGGGGATGACGCATTTGATCGGATCTTGAGGGTGATCATCTATTGAGGGCAGGGATCTTCTCCAGACAGACTCAGCAGGACTCTTGCTGAGACTGGACTCAGCCAGGATGCACGCAGATGCCCAAGGTTGAGGCCTTATTGAGAGGAGGGCCTAGAGGAGTCTGATGGAAATCTGCCTCGGTGGGGCATCTTTTCGGTAGTTAATGAGTCCTGGGTGGAGGGGCTCCAAAGCATGGCCACCAGCGCAGTGGCGGCCGCCTGCAGCTTGCTTGTTCACCTGGTTTGTGCATTCATGAATATTCAGTAAACACTGAGCTAACCCTGTCCCGTGTGCTGCTGTGGCATAGGTATTCATGTCACGGAGTTTTCAGTCCTCTTTCTTGCCTTGCTGTGCCGAAGGGGGTCCCTGTCGGTTTCCCTTTGTAGGTGAGGTTGGTGGGGAGCCAGGGAAAGAAGCCCCACGTCCAGCGACAAGGTGACCTTCCTGAGGCGCGGGCCCAGCCAGCATGTGACCGGGGAAGGAAACACCTGACTTGGAAATGAAGCAAAGAAAAAGGAGGACCGTGTGTTTTGTCACCATCGTGCGGGCCGTTATTTAACAGATTCACCCAAGATTGCTTAGTTTTCTAACCCAATGTGCCTCTCTGACTTCGTCACTTACTCTTGATTAGAGCCCAGATGCTGATGCTCCAAGTGTCAATTTATAGGTTTTTGTCTTGTACAGATACAAATTATTTCTGTCTGATAAACGTAAACCCCAAAGTTTTGATTTCATTGCTTTGTAGGTCTTCAGCTGAATTCGTCTCCGGCTGAAAATAGCTCATTTCAGTGAACTCCGGCTCTTCGTTGCCCTCGGAACCTGCGTCCCCTGTACAGACTTCCTCATTAACTTGCATGCCCATTGGAAACGTATGCTCTGCCATCGTTGCATGCTGGTGCTTTAGGGTGGCCAGAGCTGCTGCTGCCGATTGTCCTTCTGCAAACACTGATCTCTGGGTAGGAGGTGTCCTCCCGCCCCCCCGTCTGTGGGTTGTCCACGAGTCCGTTTGTGCCTGTGTCCAGAGGGACTCGGCCCCTCCTGTCAGTGGCGGTGTAGAGATGTGTCTGTGCTGAGGCACTCGCCGCACCTCGCATTCCCCTAAGTGTTCATCGTCGAAGGGTGCGAACCAGGAGACTTCGGGATTTCTCTTTCATCTTCTGCGCCCTCGTTTCCCGGTAACCAGTATGTCGGGACTGGTCCAGCTGTATAGAGGGATGCTGTTCCTAGCAGGAGGCCCCTTCCCGTGTGACACGCTCCGCGCTTGTGCGCCTGCTTCTCCTTCGTCAACTTCCTGCCTCGAGGCTTTGTTTCCCAAATCAGTGTCAGCTCCTTGAGGGCAGGGTCTCTGCTTCCTACTCTTGATTTGCCTGCAGGCGGAGTCCATAAACTTCAATGCCTTCTTTTCATTCGTTTATTCGCAAGTACTTACTGGGCCCCTGGCACATCGACACAGTGCTGGGTGTTGGGGATGTGACACAGTGACATCATCTGCCCTGAGGAGGCCTGCATTAATGGAAGTGATTCCCAGATTGTACTTTGGGCAAGAAGCTCCTCTAATGAGACATCTGTTTTCTTTCTGAACAATATCTAGATAATGAAAATTGTGTATATGTAGGTATATGTACATGTGTATTTATAGTCACCTTTAAAACCACCTTTAAAGAATGAAAACCTCAGTACAGTTGGCCCCTTCGCACAGTCAAAAATCTGCAAATAAACTTCTGACCCCCACCCAAGAACTTACCTCCTAATAGCGTGTTGACGGAACTGTACTGGTAACACTCAACTAACACAGTTTGTGTGCCATTTGTATTGTCTACCGTATTCTTAAAGTAAGCTAGAGAAAAGAAGACGTTATTAAGAAAATCCTAAGGAAAAGATAATACCGTACTATATATATATATATGTATGTATGTATATATAAAATCCACGTACAAGTGGACCCGTGCACTTCAAACTTGTGTTCAAGGCTCAGCCGTACATGCTCTTAGCAGCAAAAGGCTTCACCAAAAAAAGGAAACCTACAATTATTTAAAACGGTAGTGTCCACGGAATTTATTTTCTTAGCCGTTTCATTTCATGTGAACTTAGGCGTCTCATTGAGGGGCGGGTGGCGTGAGCCTCAGAGCTGAAGGACCGGAAGATGTCGTCCAGAGTCACCAGTCCCAGGTCTTCGCCTGCCCGGGGTTTTCTTTGTAAATACTGTAGAAGAGCACGTCGTAGCGGAACATTCCTGAGGTAATTTGCGATTCAGAATGTGAGAAATTGGCAGTGCGAAAGAGGAAAAACCCGTACATGTTTAATTACAATGGTGAGCTTTTCACTGCTGGGTGGGAAAGGACGAAAACATTTGAATAAAATCAAAGCAGAGGCTGAGCCTGACTTCTCCCAAAATAAAGAGGAGAGTGTTTGGAGCAGCTCAGTGTTGTCACTTGCAGTTTTAGCAGAAAAATGCTTGAAACAAAAATCCCTTTTTCTCGGCGAGGGAAGGCAGCCAACCCGAATGTGGCGGAGCCGCCGCACAAACGGGAGCCCACGTCTGTGTGGGAGCGGGCGCTGATCTCTTTTGCTCCGTGATCTCCACGTGCGTCTTGCGCGAGCCAGTGGCCGACTGGGAGGTCCCACCGGTGCCGGTGGGCTGGATGGGGGGGGCGGGGGGGGGATCCTCCTGCGCCGGCGGTGGGCTCTGTCGGATGCTGGGCACCCCCCGGGAACCTGGTGGAAGCGGGGGAGTCTCAGGTCATCGTACAGGCAGAGTCGGAATCCGGAAGACCGCCTTCAGTACACCGCGCAAGTCTGCTGTTTGCAAAGCTGGGCACCGAATAATGGCCCGCAGTGTATGCGCTCTAGGCATCGTTTCTTTAATCCATCCTGACCACCCTTATGTGTGTTCTTTGGTTCTCTTTCCGAACCTGGGCCAGACTGCTGTGTTGGGACACCAGGAGAAAAACCATCTGGCCTCAGAAACACAGTGGAACCTTCGTAAACAGAGGGTCCGCACCCAGAGGCCCAAACCGTAGAACTTCCTTGTAGCTGAAATAACCGTGAAGTCCAGCTTGGGCTTCAGACACTCGTACCTGGGTCATGTTCCCGAGGTAAATGCTATGAGGGTTCTTTCCGCAGTGGATTGGGGGGTATATTCAATAACTTAATGGGCAAGATTTTCTAAGTTTCAACATAAATGTGTGAGATTTATATCCACTCCACGTTTATATATTTTCAATATTCGTGGCCATTAAACAGATACGCAACTTCGGATTCTACTAGGGGCCGGTGTCCATTAACAGGCAATAAATTCTTAAAAGACGGTCCTGTGTGAGGGTACCTTTTCTCAACATAGTGGTTTATTTGCAGTTTCTTCACTTGTAAAGTAGAGCTTATAGTGTTTTGCCTGTCAGAGATGTTTTAAAGACTGGAGATTTTGTGTGTTGAGTGCCCAGTGCCGTCTGGTAGGAGGCGAGCGCGCCGCGAGGCTGGACGTCACCGATGCGCATTGGCAGCTGATGGCTGCGGCCCTCGGTCCCGAGCCTGGAGAGGCGTTGTTTGTCCTCCCATAGCTATTTGTGTAATAAGGACTTTTTGTTTGTTCTGCCAGTGGACATGAAGCCATGATGAGTCTTAAAAGAAAACCAAAGTGAAAATTATAGGCCGTTAAGATCAAAGGTGTCATCATGGAATTTTTTCTGACCAGTGACAGATGTTATTACCTACTTGAAGAATGTCATGGGTCACCTGGGTGGCTTCAGCGTCCGACTTCAGCTCAGGTCATGATCTCACGGTTCATGAGTTCGAGCCCCACGTCAGACTCTGTGCTGATAGCTCCGAGCCTGGAGCCAGCTTTGGATTCTGTGTCTCCCTCTTTCTCTCTGGCCCACCCCTGCTTGCGCTCTGTCTCCATAAATGAATAAAGTTAAAAAAAAAAAAAAAAAAGAATGTCATATGTTACATCCTTTATTATACATAGGACACCTTACTTTTTATACAAAGTACTCTGCTTAGGATTTTGCCAGATTTTCAGTTTGAAGTCTTTTTACTACTTTGTCAGTGTTTGCATTTTTTTTTAAGTTTATATATTTATTTTGAGAGAGAGCGAGTGAGTGACCGTGGGGGTGGGGCAGAGAGAGAGGGAAAGAGTGAATCCCAAGTAGGCTCCATGCTGTCGGTGCAGTGCCCAATGTGGGGCTCAATCCCACAAACTGTGAGATCATGACCTAAGCCAAAATCAAGAGTCACATGCTTAACTGACTTGAGGCACCCAGGTGCCCCTGTTTTTGCATTTTAGAGTAGGCAGTTTTCCACTGAAAGCCAGTCACCAACTCAGATGTTACATTTGACAGGGTCAAGTTTTATGTGTTTTTCTTTTTGATGCCTTTATTCAGGTATACTTGATAAATAGTAAGCCACTTACAGTTTACAGTTTGACGAGGGTTAGCCCGTGTTTACCCGTGAAACTATCACCACAGTTAAGGTGGTGAGCATATCCATCACTCCAAGAGTTTCCATTATGTAAATCCCTCCCTCCCACCTGCCCTACCCCAGACCACCACCGCCTGCTCTCTGGTGCCACAGATCAGCCCCACTCTCGGTGAAGTAGAATTTCATACAAATGGGTCACATGGAGTGTATTCCCGTTTGGCCTACGTTCTTTCACTCAGCAAGATGGTTTTGAGAAGCATCCGTGTTACGTGCATCTGTCTGTGTTTGGGGCTTTCAAAATTAACTTCTGCTTGAGTTCCTAGATGGGAAATAATGACTTTTTGAGAACTGTTACCCTTCATTAATAGTTTTAATACAAATCTTAGAGGACTGCTGCGCTGTGTTGTCCTTACGAAGGCCGACTCTGGTGATTCATGCTCAGGTTAAGGTTCCTCTTTGTCTTCAGTGAAAACTCGTTAGGCTTCTAACCGGTATGCCACGTTACATACCTTGTTAGTGCCTAGAGTGTTTTGAAAATAGAGTGCGAATATTAAGTATTGTCTTCTGTTTATTTACTTTAAAAGGTATCCTATGTCTAGTGATAATGTCATAACAACTCATTTAATTTTCCTTTCCAGATCCTTTCCAGGAGGCCAGTTATGGGTGTGAGAGGTTTGCAGGGATTCGTGGGCAGTACCTGCCCACATATATGTACAGTAGTGAATTTCAAAGAACTGGCAGAACACCACCGAAGCAAGCATCCTGGATGTACTCCTACCATTGTGGTTGATGCCATGTGTTGTCTCAGATACTGGTACACTCCTGAATCTTGGATCTGCGGTGGCCAGTGGCGGGAATACTTCTCTGCTTTGCGGGATTTTGTTAAGAGTTTTACAGCTGTTGGCATCAGGTTGATATTCTTCTTTGATGGCACGGTGGAGCAGGATAAGAGAGATGAGTGGGTGAAACGAAGACTAAAGAACAACAGGGAGATCTCCAGGATTTTCCATTATATCAAGTCACATAAGGAGCAGCCTGGCAGAAACATGTTCTTCATCCCCTCAGGGCTGGCCATATTTACACGATTTGCTTTGAAGAGCCTGGGTCAGGAAACTCTTTGTTCGTTGCAAGAGGCCGACTATGAGGTGGCATCTTATGGCCTCCAGAATAACTGTCTTGGTATTCTTGGAGAAGACACCGACTACTTAATCTATGATACCTGTCCCTACTTTTCAATTAGTGAGCTCTGTCTGGACAGTCTCGATACTGTCATGCTCTGTAGAGAGAAGCTCTGTGAGAGTCTAGATATCAGCCTGGCAGACCTTCCTCTTCTGGCCTGCCTGCTTGGCAACGATATTATTCCAGAAGGCATGTTTGAAAGCTTTCGGTACAAGTGCTTGTCTTCCTATACCTCTGTAAAGGAGAACTTTGACAAAAAAGGGAACATCATCTTAGCTGTAGCAGACCATATATCTAAAGTTCTTCGCTTGCATCAAGGTGAAAAAAAGCTAGAAGAGATGTTACCTTTGGGACCAAACAAAGCTCTTTTTTATAAGGGTGTGGCATCATATCTTTTGCCTGGACAGAAATCTCCATGGTTTTTCCAAAAACCTAAGGGTTTAATAACTTTGGACAAGGAGGTGGGATCCATGAGTTCAGACCCTGAATCCAAGCAAGAAGTTCCCATGTGTACAGACCCCGAATCCAAGCAAGGAGTTCCCATGTGTACCGACCCCGAATCCAAGCAAGGAGTTCCCCTGTGTACAGACCCTGATTCCAAGCAAGGAATTCCCATGTGTACCGACCCTGAATCCAAACAAGGAGTTCCCATGTGTACAGATCCTGAATCCAAGCAAGGAGTTCCCATGTGGACAAATCCTGAATCCAAGCAAGGAGTTCCTGTGTGTACAGATCCTGAGTCCAAACAAGGAGTTCCTGTGTCTACAGACCCCGATTCCAAGCAAGCCGTTCCCATGTGTATAGATCCTGGCTCCAAGGAAGGATTCCTCCTGTGTACACATCCTGAATCCAAGCAAGGAGTTCCCGTGTGTACACATCCTGAATTCAAGCAAGGAGATCCTGTGTGTACACACCCTGAATCCATGCAAGGAGATCCTGTGTGTACACACCCTGAATTCAAGCAAGGAGTTCCCATGTATGCATACTCTGAATACAGGCAAGGAGTTCCCATGCGTACATACTCTGAATCCAAGCAAGGAGTTCCCATGTGTACACACACTGAATTCAAGCAAAAATCACCTCTGGGTGCAGACTCTGAATTTAAGCTAGAAGCACCTATATGTACAAACCCTGGAATTAAACAAGAAGACCTTGTGAATATGGAGCCTGAAATCAAACAACAAGTAACCATGGTTTCAGACCCTGAAATCTTAAAGGTATGTAGAATGTGCCCACCCAAATCTGACATGTAATGATTGAAAGTATATCCATTCATGGATTTGTCATGAATCTTTATTGACTACTTGCAGCGGTTAGGGCACTGTGGGGGACACAGAACAGGGCAATGTAGTTAGGAAGTATGACATAATGCATATGGAAACTCACATTATAAAGTATGCTGGATGTTGTTACATGCCTGTTCTAGAAGAGAGCTCTAGAAATTTGAAGGAGAGGTCACTGTGGGTTAAGTACAGAGAGAAATTACTGAAGAGGTAGAGTGGAACCAGACCTTCATGAGAGCCGATATTTGTTCTGAATAAGCAGATCTTTGTTGCTTTGGGGCACGTGGTAGAACAGTAGGCTGGAGGACAGGGTCTGAGGGGAGCCATGGGGAGAGAGGTTGGAAAGGGTAGAATGTAACCAGATTGGGAAGATTATTACCTGCCCCACTAGGAGTTTGGACTTAATCCTGAAAGTGACATAGAGCCCTTGGGAGGTTTTACGGAGGACTGCTATTGATTAACCACGTGTTACGTGTGAGGCTAGGGGGGTTACACGTGTTGTCTCTTACCCACAAACCATCCGTTGTTCCTAACAAAGTGTCACCATCTTCCATTCCAGGTGCACAAGTTACAAACCTAGCAATTACCACTCCTGGTAACTGTTCTCTCCCTGTCTTGTTACTTGTACCTAGTCAGTTAGTCTCATCACCCTAGCATATGTGGTCTCTGGTCTGAATTACTCAGGAATGGCTGACAACTCTTCCGTGTAGACTTTTGCCCCTTCTAGTCCACTGGCCATGCTGCATGCAGAAATGAAGCCTTCTTCTGTAACTCTTAGGGTAGAAACAGTAGCCTTAAGCAGGCCACGGCCTGCCATCACCTCACCACGGCCACTTCTCTAGCCTGGTCAGTCCCTTGTCTGTCATGGCCCAGCATGTGCTCCTCTGCCTCTTGGGAACCTCCCCCGCCCCTTTGCTGCTTCATGGCTACTAGTCTTCTGTCCCATCTGGGCGGTCACTCACTCAGAGAAGCCCTGACCAGCCACCCACCTGCTGTAGCGCATGCCTCACTGGAATGTCATGCTCGGGACGGTGCCGTGAGGGCAGGGTCTCGTTTGTTTCTCCCACTGCTGAGCCCCTTGTGCCCGTCACACTGTGTCTCACTGAACCTTGAAGGCAGTATTCTTTTTCTCTCGTACCTTTAGGGCCTTTCCCTTGGTGGCTCCTTCCCTCCGTCCTGTACAACTACATGGGTTCTCCTGTCTTGAGAAGTCCTTCACCTCTTCCTCCATTACATACATTGTAGCAGATAAGTTCCTTTAGTAACATAAAAAATTACGGTACAAAGTAGAATGCAATATGTACTTTAAGAGAATTACAGGTGAAAAAGTATTAAGGAGTTAAAATTATCCTACCTGGAAGCATCCTTAAAAGGTGCTTCATGGAAGGAAAAGAATGTGGGTTAGAAATTGGAGGGAGGGCAGAATCTGAACCCCAGGTGGAAGCGTGCTTGGACAGTAGAGAAGGAGAGGTACGCATGGGGAAAGGCCTGCTCTCAACACAGACTTGGACACCATCCGAGCAGACTCCACTCGAAGTGAGGGAAATGGACAGAGAAGACCTAAATCTAACTCTGCTTGTTTATTTGGTTTGGTTTTATCATGAGGCTGGATGTGAGAATGCTAGTTTAATACGGACCATGCAGAGATGATTCTCCACTGATGTATCTTTGTACGGCTGTTTGTAGTTACTGGAGGCTGTTCCTCACATCGCTGGCCTTACTTGTCACGCAGCTCTCGGTAGACACGCTTGCCTCCCTCCTCACATGAGAACGTGTTGTGAAAGGGCTAAATGACATTGCCTGCAGTCACACAGCCAGTACTTGGCAGACCCTAGCTTTGAACTCAAGCCTCCAACTGCAAGTTTGACCCTTTACAAGATCACATCTGTGCTCCCTCTCGCATGGGGAGAGGCGGGTTGGTCGTGGTCAGTAGTCTAGAAGTGCGAGCTCGGAAGAATTGGTCAGCTCCTGCTCAGGCCTGGCTTCAGAGAGAGAACTTGGAGCCACCGTTAACGGTTTGCCTGAAGGACAGGACAGGGAAAGGCACGCGGGCAAAGGACGGCTGTGCAGAAGTGGAGCCTGCAGGGTACCTCAGTGCCTAGAGGAGGGCAAGGTCTGCCTTTCAGCCAGCCCAGGACTCGTGTCGAGTACGAGGCAGCATCACCCTGGGCTCTCTGCCTTTCCCGTCTTGACCCGGCCCCTGCTGGTTCCCGACCCACGCTCATTTCCCAGTTGTGTATGGCCTGAAGCACCATGAGGCAAGGGAAGGTGGGTTCTAGTTGGGAGCAGAAGACAGGGTGCCACTTGAGGTGAACCGTCACGGGAGAGGGGCTTGTGAGGTGGGGGGTGGGGAGGCCCAGAAGGGGCGCATTTCCGGGAGCCCAAGTGAGGCTGTGGAAGGCTTGACTGTGCCTGAGGAACAATGGAGCTGTTCCACTGTGACCGCATGGCAGTGGTCTCTAGCGGGTGTGTTGGTGGACTGGAAAGAGGACGCCGGGGCCTTGAATGTTAGGGTGAAGGTTTGTGGTAGCCATTCAGACGCTCTGGGGAGGGCAGTGGCTGGACCTTCTTCTAAGAACACAGGCTGTGGGTGCTGTGGAGGGTGGACTGGAGAGGGGAGGAGTGGGCCGAAGTCAGTCGGACGTTTTCATAGTAATGCCTGTCATCGGGCAGACAGCACGCTGTGTGCTAAGTCTGCTGGTGATTGGGAGGCTGGAGGTGGAGGAGGAATAAGACGATTTCGAGCCCAGATGCCCCGAGGCAGGAAAACAGAGACGCCAGCTTGATGTCATGAGCTTGAGGGACAGTTGCTCCATTTCCGAGAGCCTAAAAACACTGGCATGTGATACAGGGGTGTTGATTTTTTCTCTTTAGAGGTTACTGTTTTGTTTTCAAGGAGAAACCAGTCATATCTGAATTTTGAACAGATTGCTAGAGCACATCACGTCCAGGCAGAGAGCTACCTGGTGTACAACATCATGAGCAGCGGGGAGATCGAATGCAGCAACACCTTGGAGGACGCGCTGGACCAGGCTCTGCCCAGCCAGGCTTTCGTCTACCGCCCCGTGCGCCAGCGCGTTTACTCCCTCCTGCTGGGGGGCGGCGAAGGTGAGTGGGGCGGGCCGCTTAGCAGCAGTGCTCTCTGGAGTTGGAGTCTGAGAAACGGGCCAAATGAGGTGGAATGCATTCTTTCAGGACGCGGATACGATTGGAAAGGGGTTTGTTTGTCTTTAAAATCTGTCATTGAGAATCCCAGTCACATCTGTACGGCATTAAGGGAAAACGCCAGGGGGCATCTCTCTCTAATTAGTAAGCGGTTGATCAGTACTCATTAAAAGAAGAGTGCATTGTTGTTATAAAATCTTATGTTTTATCTATTTGTATTTAATTTATTATAAATTTGTAATTTATAATAATACTTCATATAATAATAATTTATATTTAGTTTTATATTTTTCTTCCTTAGAAGGTTTGGTGGTTTTTAAAAATGTGAAAACCCTTTTCTCCTGCAGGAGTGGGGGGTATGTTTATTATTAGAAGACGGTGCCTACTTACTCCCCCCTCAAAATGTGATTTTCATAAAATAATTTCATAAAATCTAGTACATCATATTTTAAAGTATAAACAAAATTTCCCTTTAGAGTAGTTGTTGTTTCCTGTCAATATTTTCATCGTGCAGTGGCAACAATTGTGTAGGGGGAGGACTGTCAGTGACCAGAACAGAAAATCTGGGGGCCTTCAACGCCAGGTATAAAATTATTATAAAGACCCTATCGCTGTCTTTTCGGAGCAGTTTGGGGGGGCATCATGAGTGGAGAAGAGCACTTCATAGTAGAGACTAGGGACACTTGACATATGGGTTACCTCCTGCGTAAGGTCCTGCTCCCCCGAGACGGGCCTCCTGGGACACTGCTGTCTGACTCGAGAGTGCTTTGATGAGAAACGGGGCCTCTCACACTGTGACCAGGACTGGAGATAGAAGCAGCAGGGTCCCAATAAAAACATGTCTTTGGTCCTTCTGCCTAAACTCCATTATTTCCAAACATACCAATACAATATTGGTGTTAGTATTATTCTGTTATTCCGGAAAGTAAACATTTACCTGACCTAAAGGTGGTGACAGAATTGTCAGATTAAAATGCTGTAATCATTCTTTTCTTTGGTGGGAGATGGAGTGGCAGAGTTCTTTGAAGCCGGTTTTATTAGATTCCCGGCACTGCCCAGGACATACCGCCTTTTCCCATGTGTGCTGTCAGGCTTCAGAGGCTTATGGGTCCTGAGAAAGACACAAGAAAGATGCTTATGCTAATTTAAAAACAGAAACAAAAGAACCTACGGGATAAACTTAGGGACCGGGTATTGTTTAAGTAATTTTTTCTGTTTCTTTTCTTATGTGATTCTCTCTCCATATTCACTCTTCACATGAGTGATTTCACATTGATTCCCATGATAAAAAAAAAAATCTTAACCATGAAAGAATTTTTACATTACAGAACATTTCAGTTCCAGTATATAAAGTTTACTAAAATTTCAGACTTTGTTAGTGTGATTTATTTGCAGCCATATTGATGACTTTATTACATAACCAGAATAACAGGAAAAATTTCTGTGAAGACAGGAACTCGTCCTCACAATTGATCTTTACTTTTTTCCTTTTCAACTTTGTGGCTTTCTACATGAAGTTAAGATCATTAGGACGTTATGTGGATGGAACTAAGAGGGTATTATGCTAAGCGAAATTAGAGAAAGACAAATATCCTGTGACTTCACTCATATGAGGACTTTAAGACACAGAACAGATGAACACAAGGGAAGGGAAGCAAAAATAATATAGAAACAGAGAGGGGACAAAACAGAAGAGACTGTTAAATATGGAGAACAAACTGAGGGTTGCTGGACGGGTGGGGGGGGGGATGGCCTAAATGGGTAAGGGTTTAAGGAATCTACTCCTGGAATCATTGTTGCACCATATGCGAACTAACCTGGATGTAAATTTTTAAAATAAATACATGACTAAACAAAAGACTATTAGGGCGTGAACATACAGTGTTGCTACCGCCAGTTTACTTCCGGTGATGAGAATGGAGCGTGTTCTGTGTCGTTTGCTTAGCTGTTACCCCACGTGTGTTGGAAACCACGTATGTTCTGCGGCTGCTGCTCCAGGAGTATCAGTGGTGTTAACAGGGCTGTTCTCCCGGTTTTCTTTTGACTTGTGCTTAGTTCTTGAGAGAAGAGTGTGGGAATCTGCAGATGTTACTGTGGATGTTTTTATTTATTCCCTCAGTTCTGTTAGTTTTTGCTTCAGATATCTTTTTTAACTTTTTAAAAGTTTTATTTTTTATTTACTATTTGAGGGAGAGAGTGCACGTGTGCACACGAGCAGGGCACGGTGGGGGCAGAAAGAGAGAGAGAGAGAGAGAGAGAGGGAGAGAATCCCAAGCAGGCTCTGTGCTGTCAGTGTGGAGCCCAACCCGGGGCTCTGTCTCATGGCTGTGAGATCATGACCTGAGCCAAAATCAAGAGGCAGGTGTTTGACCAACTGGGCCACCCAGGCGCCCCTGCTCCAGATATTTTTGAACTTCTATTGTTAGGTGCGTGTATGTCGAGGATTGTTATGTTTAGTGGTGAATTGACCCTTTTAACATTATGGGATTTCCCTTAAAAAAAATCTGGTAATACTCCTTGTCTTAAAGTTGGCTTTGCCTGATACTGCTGTATACACCTTTAAGTTACCACAGTTTGCCTTCAGATAGTACGATACTGCATTGTGTGTGATGTGGAAACCTCATAGCAGTGAACTTTAATTTTCCCCATCATTTTTGCTGTTATTATTTTATGTCTTCTGTACATTTTTAAACTTTTTATAGTGCATAGACTTTCATGTACCCTTGCCCCAATTCCCCCCGCAAAGATGACTGTAGTAAAGTATATGTTAATTCATTAGTATGTTTTTTTGTTTTTTTGGTTTTTTTTTTAGAGAGCATGAGTAGAGGAGGGGCAGAGGGGGGGAGAGAGCGAGAGCGAGCGTGAGAGCGAGCGAGAGAGGGTCTAAAGCAAACTCCACACTCAGCACAGAGCCTGCCGCAGGGCTCAATCCCATGACCCTGGCATCATGACCTGAGCTGAAACCAAGAGTTGGACGCTCAACCAACTGAGCCACCCGGGTGCCCCACATTAAAACAATTTTTATCACTTTTACCATTTTTTTACATTCACTCATTTGTTTGTATGTGTGTATAGTTTTATGCAGTTCTGTTCTGTCAAGATACAGAATTGGTCCATCACCACAGAGGAACTCTCTCATGCCATCACTTTGTACCCTGCCCTCTGGCTCTGTCCCCTGTTGGCTGCTTGTCTGTCCTCCATCTCTGCATTTTGGTTTTTTTGAGAGTGTCACAGAAATGGTTGGTCATGTCAAGAATATTACCTATAATGTATAATCTTTTGAGATTATGCATAGGTTTTAAATCTCATAATATGTGATTCTTATTTTTACTTTAAACCAGGGGTTGGCAAAGTTTTTTTGCGAAGGGCCTGATGACGGTAAATACTTTGGGCTTTGAGGGCCCTTGTAGTCTCTGTAACACAGCCCTGCTGCTGTCACACACACGTGACAGGGTGGAGCTCTGAGAGTTAGCTGTGTTTCAATAACGTTTAATCTCCTTGTCTCATGCCACAGAATTTGAATTTTATATTATCTTCCTGTGCCACAGAATATACTTTGATAATTTTCTGGTCATTTGAAGTAATGCAATAAGATTTTAAGCTTTCAAACTGTATGAAAACAAGCGAGCCAGATTTGGCCCATCAGCTGTAATTTTCCAACCATTATCTTCAATAATAAGTTGCTTTTGAGAGGAGTTTTCAAATGAGAAGTCTTCTGTCTGCCATTTCTGGTGTAGATCCAAATTTCCCTTAGTGTCATCTTTCTTCCTTTAGAGAACTTGGCTTTTACATTTCTTATCATGCTCATTTCAATTTCCTGGTTTTTTTCCCTGAAAATACCTATATTTCAGGAGTGTGATTTTGCTGTACATAGAATTTTAGGTATTTTTGTTGTTCAGCACTGTAAAGACGTTATGTTGTCTCTGGCTTGTGTTGGCTGTCATGTGGTGACAGTGGCCCTTCTTACTGTGGTTCCCCATCTGTAATGAGTGTTTTTCTCTCTGGCTGTTTGTAAGATTTTCTCTTGAGCACTGGTTTCAGCAGTTTGTTTAACTGAGCTTTGGAGTGGTACCCTCAGTGTTTATTCTGCTTGGGGTTCTCATGCTTCTTGGATCAGTGAGTTTATATTTCCTATCAAATTTGAAACAAAATGAGCATTACGTCAACATTGTTCTCTGTCTCCGTTGCTTTCATCTCTCACACTGGGCCTCCAGCTTACGTGCGTGATTTACGGCGCATGTGCTCCTTGCATACCAAGGAGCACTTGCTTTTTAAGCCTCTTATCTCTGCTTTGATTTGGGTATCTCCTGTTGGCTTGGTTTTCAAGTTCTGTGAGCCTTTCTTCTGCAACATCTAATCTGCTGTAACCCATCCAGTGAAATCTTTGTTTCAGATATTGTGTTTTTCAGCTGCTGTTAAAAAATCTTCCATTTCTTTTTTTTTTCCCCCCTGTCTTCACGTTTGCCGTTAAAACCTTAAATTTATTCATAGGAGCTGTTTCCAAGTCCTTGTCCACTAACTCCCATCAGCCCCATCATTTCTGGGCCTGGGTCTGTTTACTGAGTTTCCTCCTTATAAGAGGGCCACAGGGTTCTGCTTATTCTCATGTATTTCTGCTTTTCTCATGTCCATTGTATTTAGATTGTAAGCTAGAAGATTTTGGATCACTGAAGGGTATTGTCTTGTGGTCCGTCAGGCAGTTAATTTACCTGATCCTTTAAATTTTACGCTTTATTAGGATGGGTCTGTGGGAACTTCACTGTAGAGCTGGAGTGGCCCGGCTCCTGACTGTTGGCCTTCCTGGGCTGTCACCTGAGTGCTAGGTGCCTGATGAAGTAAGTCTCTGCACGTTGGCTGGTAGGACTCTGATGTCACGGAGCTCTGTGCGGGCTCTGGTGGTTGCTCAGTGGGGCTGGTCAGTAGTTGTCTTGTCCAGCCTCCCTGAGTTTTGCTCTAAACACAGAGCTCGGTTCTCAACGAGGACCTCCGTGCAGAGTTTGGGAGCCCCTTTCTGCATAGGGCCAAGTCTTTGCTGTTCTGTGTGGCGTTCCCAGCTGTCCTAGCAGTCTTGATCTACAGGCTCTGTCTCCTCATCTCAGAGACTTTCTTGCTCTGCTCGGGCTCTCCCTCCCGAGGCCGCAGTCTGCACAGGCCTCTGTCCAACTCGAGAATGCAGTGGCTTCAGAAATTTGTCCAGGGAGGCCTGGGTGGTGCGGTCAGTTAAGCGTCCGACTCTTGATTTCGGCTCAGGTCATGATCTCGCAGTTTGTGGGTTTGAGCCCCACGTGGGGCTGTACTCTGATGGTGCGGAGCCTACTTGGGACTCTCTCTCCCCTTCTCTCTGCCCCTCCCCTGCTTTCGTGAGCACACAAAATAAATGAATATTTTTCTCTCTCAAAATAAATAAATAAACTAAAAAAAAAAAAGAAATTTGTCCAGATATAGAGGTGTCGGTGGGAACGCTGGCCAAGCAGCTCTGCCCCCACCTTGGCCACCTCCCACCCTGCTCTAGTATCGGGGGCGCTCATGAAGTCAGCGCCAGTGTGATGCCAGTGTGATTCTAGTTCCTTTTTTGGTGCCTCTCTTTTCTCTGCAAAGTTTTAATGATAGCTTCTTTACTCTTTATGTTTACAAATTTTTCTCCTCTCTGTTATCTCTGTTTCTGTTATTAGAACTGCTAAGAAAGGGATGTTTTACTTCCTAGGATGATATTCTGTGTTTCTTAATCTTCTAATTCCTGGTTTGTTTTTCCTACACTGTGGGAACATTTCACCACTTCACTGTCAACATATGGAAAAGTTTCCATCTCTACTTCCTTTCTCCATCAAGGCCTGGTGCCCCAGTGAGTCCTCCACCTGTCTGCTCTCTGCAGACACTGTCTGTCCGCCAGCTCCTCCCTGGCGGTCAGCTTTCTGCTTGGGACCCCACGTCGATGGCCCATGTCCCTCCCGGCCTTCCTCCCCCAGCCCCTGCTCTCTGCCGACCCCCATATGTGGGAGGTCCTCACACTGCATTTGACCCCTTTACACCCAAGTGGTCCCATCTACTTGCAATGCTCTAGAAACTATATCCATGTTGACAGATACAACTTTTACTTTTTTCTAGCTCAGGCCATTCTGATCAATTCTGTTTGTTCCTTATGCCCTTAAAAACTACCTCCCCCAAATTCCTCCCTTACTCCTTTATCAAAAAAGGACCGTGTATGTTTGTTCTGATCTCGTCACAGTTTGTTTATGGGCTTGTTTGTCTGATGTCCCTTGTCCCCGTTTGCTGTCAGCTGAGCTAGCAGAGACTGTTCAGGTGGCATTTTACTGTGCCCTGCAGATTCTTGGTATACATTAGGTGATTCGCGATCTGATTTTTGAGTATATGTTTAAAATATGACCATTTCAGGAGTATTTCCACTTAGCAAAGCTTTCCTTAGAAGAGGACTGTAACGGTGGAATTTCAGACACAGGAGAAAGAGTGATGGGCTTTCAAGTCCCACAGGCGAGCAGCCTTCTCTGAGCCCAGTCTGACCGGCAGGTGGGAGCCACTTGACGAAAGTGAGATTTAGAACCAAAGGCGCCTCTCACCCCACAGGTGTAGACCCTGAGTCTTAAACTCGCGCAGCCGCCAACACCGGAGGCCTGAGCCAAAAAGCACGGGCACTGGATTGACAGGCAGGCGCTTCAGAGTCCCCAGTTTTGGGTATAGCTCGGATGGCTGGTCTGTTGGGTACTCCACCTCCTCTGATTATATTGAGGTGCTTGGCTGGCAGCTCTCCTCCGTGTATTCTGTCTGGCCAACTGTGTGCTGTTTAGACGGCCAGGTGGTGTCATGGCCCCAGACCGGCTGCCGTCATTCCCGCCTCCTCCCATCCTGCCTTCATGCCCGTTCTCACTTTACTTCAGGTTCTGACTGTCTCCTAATGAAAAGCTTAGCTTACATCACTGTGAAGCCTTATACATTTTAGGAAATGGAAAAAACTCAGGAAGGTGCCGAAGCAAAGGCAAAGTGTGTCCTCCTTTACCGCTCTGCCGACGGAGAGGCCGGCCAGAGCCGTGCACGCAGGCAGCCGTCTGCGGTTGGGGGAGGGGGGTGGGGGTCACACTCTTCCCTTGCCATTCTGCCCTCCTTCTCCCCCAGCGCCCTTCTAGGGACCCCCACACAGCTGGAGGAGGCTGTTGCTCTCCTGATGGGGCAGCCAGCCCCGTGGGTAAATGGTCACTGTCCAGGCCACCGGCTCATTAAAATCCTAGATACGTGTACACAAGAGAGTATGTTTGGGGAACTTTTTTAACTTTTTCAGGACTAAAGCCACATATAAGCATAGATTAAACTAGGAGTATAAAAATATTACAGAACCCTAAGGACCGATCTCTTTCTTTAAAAGCCTGAGGGATGTTATCAAACTTGGAAGTCCCAGTAATTGAGAGGTTGTGATCAACATTGCTTCTCCTCACTGTCTCGCCCCTTGCCCGCCGCTGCCCCAGCACACGCCTGGGGAGGAGCGGTGGGCATAAGCGAGGCAGAGTTTTCCTGGGGAGGGACTGCCAGTGTGGACACTTCCACAACTTTGCTCCGAGAAGAGGTGTCTTCGTTACATACAGAAGATCGTACGCAGTGGAGCCGTGTGTCCGTCCTTTGGGAGTAGCAGAAGACCAAGTTTGATTATGTCTTTTTTTTCCTTTTTCCGTATAAAATGTTACAGCTTGAAGGGAGTTAAACTAGCAGAGAACTTTTCTCAAGTTCTTCACTCCTTTGCACGCGCAGCCTGGCAAGTCGAAAGTCTGAGAAATCAGCCTTTTCTTTTAGGAATTACCAACCTTAATTTCCTCTTCTCTTTTTCTTGATTTTTAGGCATTTAAGAAGATTATTTCATTTCAATTCAGACACACCGAATTGTTGCCCATGTTTCTGCTCTAGTTTCAAAGTGCATGCCAGATTAAAACCTCTGAAATTTTGTTTTTCCTGTTAAACAGAGTTTTATTTTTTTAATTTTTAACATTTTTAATTGAAGTGTAGTTGACATATGATATTCATTTTAGGTGTACAACACAGTGATTCGACATTTATATAAATTAAAAAACGCTCAGCATGATAAGTATGGTTACCATCTGTCACCATACAAGCTTATTCCCAAATTATTGACTACATTACCTACTCTCTACTTTCGTCTTCGTGCCTTATTTATCTTGTAACTGGAAGTCTTCTCCTTAATCCCTTCCGCTATTTCATCCACCCTTCCCACCCCCCACCTCGTCTCTGGCAACCTCCGCTTTCTCGGTATTTATGAGTCTCTTTCTGTTTGTACATCTGTTTTGGTTTTTTTTTAGATTCCACGTACCAGTGGAAATTATATGGTACTTGTCTTTCTCCATCTGGCTTGTTTCACTTAGCATAAGACCCTCTACATCCATCTTTGTTGTTGCAGCATTTCATTCCTTTTTATGGCTGGCTGATAATTCCTCTGTGTTTGTGTGTGTACCTTTATCCATTCGTCTATCGGTGGACAGCTTGGGCTGCTTCCATATCTTGGCTATTGTAAATAACGCTGCCACAAACATAGAGTTGCACATATCTTTTCAAATTAGTGTTTTCATTTTATCAGGGTAAATACCCAGAAATGAAATTACTGTATCACGTGGTATTTCTATTTTTAGGTTTGTGACGAGCCTCCATACTGTTTTCCGTAGCGGTGGCAGCAGTTTCCACTTCCACCAACAGTGAATAAGGGTTCCCTTTTCTCCACGTCCTCCCCCACACTCGTTGTTTTTGTCTTTTTGATTCTAGCCATTCTGACAAGTGTGAGGTGGCATCTCATTGTGGTCTTGATTTGTGTTTCCCTGATGATGAGTGACACTGAGCATCTTTTCGTGTGTCTGTTGGCCATCTTTGGAAAGATGTCTGTTGGATGTCTTTGGAAAATGTCTGTTCTGGACCTCTCTCCCATTTCTTAATCAGATTGTTTGATTCTTTAGTGTTGAGTTGTAGGAGTTCTTTATATATTCTGTATACTAACCCCATATTGGATATGTTGTTCGTAAATATCTTCTTCCATTCAGTAGGTTGCCTTTTGGTTTTGTTGATGGTTTCCTTCACTGTGCAGAAGTTTTTTTTAATTTGATGAAGTCCCAATAGTTTATTTTTGCCTTTATTGCCCTTGCCTCAAGAGACAGATCCAAAAAAGTATCGCTCGCACCAATGTCCAAGAGTTTATTGCCTCTGTTTTCTTTAAGGAGTTTTATAGAAAAATCTCTGAAATTATGTGGCACCCCAGATAACAGGCCAAACTCTAGGATTTTTCAGCAGTATCTGTTTCTTTTAAGAGGATCTCAGGTAACACTTTACATCTAGCTCTGGGTTTTGGAAGGATTGCGGAGTTTAACCGCGTCTGTGAGAGGGATAATTTGAATAAAAGTGAAAATGCTGCCATCTGAATATTTAGGTTTGGAAAAGCCATTAACCAGACTATAAAACTTAATTCTTGTAAATGTTGACATTTTCTAGCTACCGTGCACTGCCCTTGTGGCCTCTCATGATAGAGGAAGGAAGTGAGGACGCACCTTGGGTGTCCCTGTTGCCCAGCAGCTCACACGGGGAGGGGCAGAACCCACAAAGTGATTTAATGCTCCTTTACTTGCCCTGCACCTCAGAAAAATACTCATGTATTAATATCTCTGTCACTTCCTGTATCCTGGCCCACAGCTTCAGATAAAAGTTCATTTAGGGAGTGAAAGTTCAGATCAGCAGGGCGGCTTTAACTTTAATCCTCTGGCTAGCTAATTTGTTATGTGATAGAAATTGCGGGTTTTCATATTCAAGCCTCTGTGTGGTTAGTAGCTGACAGGTACTGCGTTTTCAGCAGCGTGGTTCACTCTTGTTCCGTGACTGTATTGTGTGGTCAATGAAACTCATTGGGTTTAAGTCAGTCACCTTAAAAGCAAAAGCTTTTGGGGGCGCCTGGGTGGCGCAGTCGGTTAAGCGGCCGACTTCAGCCAGGTCACGATCTCGCGGTCCGTGAGTTCGAGCCCCGCGTCGGGCTCTGTGCTGACAGCTCGGAGCCTGGAGCCTGTTTCCGATTCTGTGTCTCCCTCTCTCTCTGCCCCTCCCCCGTTCATGCTTTGTCTCTCTCTGTCCCAAAAATAAATAAAAAACGTTGAAAAAAAAAATTTTTTAAAAAGCAAAAGCTTTTGTTCTTTTGTTAATTAAGAGAAACTTTGTTAAGGGTTAATGTGGACTTAACCCTACTGGCCTAAATCGTGGAGAAAAGAAGGAATTTGCTGTCTGTGCTGATGAGAATTCTGGAGAAGAGGGGGAAGCCGGGGTCTCTGCTGGTCTTCGGCCCAGTGCGTGCCTTGCACAGAAGCAGGGTGTATGGATCCTATTGAGCTGGTCTCACTGGGCTGGGCAGCTCTTCCTGGATGGTAGCTGAGTAAGTGACTGCTGTGTGGCATTTCTCTTGGAATATGTGTGCAAAAACTGACTTCTCTAGGTCTTAACAGGGGAGGAAATAAAAGACAATGTACAAATAAAAGACAGTGTCCAAAAACTGACTTCTCTAGGTCTTAACAGGGGAGGAAATAAAAGACAATGTACCTGGTGTTGTTTAATAAAGGATACCAGTGCCTATCATGAAACTGCTTTCTTCTCATGTTATTTGGAATTAAAACTCTGAGAAGTCAACCCCAAACCCTTATATTTAGAGATTTGGAGCAGTTGTAGATGAAAGATGACATAAAATGTGGTTTTGTAAATGTTTCAGTCTTGCTAAGGAGACAGTTGGCAGACTAGGCGCGTGACGGTGGTTGAGTGTCCTCATCCAGCGAGACGCCGAAAGCTGGTGACGTTTGTCTTGGGTGTGAGAGAATGCTCTCCTTTTGGAAATAGTGGCTTAGAACGCCATTCGCTCAGCTGACTATTTTTTAGGGTGGTGAACACCTTGGCCAAGAGAATTACGTAGAAAGTGGGTTGGGTGTTTTTGTTTGTTTTTTTAGCAGCCGTAAGAATACTATTCAGATTTTCTTTTTTTCTTTTTCTTTTTGTATGTGTGGGATTTAGGCTAAGTTGAATGTGTTCATTAAAGTTAGTAAGCATCTGCCCTGGGACCATGACGACGACTCTCTCCTGGTCCCAGGAGCTCGGTCGGGTGGGCAGTGATGAGGGGAGTAAGCAGACACGTGCAGTGTCGGCCAGAGAACTGTGGTGGGGAAGCACACAGGTCTTGAGTGGAGGAAGGGGAGAGGGGAGGGGTGTGGACCACATCCACATGTGGAGATGAGAAAGGGCATGGTGGGGTGGAGGATGGGAGGTGCTCTAGCCGGGGAGCAGGATGTGAGCCAGAGCTGGGGTCCTCGGGGGCCCAGCCGAGCAGCACACAACCCCAGGCACTGGTGAGCCAGAGACCTAGGGGTGCTGCAGGCCCGCCGTGTGCAGATCTAGGTGAGGACGCCAGGGCACACGGCGTGCGGTGGGGCGGGGGCTGCGGGGCTCTACGTGCTCCCAGGTCTACACTCTTATGCTGGCACCTTGGGCTTTATTGTGCGATTTCCATTTAGGGTGTCAGCCTGGTCTAACTTCCATTGTAAAAAAGCAAAAACCAAAAAGCCTGCATTTACATGGACAATGGCTTGGGTGGGGTGAGTCTGAAGACAGTCTAAGCAGGGCTGGGCATGTGGGGAAGGAAACCAGACCTCAAAGGGTCAGGGGGTGGTCAAGAGGGCCCTGGGGAAGGGGAGGCAGGCGTGGAGGCAGGAGGTTTGGGTGCTGAAGAGACAGCAGCCCGGAGACCCCAAGCTAGGCGAGTGTGTGCAGTAGGAGAGCCACCTTCCACCTTTGCTTATGGAGTAAGGTAGAACAGAAGACAAACTGAATTTTTTTCTAATTTCTTTTTCAAACGTTTATTTATTTTTGAGAGAGGTAGGTGTGAGCAGGGGAAGGGGCAGAGAGAGAGGGAGACACAGAATCTGAAGCAGGCTCCAGGCTCCGAGCTGTCAGCACAGAGTCTGAGTGTGGTTCGAAGTTGCGAAGGTCGAGATCATGACCTGAGCCAAAATCGGACGCTTAACTGACTGAGCCCCCCACGTGCCCCATAAACTGAATTTTTAAAAGCAGTTAATAATCCAGCATACAGAAATGCCTGTTTTATTTTTTACTTTATTTATTTATTGAGAGAGAGAGAGAGTGAGCAAGCGAGCACACACATGAACCGGGGAGGGGGGAGAGAGAGAGAGAGAGAGAGAGAGAGAGAGAGAGAGAGAGAGAGAGACAGAGAATGAATCTTAAGCAGGCTCCACTGTCAGCGCAGAGCCCCACAGGGGTCCGGATCCCATGACCCTGGGATCGTGACCTGAGCTGAAATCAACAGTCGAATTCTAAACCAACTGAGCCACCCAGGCGTCCCAGAAATGCCTTCATTCTATATTATTCCTACCAGCTTTTTGAATTGTCTAATGTCATAGTAGTCTTGATAGTTGCATTAAATAGTAGATTGAAGACCAGAAAGGACCGTCCTCCCAGTTTTCACTAAATGCTATGTGGAGCAGTGTGAGGGCCCAAAAGGAAGGACATTATAGGAACCATCTAGGTGGTTACCTCTGCCCTCCATCATTGCTTACTTACCCAAGTTATCCTGCCGGCTCTCCCACCCCAGAGGTTCTTGTTCTTGTTGAAATGGGATCAGAGGGTACGGAACTAATTGTTGGATGCCTGAGGTCCCTCTCAGTGACCTTGGATGTAAGGACTCCCTGTACTCACCAGCTTGAAATTGGTCCCCGGGGGAGCTGGGTCTGTCTCACTGTTAGCCTGGTGACGAGTGTCGGTACTCATGCGTATCTGTTGATCCGGCTGTCTCTACTCAGATGGCGCCAGCACCTGCCCCACTGTCAAGGAGTGGTTTGTGTACTCTGGGAACCCACTGAGGCACCCGGACCTCGTCAGGCCCCTGCAGATGAACATTCCAGGTACAGACAGCTTTGGTTTCAATAAATCAAATCTGTTCACCATTTGATACAAATCCAGTAATGGATCCATTGTGGAAACATATTTTTCTAGAACTGCGCTTAAGCCAGTTTTCATTTTAACCCTGGGCCCAAGAGGAGTGTATCTGTCTAACAACATTCAAACATAGCAGAGGAAAGGGCGTTCGACAGCTGGGAACAGTCTGGGCCAGTCTGCTGCCTGACTGCCTCACCCCACCTGTGCTCTGTTCAAGGGCCGCACTAGGGGAGAGCGAGCCACTCCGAGAGGAGCATGGCTGCGGGTCTGAGCCCATTGCTGCCAGATCCCCAGGCCTCGTGCCTGGTCATCACTCAGTAAAAGTCCACCAAATTCACAGGGTTGGGTTCTTGATATTCTGATTAAATTAACTCTTGTCTCCTCCCTACCCCTGGAAGTGTGTTTTGATGAACTGAAAAGGGAAGAGAAAGGGAAGTTATTTCAGCTGGAAAAGTAGATTTTCCTTCCACGAGTGTTATCTTAAAACCCTTAATGGGAGGGAAGGAAAAACAAAGTCCCCTAGAAATTAGCTGAAGTCCTTTCTTCCTGTGAGTTCTTGGTACCTACACAAGAGCACGGATTTATGACTCAGGTGGTGTTCTACACAGAGGCAGGTCCAAGGGGGGGGGGGTGAGGGCTTATTTTTAGTGTCCCTTGTCATTGTTTCAGAGAACAGATATTTTCTAAAATTTTGATAATCCGTTTTTGTATGCATTAAATTCTCTCATGCCACTATTATTTTTAATCACATGGGCCTGTAGTTTACCAAATAAGGATGTGAGCACTGCAAAGTATTTTTCTCTTAAATAGAATTGTACTGGGGGAGAAGGTGAGGAAAGTTATTATAGAGAATATTTCCTTATTCTCTCAGTCAGTGATAGACGCACACCTAAAAAGGTACTTATCAAAAAAACAAATGAAGATGAATTGACATTTGTGTTTACAGCAAGAAATATTTTGAAAGGATAACCAAAATGATTTTTCAAAAATGTTTTATTATTTCCATCTTATTGTGTCTTTCCAAAAATAATATGAAAAGGGATTATTATAGTTTTCTAAATGGTTTGAATTAAAGAGAATATTTGGCTATTCGTCATTATATTATGAGTTAGTTTTAAAGGCCACTCCCTAAAATGTTTTAATAAACTCTGGAAGTCATAAAATTATCACAGAGACTCCTTCTGGGGCTTATGCAAAAAGTCTCCTTGGCACGACTGGCCCCACAAGGTTCTGCCTGTGATGCAGACCCACGCGGGGCAGCGTGCCGGGCTCTGCTCTAGGAAGAGCTCGTGCAGAGGGCCGGGTCTGAAAGGCTCCTTTGTCCCCCATTGCCAGTGACCTGGATGTGGTCCTGAGCTTCCATTGCTGATAATGTACATGAGTCGCTCTGCTTGTCTATGCTTGTGTTAATGATACAAAAATGACAAAACTTTAAATTTATTTTTTGAGTGAGAGAGCATGTGCAAGTGGGGGGGGGGGGGAGAGAGAGAGAGAGAACAAACGGGGGAGGGGCAGAGGAGGGGAGAGTGGGGAGAGAAACCCAAGCAGGCTCCACTGTCAGCCCAGAACCCGCTGCTGGGCTCCATCCCATGACCCTGGGATCGTGATCTGAGCTGAAATCGAGTTGGACACTTAACCGACTGAGCCACCCAGGCGTTCCACCCCCCCCCCCCCCACTTTTTTAACAAGATTTTTTTTTAATATTAAATACTTTTCTGTATCCATGAGGAAACATGCCAAATGGTTTTTAAACTAAAATGGAGGAACAGACTGTCCATGCTTCTGTGACAGGCGTTTTCCGAGGCTGAGACTACATGTGGTTAAAAACCATGGGATCCTCTGACCGGGGCTTTCCTTACACCTACATCAGAAGACTTGACACCTGTAGGTGCCTCTCATGTGGGTGTGAAATGCCCCTGAGGTCTGATCAGAGTCCTTGTTCCCAAGTGAGGCCAGTAGTGCTGTCGGTGGAAGGAGTGTCACCTAAGGACACACGTCTGATTTTTCTTGTTCTCCTGAGAGAGCTTCAATCAGGTTGATTCCATAAATGTTATATTTTCAGTGAATCTCCTGGTAGAGAGACCAGAGTGTTTTTCTCTTAAAGGCTTTCTTCTAACAGCACATTTGATACAGCTTGCTTTCTTAAATAGTGGAAATAAAACAGAAATCATAAGATATTTTTCAACAAAATGGAAAGGAAACAGGGGAGCAGAAAAGTTGCAGAGGTTACCTAAAAAGGAGAAAGAATTAAAACTGACCAGTCAGGGAGCAGAAAAGTAAATGTCATCACTGGCATATTTTATTCAGGTTGTTCACTGATCTTCCTGTGTTCCCCTGTGTGTGCAGGTTGTAGACAGTCAAATGTCCCCTGTGTGTGTGTGTACAGGTTGTAGACAGATGTCCCCTGTGTGTGTGTGCAGGTTGTAGACAGTCAGATGTATGTGCGAATGCCTAATCTGTGTTACAGGGATCACGTGTTGGTACGTGTTACAGCTCTCATTTATCTCACCGCATATCGTGAGACATGCTGTTTCCAATGATGCAAGAAGGGTGTACCTTGAAATCTAGCTTCCTTTCCCCAGACATAGCTCTTGAAGAGTCTGTGGACATGCAACCCGCTTTCTTCCTTCTTCCTCACTTACCAGTGTTCTGCATTTCGTGGAATGAGTCTTGGAGCAAACAACAGGCAGGCATTAGAAATAGCATTTTTATCTCCAGAATTGGAGATTTTTTTCCCTTGGACAAAGTAGTAGTGATTTTCTCCCCCCCTCCCCATTGTCATTTTTCAGTCCCCATAAGCATACCCTTATTTTAGAAACCTGGGACAGCTGATTATAGACTTCTAATTGGCAACTTGTCTACCTGCAGTTTTTGTCAAGTGTTGTTCAAGAATCAGTAAATAAACTTAGTATTTCTGGCTATATAAGGACATTTTACTCACCAAAATCTTTCAGGTCCTCTTAGGAGACTTTTACAAAGTGAAATGACATGAAATGGTACATTTCCTGAAAGAAGGGCTGTGTTTAACTCATGTTTCATTTGCTGGGAAGTGGTAGTGAAGCTTTCTGATTTCAGCCTCTCTTCTGTATACTGTTGACACTTTTCATCTTGACACCTGATGGGTGCAGATCAAGAAAGTTGTCAAATGTTGTCAGCTTCTATGGGTGGTGAGTAGAAATCCCCAGCTGCCATCGGGTGCACACCAGGTGAGGAGGTGATGACAGGACGGCCCACTTCTGGAACTGCCTACCTGAGATCTTGGATCAAGAGAAATGGGTTTGGGGGGCCGTGGTGGTTCAAGTCAGTGAGGTGTCTTGATACAAGCGTGGGTCATGATCTCGCCTTTGTGGGATGGAGCCTCGTGCTGGGCTCCTTGGGATTCTCTCTCTCCCTCGCTCTGCTCCTCCCCTGCTGTGTGCACATGCTTTTCTCTCCCTAAGTAAGTAAGTAAGTAAGTAAATAAATAAATAAATAAACATTTTTAAAAAAGAGAAAAATGGGTTTAAAACCTCAGTTGTGGTTTTCTTTCCATTTGTAAAAATAGTTTGAAGATTTGTCGGATAATGTGTTACAAATACACATTTGAGTCATAAGCCAACAGTTGAATTTCACACTGCTTTTTATAGCCACATTCACTGTATTTTGAGTGCATTAGGTAGATGTGGTATAACAGTGTCGTTTCGCAAGCGTGAAATTAGACATTTCATCCGTGTACGTTTAGAGCTGAATATGTTATTAATGCATTCTACTCTGTTTATAGCTGAATGAATTTTTTTTTCCTCATTATAAATAGGCTGTTGAAGTTTACCCAGCCATAGTGAAGATTCAGTTCACATATAAGTCCTCAGGGATTTTAATTTTGTTTTATTTTGGCCAGGAATGCTCTATTAAACAAATATTCATGTAAATCAAACTCATGAACTAATAAAGTCTTCCCAGGTAAACATGAGACATAAGATGTATTTAACTTTGGGAACCCTCATCAGTCACATCCTGACAGTGGGCACAAACCAGACAGGTGTGTGGTTTTTATCACCCTAGTGATGTGCAAGGGAGATAGCCATAAGATAAGTCTTAAGACACAGCTATTGAAATACATATTTCCATATAAAAAGTGTACACAATGGCCATGGCTTAGAGTCTCAAGAGTGTCTTTACTCAGTCGTGTTCACTGCTGTAAAAACACAAACAGAACCATTGCTCTATTGCTTTGTTACTCAAGAGGTGCAGCCAGCAGCCCTTTGCCAGCAGTGGGTCGTCCAGGTATCTCTCGAGAAGGTCTTCACCCTTGCCATTCACAGAAGTGACTTCCTTCCCTAGCCCTCTGCCCCACCTCTGTGGGCTCGGGTCCCCCGGAGGGCTCCTAGGCTTTCCTGACCATCTGTTCACACAAAATCTTTTACCAAGTCACATAAGCAGGTTTTTGAAGCTGATGTGTTTTAGATGCGATGCTAGTTGATGACCTAAAGGTGAGATTGATTTTTTAGGTCTGTGGCTCTTTGAAACATCTCAGCTGCCCATGGAGCTCTGGGGGAAGTCTAGGGGCCACCCTTGATCTTTTCTGGCCCAGTCTTGTCTGTCCCCAGGAGTGAGAGGTGTGTGGGTGTGGGTGTGGGTGTGGGTGTGGGTGTGGGTGGGTGTGGTGGAAAGAGAGGAGCTCTGAGCTGATCTGCCTTTCAATTCTGATCAAAATAGGTTTCGTGGGGTTTTTTTTAAATAATTTTTTTAAGTTTATTTACTTTGAGAGAGAGCATGTGTACATGAGTGGGGGGAAGGGCAAAGAAAGAGGGAGAGAGAGAATCCCAACCAGGCTCCAAGCCATCAGCATGGTACCTGACATGAGGCTCGATCCCATGAACCATGAGATCATGACCTGAGCTGAAAGCAAGAGTTGGACACTTAACCAACTGAGCCACCCAAGTGCCCCCAGATTAGGTTTCTTTTAATTTTGGTTTTCATTTTATTTATTTCAGAGAGGGAGCACACAAGTTGGGGGGAGGGAGAGAGAGAATCCCAAACATGCCCCATGCTCCGCACAGAACCCAATGCAGGGCTCGATCCTACAACCCTGGGATCATGACCTGAGCCGAAATCAAGAGTCAGATGCTCAACCAGCTGAGCCACTTGGGCGCACCTTAAATTGAAATTACTAACAGTATCTTTTGTGTTAAGTAGGCCCAACCTCTTGGGTTATCATACCAAGGTTAAACACCACTTTGACTAGAGTCAGTTTACGAGTAGAAGAGAACTAATGTAAATGATCCTTCAAAGAAATTCACCCTTTATGGCTTAAGATGATGAAATGTATCAACTGAGGAGTATATCTGTGGATAGTACTTAGGAAGAGAACCAACCTTATAATTACAGCTGTTACATGGGGTCATCAGAGGGTCCCCTTTACAGCCCAGCGAGTACTGCTTGTGGCATGAAATGATGACAGCTCCAGAATATGTGGTCTTGTATTAAAGACAAAGACCCTCACGTTCTGGAGAAGGCTGTGGTGGTGTCTTACCTCCTACATTAACATGCAAATGGGTGTTCAGTGCCTATTTCTGACTGAATAATTGATTGAATTTAGGATTAAAATTCTCTAATTTCTGAGGACATGATTTTTCAAACTGGTGGTTTTCTATAATCTATTTTATCATTAGACCTCAAGAACCAATTTAATTATTGGCAAGTTATTCTTGTTTATGTAATTGATTTTTTAGCTTTTTTTTTTTAAGTTATTTTTGTCTGCGTAAATTATTTCTTAGCTGTTTCGTAGTATTCAAACTTTGCCTGCACCAGAATCACCTGGAGAGCATGTTACAACAGATTGCTGCCCCCTGCCCCCTGGAATTAGATTTAGGAGGCCTGGGGCAGGGCCCCAAGAATTGGTAATTTAAAAAATATACATATTTATTTATTTTTTGAGAGAGAGAGAGAGGCAGGCAGGCGGGAGGGGCAGAGAGAGGAGGAGACCCAGAATCCGAAGCAGGCTCCAGGCTCCGAGCTGCCAGCACAGAGCCCAGCGTGGGGCTCGAGCTCACGAACCATGAGATCACGCCCTGAGCCGAAGTCAGACGCTCAACCGACTGAGCCCCCCAGGCGCCCCAAGAATTGGCAGTTTTAACAAATTCCCAGATGATGCCAAGGGTGGGAGCAACTGCCATCAGCATGTCACACTGTTTGTTCAGAACATCTCATGTTCATTACTGCCACAGTACTTGGCTCTAAATATATCTCATGAAGCTCATTCTTCCCGTATTAAACTCTTACGTGTGAGCAAATGAAACACAAGTAACATCTTTCATCGTCCATCCCCTTGCATTGTAATGGGGACTTGGCCTCTTAGCTGGGTGGGTAAATGCTTTACATGCACTGAAAAAAGGACCAGAAGCTATGTTTTAAAATATGGCTATATCTGAGTGACAGGGTTGTCGATGCTTTTTATTTTTATTTTTATTTTATTTATGCTATTTTTTCCTAAGTTTTTTACAAGGCATGACTTGGGGAGGGTAGAGTCAGAAAAAATGTTTTTCAACTACCTTAGTATATTTGAAATAACTGTGATAATGGGATGTTCATCCCTTACCTTAGATCAGGGCTTGGCAGACTTTCTCTGCAAAGAGTTAGATGTAAATATTTTAGACCTCGGGGGCAATGTGGTCTCTGTGCTGCTCCCCAGCTCTGCATTCAGACTGCGCAGGAGCCGCAGGCAGCACAAGAATGAGTGAGTGTGCTGCTGTTTCGATAAAATTTTATTTAGGGACGTTGAAATTGGCACTTCATGTAAATTTCTCATGTTGAGAAATATTTTTCTTTTGATTTTTTTCGGTCATTTAAACCTCCGAGAACCATTCTTAGTTTACAGGCCTACAGAAACAGGATGAAGTGCATTTGGCCCATGGGCTACGGTTTGCTGTCGCTGCAAGATGATTATTTCCCTGAAAAGCGTGTTTCTGGGAAGTCATGACTGACCATTGTGATCACCTTGGAGTGGTATCTCTGTCTTATTAACTAGCGAGGGAGATTGGGTTTTTTTTTTGCCAGTTATCTTTAGTATTTTCAGTCTTTAAAGAGAAAAATGATTTTTTTTTTCTCCCCAGAATAACGATAAATGTGTTTTGATAGAGGAAACACTTCAGCCATTTCAGAAATGCAAGTGACTTTGCTCGGTTGTTTCACTTTTGATGGTGGGAGATACACAACTGAGAGTGTTAAATCATACTGTGAGCGATATAAGGAAAAAAGAGCTTTCTTTTTGAGTCATTTAATTCTGATGCCATTTGGTTACTGGGTTTTAGACCCCAGCTGTCCTGGCTTTTCAGGCATGACCCTACAGAAATGCCCAGCAGCTGCCCGTACAGGGACCTGGCTCGGCCCGGAATCTGTAGCTCTGTCTGCCAGCACCAGCGAGGCCTCTGTCCTTCCTGCAGACTCACACTGTCGTTTGTTGTGGTTTAAGGAAATGAGTAATGGCTGTCTCTTTGTTTTATTTCACCCTAATAATTTAAACGTATATGTAAAACATAGAAATGAAACCCTAAAAATTATGTTCGGAATTTCTGCTTACTAGTTTTAGGGACATGCTTTGGAAAGCATGGGGTCCCCGGATGCCCTGCACCCACGCCTGCAGGTTGTTCAGTGCACACTCCAGGTACTCTCGTAGCTGGTGGAGCGGGCTTTCTGCATGTAGGACCCAGGAAAACGTGGTTTTTACATTTATATCTGTCTCTGCAGCGGGTTCTTTTTACGTTCAAGTTTGGAGACTGCTGGTTAGGGGAACAAGAGAACACGCTAACAGGGTCAGTTGGTGGCCTTTCCAGCAGCGTTTCATGTGGCTGTGTTGTTTCTCACACCCTGAGACAGGGCCTTTGACACATACTCTGAGAAGCACTCCTCACAACGCAGGATGCAGCGCAGGTAGGAAAAAAGCCCTCATTTCCCTCAAAGCACCGCCTTTAAGAAAAGAAGAATGTTCTCAATGAAGTACATACGTGCTGGCCTTTTAGGGTTTGTTTCTTTTAACCAGGTAGGTCTGTCCATTTTTACTTTCTAGCTCTTTAAGCCCTAAAGCCCAAGGATGTCAGAAAGAGAAGAGGTTAGTGTCTTTTATTCTTTTATTGTATTTCTACAAGAAGCATGTGATAACTTGGTGGTGCAAAGGATAATGATAAATGGAGTTTGTGCTTTTACCTAGGGGGAACCCCTAACTTGAAATTACTGTGGCTGAACCAAGACGCAGGGATACAAGCCCGGCGCTTGGACGCGCTGCTAGGCTGCTTCGACCTCTCCTCCTCAAGAGAAGAGCTGCAGGCGGTGGAGAATCCCTTTAAAGCGCTGTGCTGCCTCCTGACCTACCTTTTCGTGCAGGTGACCTGAGCTCCTCACTCTGGGTGCTGCAGTGGCTCCTCACTCCTGCCCTTGCCTGTGGGAGGGTGGTGGCCTGGGGTGTGGCTGCGGACTCTTTCCCGTGCCATCTTTCCAGCATCTACCCCACGAGCGCTAGCCCCCCGCGGTTCTCTAACTAAAACACGGGTTCCCTGTTGGCACACATGTCAGAGGCCTGTCTGCTGTCGGACCTGGAGGCTTGCAGTGCACGTAAGTTTAGTGAAGGCTGGGGAGACCTTGCAGGTGAGGGAACCTGCTTTCACTTTGCTTATGCTTTCCAAGCATCTTGACTCATGTGGTGCCTCCCCTGTGGCTGTCACTGTCTGGGAGGTGGCTCCCGTCCTGGGGTCCAGTGTTGTGGTGAGAAGGCCCAGGGCTTCTGGCAGCTTACTTCCACTGTCCAAGGTGCAGTCGCTCGCTCCTCTCCAGATGTTTACTAAGCACTTCCCTACCCCAGTCTGGGACGAGGTATGGTTACTCCCTGGGGTTACTGGGGCATTGCATTGTGGGACACATGAAACGTGTTTTGTAGAAGGGCCCAATAAAGTGTCCACTAGGATCACTGTCGTCACAGTGTGTGTCCTCCTTGCCCAGATAAACCCGGGGTTGGAGGCCTCGAGTTAGGGTGCAGTGCTAGGTCTTGATTGGTGTTCCTCAACAAGTTGGACAGTTTGTTTCTTTAGTTTTACACTTAATGTGTGAGAATTATAAAGGCGCATGAAGGTATTTGCCTTTTTAAAAAAATATTTTTTAAGGTTCATTTTTGAGACAAAGAGACATACGGCACAAGCGGAAGAGGAGCGGAGAGCAAGGGAGAGACAGAATCCGAAGCAGCTCCAGGCTCCTGAGCTGTCAGCACAGAGCCCAACACGGGGTTGATCTCGCAGACTGCAAGATCATGACCTGAACCGAAGTCGGGTGCTTCTCGACTGAGCCACCCATGTGCCCTAATGTTTGCCTTTTTAATAGTTGCCCAAGTGCAGGGTAATGTTTAGACACCTCAGTGAAGGAAGGACTGGATCACTCCCTCTCCCACTTCCCTTCCTTGGCTGTATTATTTTTAAATGACTTTTGTCTCACTTTTGTCACAGCAACAATAAAAAAAGACCTTTGCAATCACTTCTCTATTTCTTTAGCCCACTTAGAGCTCCCGTATTCTCAACCCCTTTGAGCCATCTTGCCTTCTACTCTGGGCTCCGATGTGACAGATCTTGGGTCTCTTTCTTTGGCATAACCATCAGATTTTCCCTTGGCTGGAGTAGAAAGTTACATGACTATTTCTCAAACCTGAATTCACTTTATGAATTATTGATTATCATTAAGAAACGTATTCTTGGGGCGCCTAGGTGGCTCGGTCGGTTGAGCGTCCACCTTCGGCTCAGGTCATGATCTCACAGTTCATGAGTTCGAGCCCCGTGTCAGGCTCTGTGCTGACGGCTCGGAGCCTGGAGCCTGCTTCACATTCTGTGTCTCCCTCTCTCTCTCTCTGCTCCTTCCCTGCCTCACACGTTGTCTCTCTCTCAAAAATAAATAAAGATCAAAAAAATAAAAAAAAAACAACTTATTCTTATCGTGGAATTACATTTCAAGGACACGTTACACTGATTTTTTCTTTTTCTTTTCTAAATTTTTCTTTTGTCTCTGCCAGTCTATAGCTAGTTCTGCATTTTGCATTTTGTAAAAATGTGGTATGGCTAAATGACTCACAGAGATTTTACTGCTTCATTACTGGGTTCACGTGCACCAGTGTAAACTTTAGTTTTTGCATTACTGGTTTTTTTAAAGCTTTTTGTTTTTTTTAATGTGTATTTATTTATTTTGAGAGAAAGGGTGTGGGGATGAGAAGCAGAGACAGAAGAAGAGAGGGAATCCCAAGCAGGCTCTGCAGTGTCAGTGCAGAACCCAACATGGGACTTGATCTCACGAACTGTGAGATCATGACCTGAGCCAAAATCAAAGAGTCGGACCCTCAACCGACTGAGCCACCCAGGCACCCTGCATTACTGTTTTGAGTAGAAAGTTCCGTTATTTGTACCAGACTTAGAAATATAGATGGAAAGAAGATAGATTTTTAAGTATAAAACTGCTTTTCTTTTGATAGTATTTATTACATACACATGCATTATCAGCTCACATTTTCGGCTGCGAGGGGGCCATAGTGGGGACTGGGAATGGTGGATAACCAAGAGCTATGGCTTCGCATCCAGAAACATTCGTATGTTTTCTTCCTAATAACCGTGTGCATATGGGCAGTAACTTGTGGGACACAGAGTTTGAATTACTTTTTCAGCACAAGAGACGGGCTGTTGGACCCAGTGTCGGTCACTCATACAGCTCTGTGCTTGTCACTTGTGCAGGTGACTGTCAGTTACGAAAATCCCATTTCCAGTGGAAAAAAGACCAAACCACACAACAGTAGCTCTACATCTCATATATTTATGTAAACCTGAAGCAGATAGGTATCAGGAGGAAAATTTCCACTTTTATCTTTCTGGTGATACTAATTACCTTTAAATAAGAATACTTCTAGTGGGAGTCAGCGCGAGGTAGACATGTTGGCCTGACTTAAAGGGCACATTTAAATGGGGACTTTTTAAAACTGAAAAACAATGAATCAACACATCAGTGGCATCTCTGAGATGAAGGTACTAAAATGTACTCACAGGTTCATTATCTTCTTAGGTTTCACAAGGCTAAAAATATAAATTTATAAAAATACTATATTTTTATACGGTCAAGCTTAAGTTAAATGTTTTGATGTACGGTGGGTGGTAGAGAACCTATGGAGAAGCTCAGTGGTCTCATAACCTCCAAGTTAGCAACAACACTTCCTATTAAAAGTTTATCTGAGAAAATTCCCTGGAAGAGTAAGTTTACATTAGAGCAAGCGTACGTATTTTTTATAATTTATAGTAGAGCAAATGTTTCATAATAATAATGTCTGTTATGTGAAATTCTAAAAAAAACTTTGGTATTATTAAGAATTTGGCACTCTCTGCTGTGGTTTAAGATTGGTTAACTACGAAGATGGTGGCAGAATATGAAATTAGCTAAGTGTGAAAACCATGACATGAGATAGTTATTCTTTTCTCATAAGTAGGCATTTTACTCAAAACTTGCTAATGGCAAGAAGTAGAATTACATGCGAACAAACCCAGTCTAAACAGAAGAGAGGTGGGCGCTTATGGAATAGAAAAATAGTGTGTTCTTTGCTTGGTCTGGCTTCTGTAGATTGGAGCCTTTCTTCTTGGTCATGAGTACCACACATCTGTAGACTTTTGTGTTTTTCCTGAAATCATTATAGCTGTCATTTATACAAAGGCAACAACTTCTTCAGAATAAAAATGGAACAGGGCAGGGTAGTGACAGGGTTGCTGCCTTGTGTGGGGCAGAGGTGACGGATGCCAGAAGTATTTGCTTCTCCAGGAGAGCAGGGGGGAGCAGGAGTCCCCAGGGAACAGTCGTTCTGGTTTATGATGGGGTCATTTTTATTGGGAGTAAACATATTAGCCATTTTTATCATTGAGAAAGAATCGAAATTCTTATCCATGAGTTTGTGGTTGTTTCCCTGATTTTTTCCCCTTCAAGCGTTTACTTGCCACAGAATGCATTCCCTTCCAGAAAGAAGGTCTTGTGTTCCTACGATGGCAGTGAGAACGCTTAGCAAGGCTTCGTGTAGTGCTTTCGTCTGGCTGGCAGAATTTGGTGGCTGAGCTGGCAAAGTCACTGCCCGTAACCCTGAGAGGAGATGGTGTCCGAGAGTAGCCTGCTGTCGTCATTCCCATCATTCACTTGAGATCCAGAATTTCCACATCCGTTCTTCAAACCCCTGCCCCCCTGTTTTCACTCACACTTTGGTTAGCCCCGATTCCACGCAAGACTGGAGGGGCTCAGATGTGGAGGTTGTGGTTTCCGTCAGACTGGGATCTGAGTACACAGGTTTCACCGGGGCTAGCAGGGGTGGAAGTTTATCCAGCCTTGATCTTGCTAGCTCACACTACAGACCCCTGAACTGCCAGCCCTGGGAATTGGTGCCCAAAACAATCACCTGTGTTGCTCTAAGAGTCCAGCTTGGTTGTGGCTCATGCCCCTCCCAGGCATCCCAGAGATTTCTGCCTTGCTAGAGAGTGACCAGGCCTGGTCCATCTTCGCCCTGGACGTCATGGAGAGCTTTACACCAGGACTGTGGACTCCTGCTCACCTCTGCCTCTTCGGCTGCCTTGTGCAAGTGCCTGCATTTAGCCATTGAGCCCATGGCAGGGTCAGGTTTTTCCCAGAGCTGATGCTGGTTCTCTTTCTCCGTCCCTTTCAGGTGGACACGCTTTGCCTGGAGGATCTGCATGCTTTCATTGCTCAGGCCTTGTGCCTCCAAGGAAAACCAACTGTGCAGCTCGTAGACTTACAGGTACTGCATGACTGACTGACTGTCACAGTTCTGAAGACACCCTGCCTCACCGCCCCTTTGTTCTGTTTAGTTTCGGTTGGTGTTTCACAGAAAAGATAAAAAGGCATGTTTAGCCAAGATGTTTTCCTGGTGCAATGGTGTGGTTTGTCTGTCCACAGCGGAGCCTTGAGTCCTGCTGGGTTAGTGAACTTCAAGCAGATCTCTGTACAAATGGCGTCCCACATTTCTTGGAAGTGGCCATCCAGACCTGTGTCACAGCTGGGTCATGTGCTCACAAGTGCTGCCTCTTTCCAGTGCTGAGAAATTGACAGTTCTTAATCCTGTCTCAGTGTTGTAGTAATATGAAGACAGCAGTGTGTTTGATCCCTTATAAGTCTTGCTAACTTTAGGAGAACAGGATGCCTTTTTCTGGTATTAGTGACTTTGGTGCATACACACCTTGTCTCCCAGACTTGGTGTCTGCTCTCTGGGGCTGGGCTACATCCCACCTGCCTTGTGTCCTTTCCCAGTGCCTTGCTTGTGAAGTGTTTAGTAAACAGTGTTGGTCACTGGAGGTTATTCAGACGCTGCCATTCACGAGTGTTTACTCCTTTAATTTCACGAACTAGTCCATTTGCAGCTAACCCCGGCTCCTCTCCTTTGTGGCCACACCCTCTTACGTCTGATGGTTATTTCTTAGAAGAAGCCCCAAGGTCAGGCCAGTTGTTTGTGGAAACTTAAGACTGTGCTTTGTAAATGCCATTGGATGATGATAATGAGTTTTATCCATAGTTTCTAGTTAATTGAATTAGTTTTCACTTGTCTTTCTAGTGAAAAAGAAGCCTGATAAATTTCATTTATAAACAATTTTTAATCTCATCTCAGAACTCTTATGTACTAGGTTTACTTCATAAACTAATTCTCATGGTGGTCCAATTAAATGAACAGGGCCGGGTTTTTTCTTTTGTATTTTCACTTTTACATCCATCATATTCAAGAAAGTTCATTTTAAAAGTGGACTTTTTTTCCTCCTTTGGCAAGACCCCATTTTAAATAATGGGTTTGGGGTTATTAGTAGGTTAGTGCTAATTCCTTTTTTATTGAGGTATCATTGACATTATAGAAGTTTCAGGTGCTCAACATGATTCAATATTTGTGTATATTGTGGAATGATCGCCACAGTAAGTTTGGCTAGTATCTGTCACCACACATAGTCACAGAACATTTTTCTAGTGCTGAGAACTTTTACGGTTTCCTCTCTTAGCAGCTCTCAGATCTGCAGCACAGCAGTATTAACTATGTACATCCCATGGCTTATTTATGTTACCACTGGAAGTCTTACCTTTTGGCCCCCTTCACCTATTTTGGTCACCCCAGGGTCACAGATATGAGTGAAATCGTATGGTATTTGTCTTTCTCTGACTTACTGCACTTGGCATGGTGCCCTCAGGGTCCATCCATGTTACCACAAATGGCAAGATTTCTTTTTTTTTTTTTTCTTTATGGTTGAATAATACAGTATTGCATTGTGTATATATACCATGTCTCTTTTTTTTTAATCTGTTCATCAGTTGATAGACACTTAGGTTGTTTTCATATCTTGGCTGTTGTGAGTAAGAATGCTGTAGTGAACGTGGGGTGCACATACCTCTTCAAGATAGTGACTTGACTTCCTTCAGATATTTCCACAGAAGTTAGATCGCTGGGTTGTACGGTAGCTCTATTTTTAACTCTTGGAGGAACCTCCACACTG
Source organism: Neofelis nebulosa (assembly GCF_028018385.1). Classification (NCBI taxonomy): domain Eukaryota; kingdom Metazoa; phylum Chordata; class Mammalia; order Carnivora; family Felidae; genus Neofelis; species Neofelis nebulosa. Next base: position 155,770,620 of record NC_080787.1, read on the forward strand.
TTTTTGACAGTGGCTGCACCAGTTTGTGTTCCCACCAGCAGTGCACAAGGGCTCCCCTTTCTCTACATGCCCGCCAACACTCATCTTTTGTCTTTTTGATGATGGCACTTCCAAACCAGTGTGGCAAATTAATTGACCATACATGCTTGGATTTACTTTTGAGCTTTCTGTTCTGTTCCATTGATTGTTGTGTCTGTTTTCATGCTGATGCCATACTGTTTTGTTTCACGATAGCTTTGTAATATAGTTGGAAATCAGGGAGCATGATGCCTTCCGCTTTGTTGTTTCTCAAGATTGCTTTGGCTATTTGGGTCTTTTGTGGTTCCATACACATTTTAGGATTGTTTGCCATATTTCTGTGAAAAATGCCACTGGAATGTTTTTGAGGTTGCACTGAATCTGTAGATTGCTTTGGATAATATGGGCATTTTAACAACACTTGTTTTCCCGTCCACGAGCATGGGTGGTCTTTCCTATTCTTTGTGCCGTCTTCAGTTTCTTTTGTCAGTGTGTGACAGCTCTCAGAGTACAGGTCTTTCACCTTCCTGGTTAAATTTATACCCAAGTATTTAATTCTTTTTGGTGCAGTTATAAATGGGACTATTCTCTTAATTTCTCTTGCTGCTATTTCATTCTTAGTATATAGAAATGCAACATGTTTTGTGTATTGATATTGTGTCCTGCAGCCTTATTAATTCATGTATTAGTTCCAACCATTTGTTGGTAGAGTTTTAAGGGTTTTCTCCATGTAGTATCATGTCATCTGAAAATAGTGACAGTTTTACTTCTTCCTGCTAGTTTGGATGTCTTATTTCTTTTCCTTGCTCGATTGCTCCGGCTGGGACTTCCAGTTCTGTGTTGAATAAAGGTGGTGAGAGTGCACATCTTTTTGTTGTTCCTGATCTTAGAGGAAAAGCTCTCAGCTTTTCACCATTAAGCATGATGTTAGCTCTTCGCGTTGAGTATGAACACTTGATCGCTGTTCCTCCTTTTGGCAAAACACAATTTTAAAAAGTGGATTTTCAGTTATTAGTAGGTTCATACAGTTCTTAATACCAAATTGGGCCTTCCTCCCAGACTGCTGTCCTGCTACCACTGGCCTGTCTGTTCCTTGACCCTCATCTGCTTTCCTCTCCCCTCCCAGTGAAACTAGACAGGCAGGCAGAAAGAGAAAGGAACTTGGAGGTCATGCTCTCTCCTGCCTTGTCACGTGGATGGGGAAACTGAGGCAGTGTGGGCAGCAGAGTGAGCTGGAGTTTGGGTTCATGCTGATAAGGGTAGGTTTGGGTTCTGTCACTAACCAGCTGCGGGAACTCTAACGAGTTCTTATGAACATACCACAGAATACAACTCCTCTCTTGTGAACTGGAGGGGATGTCTTAATGCCGGCACCATGTGGGACGTTCTTTGACTTTGTCCACATCAAGTGCATCATCCTACGCTTACCTTGTCATTGGCGGAGCCAAAGTGGAATCGGCTCTTGACAACCAACCAGTGGTCTTTTCCGAAAGAAAGGCACTGTCACCGGGAGGGAGGGACCGGAGGGAACGTGCGCCTTCGAGTTAGAGTGACTCCAGCGGGAGCTCACCTTGCTGTGCCCTGTCTCTCTGGCTCAGCACTTACTCTGCACTCAAGATTTGTGGCCTGTCCAGTCAGACCAGGTACCTTCCCCGTTGTCAGAGCTTCTCCAGCAAGAATGGGATCTGTGCCAGCTGTTATTGGCGTCGGTTCCCTGTTAGGACCGTAACCGGGTGGTGTGTATTCTCCTCACGCGAAGGGCCGCTCCCAGGGGCCACTAGAGCCCCTGTGGGAAGTGTCCCAAGGAGGATGGAGGTTTTTAACCAGCGGTGGGGACTGAAAATAGATGCAGTTTCAGTGGCCTACCTTCTCATCAGCCCAGGGTCGTTCCCTCTTGGCTGTCCTGGTTGATTGGGTTGGTTGTGAGGGTGGGCAGGGCAGGGCCCCCCCAGGGCCTCACTCCGCTCCCACTGCCGAGGAGCGCCTTATCTGGGTGGTCCAAACGTCTGTCTTCACCATGAACAGTGGAGCCACGTGGCTGCAGGGCTGGGCATCCCTGCCCGCTGGTACTCATGGGCAATTTAAAAAGTGCCCTGTTAGGTTTGCACCCAGCAATATTTCTCTTGTCCCAACAGCTTGACTCTAGCTTTAAGGTGGTATATGGATTTACATATTTATTAAAAATCCAGGGAGGTAGATTATATATGTGAAGGTTATATCCCATATTACACATACATGCATTCATTTACAGACGCAGAAGTCTGCGATCTATGACAAGGAGTCATCTGCAACAGTTACATAAAAAAAAAAGAAAAAGAAAGGGCTGCAGTGTTACTTCTAGTGAAGAAAAATGCAAAGACAGCTTGCCTTCCTCACACACAAAGGGCAGTCACACAGCTAACAGGAGACGCTGTCCTCGGTGCTGAGAACACATGTGAGGAGCCGGGCTTCCCAGCTGTAGCTGCGTCCTCTCTGAAAGCTGGCTGTGTGCTTGCTGCTCTTCCTGTCCGTGTTGACGACTGTGCATGCGTGTGTTCACCTTACCGTTCTAGAGGACGTGGTCATCGTTGTACTTTGAATAGCTCAGGGGGGCCTTTGGCGCTTGGCTCGTACAGCCCATGTGAGAGCACACACAAAGGTGGGGTATGTATGGGATTAAGTTGGGATCTCTGCATACTTAGGAGGGAAAGTCAGCGAAGCAATGGACTGAATTACACAGTGATCAGATAACTTGTGAGGCCCCACTTTAAGGAGCTGTAGGTGGGGGGGCGGATTGTTGGGGTTTGGCATCTGTGCAATTGAAGACGAGGTTGCCAGGGTAGAGGAGATAGTCGCGTGTCTTGAGGCGTCCCGCAGACACTTCTGTCGATGCCTCGCCACCCTTGCCTGGCTCTAATAGCTGGACCCCTGGCGTGTGACGGGGAGTTCCGGGCCTCCGGGAGCCCTGGTTCCTGATCCATTCTGTGCACACTGGCTTCTGATGTGGGCATGCATGTACTTGTCCAGAAATGTAGAAGGGCTAGAAGTAGCTATCTCGCTCATTCTGTGGTATTTTGTCAGACACGGGTACCTGCCCAGAGCATTTTGTGAAGTCCTCTAGAGAAGGTGGGGTTGTCCCCCTGCCACTGCTGAGCCAGGTAGAATGCAGCAAGCAGACGTGGTGCCTGCTCTCAGAAGCCTCCTGCTCTCCCCTTCCCAGAGCACAGTGGTGCTTTTCAGTTACCTCTTGCTGCTCTGTTTGGGAAGAGCCAACGGGATGCTTAGGACATTACAGATGCCTCTCTGGTGTACCGGGGATCCGGGGAGCACTGTCTGAGTGCCCCAGCGGCTTCTTCAGAGCTTACAGGAGGCGGCAGCCACCTTTTCTGGTCATCACCACTCATCAGAAAGTGCCCAGTCATCTTTGATTGGGGAATAAAAGGAAAGAAATACGAATAAATGGAAGGAAAGTCCTGTTATAAAATTCAAGCCATACCACATCAGAAGGTGGTGAGTTGTAAGCAGTGCACTTCAGTGCCACTGTAAGACTTTTCGAGACTTACTGGATGCACAGCTCTTGGGGCACACGCACCTTGGTGGTGTCACCGTGAGCCGTACCAACACCAGCAGCACCAGGTACGTGCAGGGAGCATGGTTTGGCCCACAGTGGACAGGGAGTCTCATACGGGTGAGCTGTGTGCACAGCCCTTCAGTGAAGGTCAGCTAACGTCCATGCAGCATTAGCTTCTGGTTGGACTGGCCTCCACATGCCTCAGGCAAAGCCTGACTGTATTACGGTCCTCTTTACCCTGGCACTCGGCAACCCGGCCCTGTTCATTCCGGGCACTCGGCGGGCAACTTGAGTGACAGCGTTACTGAACGTGCCACTCTCGGTGAGGTTCCATCATCGTGTTTATCACACATAGCACTCTTCACGCCTTTCCTGCGGGCATCTCTGTTACGTGAGGCAAAACAGCCTCCTTTGAACTCTAAGACTCTAATAGTCTTTGAGTCTTCACGAACTCCTCGTGTAGTATGTAGGTTTTAAACTTCCATACTTTAATAATTTATGTTGTAAATTGCAGAAATAATCTGGAAGAGTACTTAAAATGGGTCAGCCTTACTGTTCACTGCAAGTGTGGGCACTGCCCTTCGCCCTGAGGCTTCTCCACCTGGGCCTGGAGCCCGCCCCTTGCCCTCCCTGGGGGCTGCTGTGCAGATGGGCCCCGCTCCCTGTCTTTGCTTCCGCTTCATCCTCCGTCTTTAACTTGGTCTCTCTGTCTGGCTCTGTCCCTTGGTGGATAAAGCAAAAAGCTTCCGCAGTAAACATTCCCAGCCAGTCACTTGCCTGCCTCATTCTTCAGAGGACGCCGCAGGATGGGGCTGCATGTTTGCTGGTCTTCTCTGCCCCCTGTCCTCCAGCCCTGCAGGAGCGTCATGCCTCCGTTGCACAAGGTCGCTGAAGCAAAGGTTAGGAAGCGCTCCGCTGACACCGGGTCTTGTGCTGCCTTCTCTCTGCTTTTGAGCCTGTGGCGCGCCTTTTATTTATTTTTGTTAGGTGTAGTACCTTTCATGTTCCAGACATCTTCCAGCAGATACGTTCGCTGAGCCTCACTCTGGAGCACCAGTGTTGGTAGCTCGGGAGTAGAGCGAGGGCAGGCTGTTGTGGTGGGGACCTCGGTGAGGAGGCTGCGTGTCCCGAGTGGGATCTTCATGATGTCCTTCCTCTGCTAGACAAAGGCCTCCTTGGGGGGAGGGTCAGTGCTTTCTCTCCCATTCGCTTTCCAGTGCCCGGTGCCCTGCTGCTATGGCTAGAGCCAGTTTGACTCCACAGACTGCTTGTGCAGGTGCAGCCCTTGTGAGGAAGCCCCCTTTGCAGAGCCCCTCTGCTTCTGACGTGTCTTCACGAGGTTCCCAGCACAACTGAAGAGACGGCTGTGGCTGGGTTCTGCCCTGGGGCCCGGGGGGCCGGCAGGGCAGAGCAGGAGGTGCAGGAGGCCCTTCCTCCTCCCAGCTATTCTCCTCAGGTAACTGCCGGCGTAGAATTTTACCGCGGTGTTTGCTGTGGCTCGTGGTGGGAGGACCAGAGCCCTGGAAGCCACGCGTGGGCACGGGCGGTTGTGCCGTGGTTTCAGTCAGTTGGCTCCTGGCTTGAAAAGCAGAGTGAGGACCCTACAGCTCACAGCATGAAAGCGGGGAAGGAGGAGAGGGTGGGGCAAAAGTGGCAGAGAAGGAGGGTGCAGGAGAGAGGGCTCTGTGCCCATCCCATTTCTGCCTCATCCACCGGGAAGGCAAACCCCACATGGTTTCCTATCCCACAGCTCCCACCTGGTGCCCTGCTCATGTGGAATTGAATGCATATATTCCTTTTTGTGAAACTGTTCACGCTTTTCAGACATTTGGATTTTCTGAGACCAAAATGTGATACGCCAAAGCTTATGGGAGACTTCCATCATGGTTACATCTGAACATAGAGATAGGGATTCACATCGAACTTCAGAACTTGCCAAGAGTTACAGGCAGAAGAGGTGTCTGCACTCAGCTCCTGGACTTCTAGACTATGTTCTTGCTGTATCAGGTCTATGGCTTCGTTCTTGGCTTTTTAAAACTATTGTATTTGGTACTTTCCTTTGACAGTATCTTATAATTATCTTGCATCTGAGAGATGTGTTTCTGCAGCTAAATTGTATGGTCCCAAGGGCAGGGACTGTATCTCATTCTTGTTTATAATCCTCCGGCATCTAGCATAAAACAGTGCCCAGTGAATGCTTGGTGAAGTGCCTCATAGCAGCGATGAATGATTTTTATGGAGCGGATCTACAACATGCAGTTTTATCTGTTTCCTGTGTTTTAACATGGGGTCCGTATCATCTTGCTAGAGCACTGTTGGACGTTTAGCTGCTAGAGTAGAAATAAAGAAACAAGGCATTTTGATGTTTCTGTGGGCAGTTTTCTGATTCTGCATTGGATCTGGGACTTCACCCTTTGATCATGTTCCCCGTTCTCAGATAATCTCCATCTGAAAAGAGGTTGCCAGCAGTGTTATAAATGATAGCAAGTGCTAGACCACGAACCCGCAGAGGAAAGAATCACCAGTCAAGACCAATCAGATCATCAAGACAAGGGCCTTGATGTCTCCATTCAGGAAACGTAGGCCTCCTGGGAGAACCTAGGTCAGAGCTCTTAGCACAGCTGGGAGCAAGAGCAGGGCGGGCCAGGGCTTGGGGGAAACACGCGCACTCACCCACCCACCCATCGGGGCCGCAGAGGGTCTCACCATGGAGTTCCCGAAGATGTTCTATTGCCACTGTTGGATGGGGCGACTTGTAACAGGCTTGGCATTTTTTGCTAAAAAAACTGCATGCCTAGAAGTGGAATGTTTGATGAATCAAAGGATCTGTTTCTATCAAAGGACCAGGAAATTCCTTGCTTTGGTGATGGGGATGATACATCTCTGGGAGGAATATTTGTAACGTAAATCAGTTAAGGAAAAATAAGTAAAATATAGGTTCAGTGAGGTGCCACCATTTGGTGAGACGTCAAATGCCCAGATTTTTAAGCTAAAATGAAGCCTCTCTGCAACTAACTGTTAGGAAGTGGCACTAAATTGCTTTTACTGGGGAAGAGTGTCTTACCGGCTGAAGGTAAAACAGACTTATGGGATGAGACCCGCGGTCTGATGGGTGCGGTGTGGGTGGTGGGAACTGGTTGTGTTCTCACAGGAAGGGGCCGCCGTCCTTGGGGGGGCTGAGGAGCTGCCACTCGCCAGGTTTCTTGCCAGAGTCTCCACTTGCCTTACAGTAGAGGGTGTTTGCGGACTTGGAAAGGGAAGGTTAGGTGATGTCTGCCTGGTCATGACCTGTGCGCCGAGTGACAGGTGATAGATACAGGGTGTGGGGGACAGAGGTGCACACACCTGCCCGCCTGTGCCCCTGACGGCCCGCACCTGTCAGGAAGCCCATTGTTCTCCTGACGGGAGTGCAGGTGCCGGGGTGAAGCTCTGAGAGCCGAGGTGCTCGGGGCCTCCACACAGAGCGCCTCGGCCTGGGGCCACAGCCATAGAGCTTGCTGAAAAGTAAACGACCAGGGTAAGGAGCATCCTTGAATTGCAGGCTTTGGAAAAAAACATTTTGCACACATGGGCAACTCACTGACAACTCATTGAACCGAGTCTGTAAAATGGACAGTATTCATGGGCCTCTCCTCTTGGGACGTGGTTTCCATGGACACGTGTCAGAGCACAGAGCTCACGGGGTCGCTCGGTGTCCTCCGACCACGGGTGGGTGCACAGCTCTGACGGAAGAGCACACTCCCTCAGCTGTCTTCTCACCTCAGAAGAGTATCCAAAAACTGCTCTATAAGCCACTTTGAAGTTTGGGAGAAGACTCAAAGAAGGGTCATGTCTCATGACGTGTGGAAATTATGTGAAATTCAGGTCTCAGCGTCTAAGGTTAAGTTCACACCGCGACAGCAGAGTTGAGAGCTATGACAGAGACCGTAAGGCCCACAACACCAGAAATACTGATCTCTGGCCCTTGGCAGACTTACCTGCTGGCCCCTGGCTTAAACCAGCAGGTAAGTCCGCAGGCTCTTCAGTGAGCAGAAAGGTCACTGGATAGTGTGTTTCCTAAGGACAGAGTCCGTCCCACTGGTCATTGTGCTGGGCCTGGCATACATTCCTCAGGAACAGGAAAAATTAGAGCATTTTGGGGGGAAATTAGGAGGGCTTCGTAAACATTACACAGTTAACTTTTATATCATTCCTTTGAGGGAAATAAAATCCTTGTTATGTTGGTAGGGAAATGAAGACAAAGATTGGTGTCTTGGCTGAGGTCCCTTGAAGGGTCTGGTGAGGGTGCACGTTCTGTGCTCCGGAGTCCAGCTTGCCCATGATGAAGCCTGGATTTGGGGTCTAGGGGGTGGGTCCGGGACGGTGGCTGGCTCTTGTTGGATCCTCTGTGTTGCTCGATGCCGTACAATGTCTGATGCTCAGTAAGTTTCAATACTGAAGATGATGTTGTCTGCTGGAGCCAGATGAACGGGACCTTGGTGGTGGTGCAGGCAGGCTCTCCTGTCAGGCTCTCGTCACAGAGTGATTTGCCCAAGGTCAGGGTACCAGTGTGTGTCACAGCCACGTTAAGAAGTCAGGGCTGCGAGGTGCACCAGACATCATCATTGCTTCCCACCATCTCCCCGAACAGCCTCTAAAGTGAAGAGCAAACATGGCGTGTGTAACAGCAAGTGTAGAAACCTTCATTACAAGATCTTGAGTCAGTATTGCCCCTGCTGGTGAACCGTCACTTTCCAAATCAAACACTTCAAATTCTAGTGATAAAATCAAAATGCTTCAAGGAGATCACATTTTCAAAGCACATCAGAATAAAATCTATGAAATGGTGCTTTACTGATTAAACTGCTAAAACAGCCAGGGAAATACAGGATTGTGTAAATGTGTATTAAAAGAGATATTTAGAAAAAATGCTTTTACTGTTAGGCGCTCAAAAAGTTGATGAATGAATGAATAGTAGAAATAGAACCTATTGGGAGCGCCTAGGTGTCTCAGTGGGTTAGGTGTCCGACTCTTGATTTCAGCTAAGGTCATGATCTCATGGTTTGTGGGATCAAGTCCTGTGTCAGGCTCAGCGCTGACAGCACAGAGCTTTCTTGGAGTTCTCTCTCCCTCCTGTCCCCTGCTTGCACTTGCTCTCTCAGAATGGGGGGAAAAAAAAAAGAAAGAGAATCCATTGAAACTTTTAGTAGGCTTTTTAAGTTGATACGTAAGCACAGAAGATGACTCCCCAGATGGGTTAAATATGTCAAAGAAAACAGGTGGGAAACCTTCAGGGGACAGGCCCTCAGTCTGATGCTCATGTGCACATAGGACTTGCAAATGCTTTTCCGGAGCATCCGCAGGCAGAAGGTCAATTGTGTGACTGACCAGGAGGGCACTCTCAGGGGCCCAGCCACCCCTCCTGGATCTGGCAGCAGATGACAGTGTCCCTTCTTGTGCCTGTGGCCCTGTGATGAGGGTTACACACGTCACCTGGCATGTCCCCGGTGTGTGGTTCAGAGGATATTAGCTCTGGTAAGCAGGCACATTTGTGGAGGAGCATCATCAAAGGTGGAAAAGGGGAGCGTATGGAGGAGCAGGAGCGTCTCCTGCTCTCATGACGCTGGCTAGCTACAAGCATGGGGGCTGCAGGCCGCTGCCTGGCCCTGGTGCTACCCTGGTGCCTTTCCTGTGCCTCCGTCCCTAGTACTAAGGGGAGCTGTTTCTGTCTGGAGAGCCCTGAGGAAAGCAGATGTCCTCAGTGCCCACAGCCACCCTTCCAGGTTGTTCCGGAGGAGAGCTGGTGGCCGCCCATAGTTTAGTGAGGACAGGTTGGGCTGGCTCGGGACAGCAGGTGGGACACCTCATGGAAGTTCTCAGGGGAGATCTCTGGTGCCTGGATCTCCAGCACATAAGGGTCCAGAACGATCCAGATGCCCCACGGCTGACTTGCCTTTGCGGAAGAGAGACACAAGTCAGAATAGAGGTGTAGAGCAAGGCAGGCCACACCCGGGCCACCGCCTCCGAGCTCAGTGAAGCTGCTTGCTACACAGCCTCGCCTGTCCTCCCATGTGGCATCTATGGATGCTGGCAGGCCACAACAGCAAAATTGAGCAGCCTCAGCATGGAGCCTGGGAGCCGGCCATACGTCCGCACAGACACTCAGGCTGGCGGTACCCGGAAGAGGCTCCTGTCTGTTCTGGGTGCCATTCACACCTGCAGAGAAGCTGTTTGCTGACTGGGGCCTCAGTCCCTCTCGATTTGTCCTCTGCTGTCCCTGCACTTCTCACTGTGAACCCTCCCTGGGACTTTGAATCTGGCCTCTGGCCTCCCCTCTGTTCGCTGCTTGCATCTGGGCAGAGATGAAGGACTGGTGCTTAGAGCTTTCCCACTGGGCCCTGGCCTGGCCTTTCAGGCATCCACAGTCTGATTCCGTGTCCCCAGTCCCATCCAAAGCCCCCCACCACTCCCCTGCCCTGGAGGCAGGCCCTGCCCAGACCCCGGCCTCACTGCCTCCTCCATACACCTGCTGCAAAGGGGCTCCTTCCTCTGCTGGGTACCCACACATGGTAGTTGCTGATGTGCCCCGTGACACCTCGCCAGTGATGCCACATCTGCTTCAGGGCCTGTCCCCTTCCTCTCTCAGCGAGTAACCCTCTCTCCTGCTCAAGGATACCTGTCCCCTCTCCTGGGGTTTCCCTGGGCCACGGCTCTTCAGGACTGGACACTCGGCCTCATTCACCCCTGTGTCTTCCCTTGTACCCGCACTTCCTGGCAACTTAGCAGGTACTCAGCTAGTTTTGTTTAAATGGATTGAAATACATCCTCAGTTACTTGGGGTGGAAACTGAGTCCTCTGTGACTTTTATGGGACCTTTGTGCCTTGTCAGCAGTCTGATGCTGATTCGCTTAATACTGTCATCAGTATTGATGTGGGCTTATGTTCGTGCCGGATGCTAGCAGACGCATTCTGTCCTTGTGAGTAAGAACATTCACGGGCGCCCGGGGGGCCCGGTTGGTTGAGTGTCCCGACTCTTGGCTTCAGCTCAGGTCATGATCTCAGAGTTGTGCAGTCAGGTCCCACATGGGGCTCCGCCCTCACCTGGAGCCTTTAAGACTCTCCCTCGGTGCCAACTCTGCTTCCACGTGGGCGCTTTCCCTCTCTCTAATTAAAAAAAAAAAATTAAAAATAAGGGATCTTCAAATAAAATTTTTTTTCTATAGAAGAAACAAATCTCAGGATGGAATTTTCATTTTAGCTTTCTGTTTCAAACCCCATTCCACGGATTGGCAGAAATGCACCCTGGCTTGAGGGGGGTAGGTGTCCCTGAGATGTCCTTGTCCCTCTCTCTATGCCTGTGGTCCCCGTGCTGCTCCCACACTGCCAGCCCACAGAACGTGGGTACCCCATGTAGCGTGTCTCCCCTGGGCTTCAGCGGGCCCACAGGTGGTGGCAGGGCCTGTGCCCCCTTCTTCCTGTCTCTGTGCCATTGCTCCAACATTTCACGCCTGTGGCAGATCAGAGCCTCTAAAGTTCTCCCAGGAGCTGGACGTTGGAGAGTAAGAAGCCAGAACTTCATGACTTGTAGCCTCACTGCTCCTATGTATTGGTTGTAGGATGTCTTTGGTGACCAAGATCCAGGCAGCAAGGGGGAGATGGTGGAATCACGGCTAACAGTTTAAATATTATCTCACTCCGTTTCTTGTAAAGGTTAGCCTTTTATCATTCTCTTAAACTTTTCTGTGATTGTACATTTGTGATAGAGCTGTAGACCTTGTGGCGGTCGTGGGTCTGACGGCGGAGGTGGCAGTTCGGGTCTGACGGCGGAGGTGGGCGTGTTGCCATGATGTGCGAGGATGTAGGGGGGCAGAGAGGTGGAGGTTTCACTGAGCCCGTCTTTGGTGCCATAGGATGGTGTGGGATGTCCTGCGTGCTCAGCGACTCGGCCTAGAGAGGGTCCCGGGTAGGGGGATGGCTGTGGAGTGGCCGGTGGTATGCTGGCCCACAGCAGCAGGGGGCTATACCCTGCGGGACGCACACATACTGTGCTGCCCCCTCCGTGGTGTCCTCAGGCACCCCGAGGTCTTCAGGTCGACACGCCTTACACCCAGCTCTGCTTTCTCTTCTTTGCCCTGTTCTTTCGTCTTTCTTCTTTCCTGTAAGCCATCCAAAAAATACATAGAAATTGTTTTGTTTGTTTGTTGTGCGTGGTCATCCATTCTGGACCTTAAGAGCGTGTCAGGAGGGCTGCAGAGGAGAATGGTTGGTGCCCTGCCAGCTGGCACCTCGAGGCTCCCATCCTGCTGACACTCGCTCCTGGGACAGCGTGCCGACCCGGCCAGGCAGAGAGTGTTTTCTCCACATGCTGCTCCCAGGGTGCTGCCACCAGCCAGTCCCTGGGGCTCCGGGCTCCTGTGTCCTGCTCTTCTGGGCAAGTGTCCACCCATGCTCCAAGGGCATCCCTTGCACAGCACGCTCCTGCCTGGATTAAAGATGTGACACGAAGTGGCATTGGGTGAGAAGGGCGTGGGAGAAATGGCTCTCTTGTGTGGCTTCTCAAGACGGGCCGTGGAAGGGCCAGCCCTGCTGTTGTCACTGGCCCAGCACTGCCCCTCCCCTGCCCCTGTGCCTTAGGAGAAAGGGGAGCCCATTTGTATTTCCCTGCAAGGCGGCCTTAATGGATCTTCATGTATTTTCATGTAAATTTTTGAATAAAAACAACTGTTTTTTTTTAATTTTCTTATTGAAATATAACTGATATACAGTGTTAGATTAGTTTCAAGTATATAGTGAACGGCTATTTCTAAATGTTTATTTATTTTTGAGAGAGAGAGAGAGCATGAGCAGGGGAGGAGCAGAGAAAGG